>NC_056726.1:1885733012-1885835512 GCF_019279795.1 Protopterus annectens
GACATAGGACGGGGGTAGGAGGGAGGGTCGTAATAATGAAGGTGAGAAGAACAACTCACATGGAACGTTATGGTAAGTACATAACTTCTTAATGTGAAGTTGTTCAATCTCGCCTTCATTCTTACTGATGGGTAGCGTCCCCAGCACCACAATCGTGGGTGTGGCTCACAGGAGTACCTGTTTTAGGACAGCAGTTCCAAATGAAGCTCTGTCCCTAAAGGCCTTGTCCACTTTCTAATGAGATATAAAGGTATGTGGATTTGACCATGCGGCAGCTGCACAAATAGAATCTATAGGAAACCTGGTCAAGAAGGCTTCAGAAGTAGAAACCACCCTTGTAGAATGAGCCTTGACCTTTTTATGTAATGCAATACCCGCTTTACTGTAGATAAATGAGATACAATCAGACAGCCATTTCGATAAGGTAGTTTTGGAAACAGGTGCACCTTTTTTTGAATCTGAGAAGGAGACAAACAGCTGATCGGCCCTTCTGACATCTTTTGTTCTGTCCAAATAAAATCGAAGTTGTCTATGCACATCAAGTTTGTGAAGCATATATTCCAACTGGTTTGAATGGTTAGGAAAGAAGACGGGTAACTGAATCATCTGATTCAGTGTAAATTCAGAACATACTTTGGGTAGAAACGATGGATTCGTCCTGAGGGAAACCCTATCTTTATGAAATATTAGGTAAAGCGGTTTGATGGAAAGAGCTTGCAACTCTGAAATTCTACATGCCGAGCCACCAAGAATATGGTCTTCCATGAAAGATACTTCAGCTCACAAGAAGAGGCAGGTTCAAAGGGCAGAAGAATAATTTTGGACAAGATTAGATTTAAGTTCCAGGGAGTAGTGGGAGATCTGATCGGTGGTTTTAAGTGCATCATACCTTTCAAAAAGCCTTAGCCAGCTTATGAGACATGATACCATTTTCGGCTGCACCTAAATGTAAATTAGAAATAGCAGCAAGTTGGTTGCAGCTCCTTCACTGAATAGTTTAGTTAGGAATTCCAGTATATCTGCTATGGATGCCTAGAAAGGGTCAATATTATTTTTCCACTTACTGAGGTAAAGTTTCCTAGTAGATGATTTGTGTGATGACAAAAGGATATGTCGCGCTTCTTACCTAGCTATTCTGGGAATTGGAGCAGCCAAGCTGTCAGTTTGATGAACTGAAGAGAGGGATGAAGCGCTCCTGACGAATGGGTCAACAGATCCGGCACTGCGTCCAGGATCCAAGACTCCTCTAGTAGATGAGGCTTCAGAAAGTGGAACCAAATTTGATGAGGCCAATATGGGGCAATTAAGATGAGCGTCCTGCCCAGGAAACTGGCTTTCTGCAATACTATGGGAATCAGTGGGAAGGGGGAAAGCATAAAGGAGCCCCGAAGGCCAATCGTGGACAAGAGCGTCCCTCGGTGGCTGACCCTGTTGAGGGATCAGGGTAAAGTAGTTGCTGCACTTGGTGTTTGTGGAGGTGGCAAAAAGGTTGCAGCAAGGCTGGCCCCATCTGCGGAAAATCATTTCTGCTATTTCGTTCTTGAGAGACCACTCGTGAGGTAGCAGAATAGCTCTGCTGAGTCTGTCCGCTATTACGCTGGATTTCCCCGGGAAGTGCGTTGCAATCTGAAAATGCTAGGTGGACTCTGCCCAATTCCATAATCTCAGAGCCTCTCGACACAGGGGGTAGGATTTGGTCCCTACTTGTTTATGTACCAGACCATGGACATGTAGTCCAACTGTACTGCAATCGTTCCAAGGGGAAGAGAGTCCTGAAAGGCCTACAATGCTAGAAGAACCGCTCTCATCTCCAGGACGTTTATGTGCAAATGAGCCTTGCGAGCCTGCCAAGTACCTTGGGCTGTCCATCCCTGATAATGCCCCCCCACCCAATCAGGGAGGCGTCCGTAGTTACCGTTGCTACTGGAGAGGGGAGAACAAAAGGGTGGCCCATAGTCACCGTCTCCAACATAAGCCACCAGCGAAGGTCGTTCTTGCAAGAGTCGGTAATTAGCACTAGACGGTTCAAGGGTAATTCCTGAAATGTTCATTGCGTGAACAGCAGCCACTGAAGAATTCACATGTGAGATCTCGCAAGGGGTATGGCAATAAATCGCTGCTGCCATAGTGCCGAGCAGTTTGAGAATCTGTGATGCTGATGCTTTTAGTTTGGATAGGCGATCCACAATTTATTGCTGGAGGACAAACACTCTTTCGGGAGGGAGCTTCAGGGACATGCTGACCATATCTAAATCTGCTCCTATAAAGACTGCATGCGGCGATGGCAATAAGGTAAACTTTTCTAAATTTATCGTAATGCCCAGCTGTGAACAAAGATCCATGGTAGCGTCCCTTGCCCGAATAAGCTGATGCCTGGTGGGGGAGGTAAGGAGCCAGTAGTCCAAGTAAGGAAAAAACCTGGATTCCTGAATGTCTCAAGTGAACCATGACCACTGCCATGCATTTGGTGAACACTCTGGGGGCTGTAGTGAGACCAAAGGGCAGGGCCCGAAACTGGAAATGTCTGTCTCCCAACCGGAAGTGCAGATGATCCCTGGATGGCCTTACCATTTTGATATGGTAGTACGCATCCTGGAGATCTATAGAGCACATCCAATCGTCCTTCCCTAGAAATGGGAGAATGGACTGTAGCATGACCATCCGGAACTTCGTCTTCACCACATATTTGTTGAGCCTGCTGAGGTCCAGAATAGGTCTCCAGTCCCCTGTCTTCTTTGATACAAAAAAGAATCTTGAGTAAGTTACGGATCCTTACAGGTCTGCTGGGACTGGCTGGATGACTCTTTTTTGCAATAATTTCTGGACCTCTATGGATACTACATCTTGTAGACTGGGTGGAACGTCTGGGATTCCTTTTGTTGGTCTGGGGTAAGAGTGAAAGGGGATGGAATATCCTCTGGATATAATATTTTGTACCCATCGGTCTGACATATTTAGCCAGGCGCCTAGGTACAAAGACAAACGTCCCCCGACTGCCTCCAGAGTAGGACAGTCAGGCCTCCTTTCAGGAGCGCTGATAGGGTTTCCCAAGGAACTGATCCCTGTCACCCTGGTTCTGCGGACCCCCTCTGCCACGTGGACGTCATATTCCACCATTGTCTCCCCCTCTGCCCCTGGAAGAGGCTTCACCTTGTGAGTTCGGAAGGCTCCTTGGGTCTTACGGAACCACATTTTCTCACCCAGTTGACCTTTGGGATAAGGTTTAGTAGGGGTAGAAAAACGGACTCCAACGGGAGTCTTACTGTCTTGCTCACATCTGGTGAGAGTCCCTTTTACTTTTGGTCCAAATAAGGAGGAACCATCGAAAGGGGCATTCACAAACGACAACTTAAAGGGTTCTGCAAAAGAACATAAGCGTATCCAGGAATGTCTCTGCAGAGCAATTCCTGTACCCGCAGCCCTACTCGTTCCATCAGCTGCATAAGACAAGAGGTGCACAGACAAGTTTACAGTGGAATTGAGGGTAGCAAGCTGAGAAGTCACCTTGTCCGCCACCGAGTCGGCTACTGCACCCTGCAGAGCATCTCCAAGCTCCTTAAGGAGATCTCTTTGTAGACATGTGATGTGGGTCAGGTAGTTCAATGACCGAAGTGCAAAGGTCGTAGAACTGAACATGCGCTTCCTGAATCTGTCCATTATCCTAGACTCTCTATTAGGAGGATGGACAGACGTAGAAGTCTCGGACATCTCCTTTTTAGTGGCTGCCACTACCACCATGGCATCAACAGGTATGGGTTTAGATAAAAAGGCCTTGTCATGGGGTGCTGATATGTACTTGTTTGGCCTTCTAGGAACAGGCTCCATATAATCTGGTGACTCCCACTCCCTTCGAGATAAAAGATCCATTAATTCATCAAAGGGCGGAGACTCCCAAGAGGTGGAGGGTTGGGACCCAAAAGCCCTCAGGAGCACTGATTCGTCCTCGGTAGGGTTTTGGGGCTGCCAGTTCCCCCTCTGCTTAAGGATCTCAAGGATATCCCCAAAGGAAATATCATCAGAGGGGGACCTTGTGGACCCTTCCGATTCCTCCAAATTGGTGTCCCACGTGATGGATTCCTGAGGGGAATCTAGATGTCTCGTCTTACATATTCTCTTCCGAGGAACCTCCTCAGTGGGAATCTCTGGGGAAGGCTCAAAAGAGCAGGATTCCCCCTAAGGGGGCATCCTGAGGCTCTGGATTCCTATGCTTACGGTGAACCTGTGGTAGCAGAGAAGAAGCAGGTGCCTTTCGGGAGGAAGTGGCCATATTAGAAGTTGTGGAAGTCCTGGGGGACAAAGCCCTCCTCATGGCATCGATGGCCCCATGGCTCCGATGCGGAGATGCACTCGGGTCCGAAGACACTGAGGACTCCTCCCGCACCAGAAGCGCTGGCTCCGAGCCCGAGGTAGGAGCCGAACTCATCCATGCCGACGCCCCAAGAGGAAGAGTCTGAACCGACATATCGGTTCGACTCCCCCCAGAGCCGACAGGAGAGTGTCGGCTCCTTCAGGATGGTCAGTACCGACAGCTCAGAGGTGAGTGTCAGCACCAACGGCTCCACCAACGACTGACTGGCCTCCTCCAACTCCGAAGTCTTGGTGCGAGTTGGAGGAGGAGCAACAACAACAATAGGAGAGACTTTGTCGGTTACGAAGCTGCGAGAGTCGAAACCGACAGAATTTTTGCAAGCGCTGGGTTCTGTAGAAGTCTCCATACCACTCGGTCCACATCCGAATCGGAGAGTCTGGAACCCCGAGAGGATACCACTGATGGAGCCGGTGACCCCAGGATCGGGGGGGGGACCTCAAGGTAGGAGATACCGGTTCCAGAATTGGGGACCGGCTCCTACCAGCAACCTGAATGGTTGGTTCAGATGGTACTGGAGCCGAGACAGTAGCCTTCTTTGATGTCTTCAGGACCGAAAAGCCCTTCGTTGCCAAACCAGATGACAATGCAGTAGAAGATGGTTTTGGCTGACTGGAAGCAGAATCCAAACCCATTTGGAAGGCTGATTTAATTAAGCCCCTTTCAACCAACTTACATTTTCTCTCGGCTAAAACCCTGGAGCTAAAGCCATGGCAAATGCCATACATTTGGTGAACAGTCAGGGGGTTGTTGAGAGACCGAAAGGCAGTAACTGGTAGTGATTGGCTCCCATCCAGAAGCGGAGAGATCTCCGGTAGCACCGGCCCATCTTTATGTGGTAATACGTGTCCTGGAGATCTATACAGCACATCCAGTTGTCCTTCAGTAGAAAAGGGAGAATGGACTGTATCGTGACCATCCAGAATTTTTGAGGTTTTATAAATTTGTTCAGTAGTATGAGATCCAGGATTGATCTCCAGTCCCATGCCTTTTTTGGAACTAAAAAGAACCTTGAGTAAAACCTGGATCCTCTCTGGTCTGGTGGGACTGGTTGGATGACTCTTTTTCTTAGCAGCTTTTGTATTCCCAAGGCTGCTATCTCCCTCTGATTGGGTGGAATATCAGGGATTCGTTTGACAAGTCTGGGAGTAGGATCTAATGGGATATGGTAGCCTCTAGATATTATACTCTGCACCCAAACATTGCCAGGCTGGTAGATGCAGAGAAAAATGACCCCTGACTGCTTCCAGAGGAAAGCAATCGGGTTGCTGCTCAGGAGTGCTGGTAGGGTCAGCTGGAGAAGGAATCTCTAGCCCCCTGGTTACATGGACCCCCTCTGCCCCGAAAGGGGCATCTTCCAGATGAAATGCCCCTCTGCCCCGGGGGGATTGCTCACCACGAGTGTCACAAAAAGATCCTTCTGACTTTTTGAACCACATTTTCCCTCCCCTCTGGTTCCTGGAATAGGACCTCTGAGGGGTGGAAAAACGTATGCCCACAGCAGACAAGGTCTTTCTGTCTTTCTCACTTCGTGCTGATGTGTCTCGAACTTTGGGACCAAACAGTGAAAAATTTGTCGGCAGGCACGTTGACGAAGGAAGATATAAAGGGGTCTGTGAAATCACACAAACACATCCAAGCATGACGTCTCATGGCGATGCCTGATGCAGCTGCTCAAGCTGCCCCCTCGGTGGTGTGACATATCAATCACATCGAGGAGTTTGAGATAGATTCTAGGGTATCTAGTTGTGAGGCGACAGTGTCATGCACCTCATCAGGCAGTACCTCCACCAAAGAGGTACACATTTCAGAAATTAGGTCTCTTTGGAGGTGAGTGAAGTGTGCCAAATAGTTCAGCGACCGAATGGCAAAGGTCACTGAAGAGTAGGTCCACTTCCCCAGTCTGTTCATGGCCCGAGACTCCCTGTTCAGGGGATGAACAATGGAACTATTTTCTGCCAGTTCCCTTTTGGTGGCCGTCGCCACAACCATGGACCAAATTGGGCTGGTCTTCGGGGATGGAAAAAATTTTGTCCAGCCTCCGGGGGACAGGTTCTACGTTGTTTGGGGCCTTCCAGGCATGCTGCACAATCACAATCTTTACAAGCTCATCCGCAAGTGGGGTCATCCAGGAAGTAGATGGCTGGGCACAGAAGGCCTGCAAGAACACAGATTCCTCCAAAGAAGGGTTACAGGACTTCCAGTCTCCCCTCTCCTTGAGGATTTCGAGAATGTCTCCAAATGAGACGTCTTCTGGGGGAGACCATGGGGACCCTTCTCCCTCACTGCAATCGATGTCCTCAGTGATAGATTCCTCAGGGGAATCAAGGTGCTTTCTCTTGCACCATTTCTTTCGGGGTGGCTCCCCAGTGGGATCTTCTGAGGAGGATTCCGAAGAAAGAGTTCCCTTCAAGGGAAGGTGTTGCGGCTCCCATGCCCAGTATCCTAGAGTAGGGGGTTGGGACAGCTGCATGCTAGAGGGGGGTTCTGGTGTTGATGGCATTGGTGCTGACTGCGAACCTGTGGAGGACCCTCTCTATCACCTGGAAAAGAGGCCCACCCGAGGAAGGATGGGAGCCCAGAACAGAGAAGGACAACCTCGGAACTGGGGTCACACCCCACCCTGAGGAGCCCGCCTCCAGGTGAAGAGCTCTGAGAGGATTGGTAGCTGTCGGTGGAGCCATGGACATAGAAGGTGCCAGCGAAAAATAGGCGCAGGGCTAGGAACCACGGTGCCAACAGCCCAACACTGCTCCAAGAGTGTACCAGTTCCAACGGAGCTGATGCACCAAGGGAGGTTGGTGCCGACAGGAGAAACTCCACAGTCGGAACAGAGACAGTATGCACCGAGGTGGTCATCAGTACCAAGATCTACAGAGCCTGGGAAGAGGCAGGAGGAGAATATACTGGAGACTATGCTGTAAAAGGTTCTGTTCCAAAGGGGACGGGAGGTCTAGCTGGGGTGGGCAATCCTCTTGCTGCCAGAAGCTGGTCCACAACCCGCACTACATCTTGTTCTGAAAGGCTCCTGGTGGATCTATAGTAAGCTGCTGAAGGAGAGTCGGGTCTTTCAAGAAAGGGGCTAAATTGGTGTCCCAAAAGAGTATCTGTTTCTTGGGACTTCAACCTTTGGAACTGACCGGGTCATAGTCTGTGGAGACGAATAAGCTATTGACACCATGGCCGAGGATGGTGCCGAAGCGGGTATGGTTTTTAAAGCCGGTGTCAGAACCAAGGACAAGGGTGTCGAAGCTGGAACCATAATAGGAGTCAACATCAGAGACGGCACAGAGGAAGAAGACACAGAGCCTGGTGCCGAAGTTGTTGCCACCGGAGAAGCTCGGTGTCATCTCGGTTCCGTAACGGACGGGGATGCAGGAACCGAGTGACTCCGTTTCTCCTTGTTTCTTGGTCTTAGGAGGTGGTGAGACCTCCTTCCCAGAGAGAGCCTCTGAAAAAGGCGCTTTCATTAAACCCTTCAAAATCAGTTTGTTTATGCGCTCGGCTAGAGTGCGATTACTGATTACTGAAACTAGAGCAGATGTCACATGAAGCATTAATGTGGTCCACACCCAAACAATAAACACACCGAGTGTGACCGTCTGAGGTGGGGATCTTACACCCACACTTATAGCACTGCTTAAACCCCAGTTTAGCTTTTTCTGACATAATGTACAAGTATGCTGACAAAAAAAAATATCGAGAGGAAACAAGTGAAAGTTTTTTTGTGGTTTTTTTTTTTTTTGTGAGAAATATATAGGAGAGAAGAGTACCAACAATGGTATCTAGAAATACCACAAGTGGTAAAATGAGGGCCTACCAAAGGTAGGAGAGAGGGACAGTACCAACGATGGTAAAAGGGTAACTACCAAAGGTACAGGGTAAGAAGTAGAAGCAGATTACAGGCGAAAAGAGAAATTAGCGAGACTGACTAAAAAAGGCAAAGTTTTGAGAGAAACTACACAAAAATACATATATTTTACACTTAGCTTTGAGACACAAGGCTTGGCACATCTGACGAGGAAAGCGGCAAACGAGATCTGGAGATACTATGAGAGGGGTATTATGGATAGGTCTTAGCTGAGAGTTTTTGTCTGGCACGAGCTTGGAATTGGAACCGAAGTCCTATCAGTAAGAAATGAATAAAGATTTACAACATCAGATGTACGGCTACTTGTAAATGAGGGCTTACAGCTCTGAAATTCATATGATTATAGCCGGACCCACGTCAGTACACCACAGGTTTACTCATTACCCAGTCTAGCAAAAACAAAATGAAAGCTCCAGCACAGCTAGAACTTCCAGTGACCTCCCAAACCTCTTGTAACAGAGGCACATGGGATATATGCAAATGATCCTTATAAACATCAGGTGTTTCAGCTAATTGGCAATTCTGAATGCCCATGACTTGTTTCGTCATTTTACTGGACAATTTCAGGCGAATAAAACCAAACCCATTAGCTGTGGATATGCATATTTTGAACTTGTTATGACCTTGTCAACACAACACAAGCAGAGTGTTTGACTAAGCATTAGAAACACAGGGCTGTTGTACCCAGCTGATGTCCATTAACATTAGGGTCACTGCAAAAATATCCCAAACAACAAACTAAAACAATGAGTGAGAAGGTCACTGAAAAAACAATCAGTAAAAACAAAATGAAAACTCCAGCAAAGCTAGAACTTCCACTGAGTGACATCCCAAACCTCTTGTATCAGAGGCACATGGGATATATGCAAATGATCCTTATGAACATCAGGTGTTTCAGCTAAATGGCAAAGTTCTAGCTTTGCTGGAGTTTTCATTTTGTTTTTACTGATTGTTTTTTCAGTGATCTTCTCACTCATTGTTTTAGTTTCGTCACCCAGTATAGGAATGCCCTTTTGAAGATTAAATTAAATGTCAACTGAAAGAAATAAGATCAGTGGGATTTTAGAAAACAGTTTTCTGCTAGGAAGCCAAGTTCATATACCTGCAATTCAAGGGAACTTCACCCATTGCACTCTAATCTTAAAATAATCAAGCCTAAGATTGCTGCACCTCATCCCAAGGGCAAATCCTGGTAACAACCTTTTCCAAAAAAATGGATGCCTTTGGTCAAATGCACGTTACTGAACTCTTAGCTACCATGTAACTATTCGGATACCAATATGACTAACAGAAAAAAAAAATCTTCCTGGAGATAAACGTCAGGTCCAAAGGATAGCATGTTTAAACAGCAGGCAGACAAGCCTATTAGGTTCATAGGTGTGTACTAGGCCAACTACCCTGGAGCTTTTACAAGCCTAGCTCATAGAAATGCCCTGGCATCATGCTGCCATCAGTTCCATCAGCTATCAAGTAGAGCCACTGGAGTGATCTCCAGGGTGAACTTTCTATTTCCCATCCACTCATCAAGATTTCTCTTGAAAAGGGCCAGTGAGGTGCTCTGCTTGACATGTATAGGAAGTCTATTCCAGAGCATGGGCAGTCTCTGGGTTATGAACCTGTCCCTCCAGCATGTTCTGTTGATTGTGGTAATGAGGGGTCCCTGGAGCATGTGGTGAAGAGGGATTGGGATTTCTTTAGGTGTAACATTTCTAACAGGGCTGGGTCAGACATGGCTTTGTAAGTTAAGCACAGATTGCCTCTTAATAGAAGATATGAGACAGAGAAAAGCTGGAGTTTTTTGAGTCTGTCCATGTATGGCATGTGTTTTAGGTCTAGGATGGTGCTTTTGTGGCCTTTCCAGCTGTTGCAGGTGTTTATAGGTTCATAGGTTGATACTAGGCTCTCTGCCCTAGGGCATTTATTAGCCTAGCCAATTGGCTCACAGATAGAACCCACAGTTTAGTGAGGTACATGCCAAATGGGGCATTATACTTGATGATTGGTCTAATGAGGGAAGAGTAGAGAGAGATGATGACCTCTTTCTTCCTGGATGCAAAACCCTTTATAATGGGATGTGCCACAGAGAAGGACTTTCTGACCACAGTGGCAATGTGGTGGTCAAAGGGGAGGCTGCTGTCAACCTGTGTCCCCAGATCTCTTATAACACCTTCAGTGGTCAGTGGGCTACCATCAATGTGGTAATTAGCGGAAACTGAGTTTTTCCAAAGGGAATGACGACGCATTTAAGGCCATGGTTTCGACACCAGTCATTGGTCTCAGTGAGGCCTTTCTGTAGGATGTCTACATCACTTGGGAGTTAATAATGGCTCCCAGCTTGCAATCGTTGGCAAACTTGGTCGGCCAGAGTCCTTCCGTGTTGGCCTGGACTTCTAAAAAGTAGATGCCAAACAGGGGAAGACCCAGGACCGATCCGTGGGACTCCACTCGTGACTGGTTGGCAGTCTGACTTGGAGTCTGCTACTTTCACACTGTGGGTTCTATCTGTGAGCCAATTTGCAACCCACCTAGTGCTATATGGGTTGTCAGTTTGGTGAGTCTATCAATAATTCCTGAGTGGGGAATGGTATCAAAGGCCTTGGCCGATTGAGGTAGGCTGTATGAACTGCCTTACCCTCATCCACAGGTCTGGTGACTGACTCAAAGAAGTCAACCAGGTTGAGCAGGCATGATCTACCCTTCACACAACCAAACTGTGTGGGATCCAGAGTTTGGAGATTCCCTATATCCTTGCTAATTAGGTCCATGATGATGCGCTCCACAGCCTTACATATCAGACTCATCAGGCTAATGGGGAGATGATTCTCAGGGTCTGTAGTCATTCCCCCTTTATGGAGAGGGATGACTGTAGCAATGCGCCATTCTGTAGCGACAAAGCCTGAGGTGAGGCTGTGATTGAACAGGGCACAAAGGTTTGGTGCCAGTTCACTTTGTAGTTCATGTAGAACACATCCAGGGATATTGTCAGGTCCCATGGAAGCTGTATTCTTGGCCTTGGACAATGCAGCTTTAACCTGTGTTACAGTAATGCTGGGTGTCTGGTATTCTTCCTGTATTGTAATTGGTCCTTTGGAAGATGAGAGGGGTAAAGTTGGCACTGACTCTGTCGGCCAATATTTTGGCAATATCTGTTGGCTCAGTATAGGAGGTACCATTGTGCAGTAACTCAAAGCAAATCTGGGTATTGCCATGGAGATTCTTGATATAACTGTAGAAGGCTTTGTGGTTTTTAGTATCTGCCACAATTCTGCCTTCATAGGTAGCTTTAGAGGTTTTGATGAGGAATCTCAACTTTTTGTTGAGGCTAATAAGGGAGGTTTTCATGTCTTTGGACTTCACCTTTTACTGCAAAAGTTTCTTCCTTCTGTTGTAGAGTTTGTTAATGGCAGTGGACCACCAGACTGGCTTCCTTTTTTTGAAGGAGAGTGTCTTGGTTCTGTAGGGTATGGACAGTTCCATGCATTTATGTACATGTTCGTATAGTGCATTGGTGTATGATGTGTCAGTCACGCACCTATTTTCCATTTGCATGGGTGCCATGAAGTTAGCCACCTCTGTTTTTAGGTGCCCAAAGTCAGCTTTGGAGAAGTTTTTCATGGTGGTTATCTTTGCTGGTGGTATGGGTGAGATGTGGATTTCCATGGTAATTAGTTTGTGGTCGGATCTAACCAGGGAGGAACTGACTATTGTTGTTGAGCAATGGTTGCACATGTTAGTAACAACCAGGTCAAGGATG
The DNA here is from genome assembly GCF_019279795.1 of Protopterus annectens. Lineage (NCBI taxonomy): Eukaryota > Metazoa > Chordata > Ceratodontiformes > Protopteridae > Protopterus > Protopterus annectens. The sequence continues at coordinate 1,885,745,004 of NC_056726.1, forward strand.
TTGCTTCCTTTGGTGGGGGTAAGAATGAGCTGGTCCAGGCATTGGAATTAATGAATTCCAGGAAGCGTTGGGCAAGTGTATTGGTGCATGAGTAGTTTTCTCAGCTGATGGAGGGGTAGTTGAAGTCACCCAGTATGAGAGTGTTGGGTTGAACCCTAATAGTTTCCAGGGTGCTTAGGAACGTGGAATGAGAGTCTTGGGACATGGTTGGGGACCTATAGCAGACTATGACCTTAACCACTGTTAGTTGTACCTGAAGTATCTCTGATGCGTTCTGCTGGGCTACTAGTCTGGAGGTGTGCATATCCTTTATGAATACGGAGACGCCACTGCCTTTGAAGATTCAGTCCATTTTCTGGGGCCAAAAGGTGTGGAATGAGTTATAGCCTGGTAGTGCATGGGTGCTTTCTGCTGCTTTAAACCAGGTCTCCATTACAGCACAAATGCCGATGTTCTCCATTTTGAGGAGTGCTTCGAGTGAGTGCATCTTAAGATTTAGACTTCTAGCGTTGAGCAGCATGACCCTCAGATTGCATTTATTTATAGCTAATAATCATGAAGTTTATGTCTAAAGGAAGAAAAACGTTTTTTTTTTTTTTTTGCATAGGTGGAAACCCAGAAGGTCATGATATGCCAAAATATCTGAAATACTCATATGGAACACAAAATAGGTCCAAGTTAAAAAAAAAAAAAAAAAAAAAAAAAAGTTGTCTAAGACAAGCCAAACAGACCTACAAAGTTCATTAACTGAGAGGGGAGGGGCACTTCTGCTTCAACTTACAGAACCACTCAACACTTGTGGGGAAGGGTTTCCTAGCAGATTCCAACTAAGACCTAAGCAGATTAAAATAATTAGTGGAACAAGCAGGTTGTGTGAACTAGTTAGTTTTCAGGTATCTGGAGTAACCTTCACCTGGATTACGATAACATCTGAAAATATTCTATTTATGGCCACCAAGGTCAACTACAAAAAAGCCTCGTTCTTTCTTTAGTAACTTGGTCAGAAGGGGTGAGACCATTAATAATGGTGGAAAGGCATTCAAGAACATCTCCATCCACATCAGGAAGTATACGGTATGCCCAATGGCTGCCACCCTCATCTTCTGACAGCAGAACCTGTAGCGGACTGCATTTTTCCTTCTGACAGGTCAACTTTTGTGAAAAAGGATTCTCGTTGCAATTTAGGGACTGCAAGTATATTCATGTCCTCATGTATAGATAACAGTAGTAATGATATCTGGACGATACTATGACCAGTGGCTTACAGCCTAACCTACATCCCTTCCCTGCAACGGAGCTTATAACACTGAAATACAAATGAAAAAGCCAAAATGGTAAAACTTCTGACAGAAAAACAACGAATATTTCAGAGTTTTGTTACATGCAAGAAGGCACTAAAGTAATTCTGATTAAATTGTCAATAAAGCTACACACACAACCTAGAAAGCAAGATACCAGTTTTCTGATTAATCTTTGTTTGCAGTTAAAGCATGGATTACTTGCATCATAATGGATGATATGCTTCAGTCTTGGATTTGAAGCAGTGGAAATAGACATTAAAAAGTGGGAAATGCTGAATTTATCGCTGCTCTGATAAACTTTGTGAACTCTCTTGAATTACATAGCCAGTTAAACCAGTTAAATTCCTATGAAGATGGATATTAGTCTTCTGATATACTTGTTGCAGACTCATACAGATTATTTATGAACTTGTATGTTGTACAGCAATGTAGTGCTATGGTGGCAGACTGAAAATATAAATTACATAAGCTGACACATTATTTAAATTTATACAAACCTAGTCATTCTTGCATAGGCAAGACCCATTCATTCCTTACTACTAATGCATTTTGAGGCATACGTAGTTTTACTGCAAACTAGTATCGCACTTTCTACAGTGCTATGTTGTGACATCAGAGTTAAAAAGTACATTATACTCCTATAAATATACACACATATATACAAATATATATATACACAAACGTGTGTGTGTGTATTTTAATAATTTTTGGGCCTTAAGTCCCCCAGCCATCTTGCCTTGTTACCATGCCTCTCAACTTCTGAGCATTAAAAATCACAGTATTGGCCTTTAAAAATCATAGCAAAGAGTAAAAAAGAGGAGCAAAAACAGAAGATCTTTATAAACTAGACCCCACAAAGCTAGTTTATGTTTCTAATAAATTATTGACCTATAAAGAGGTCTGACATTATGAGGAGCATCATAAATCTATGAGGGGCAAGGCCAAATTTGATGGCCAAAATCAATAGCACTATGTCTACATCATAGTAGATGAGAGTTATGCATGTTCCCTGTGGGTCCATTTGTTCCTTCCTACTCTCACACTGAATGACACCTTGAGTGAATACTGAAAGCTGAGAACTACAGTTGTGAAGTTGTCATTCATCAGGTGGTCAGACCACCTTTTGATGCTGTTAACAGCCTTCCTCTGTCATGGTGGGTGTGGTGCAGTGCGCTCCTAGGTCACTAACTGAATATGAGTATTGGACATAATCAAACACCAAACCTCTAGCAGCAAAACTAGCTACACAGAATACAGGAGCACAGTCCCCTACTAAACAGGAAATAATTCAGTTTGCAGAATATAATTTATATTTAGACTTCTAGAATTTACTTTGTAATCACATATATGATGGAACTGCAAAATGTCACAAAACATTAGTGATACTTCCAGTTTTTCATATCTATTTTGTAGTCCTATACAAGATCAAACAACTTATGTATTATGCTGCAGAGTGATTGTTTTCTGCAGCTTAATGCTAAATAGCATAAAGTAAACTCTATCTTCTCTTCATACACTATTTTGAACCTGAAGCTACTTTGGGATTTTAAAATTTGACTTTCAGAATCATCTCATCTTTGATTCTAGCCTACATGCTTATGCCATGGAGCTACACCATCTTACCAAATTCCTTCTTGAGCTCTCTCACTCCAAAACTTGAGGAACAAGAAAAGTAGCCCTTAGTTTTAGCAATTCTACATGGAATGACTTCACATACAGGCTACTGACTTGTTCTGAAACAGAACAGATGCAGATGGACCAAGAGACAGTCAGAGAGGTGTCCATTATAACTGCATGCAATGGATATCTGAAACTTGAAATGATACATGTATTACTGACATCTCTGATGTTTTGATGGGTCAGAAACTCACAGTCCTCTTCAGAATGAGGGTGAATTGAGAGTAAAGACAGCTTTTTTTTTTATGGGGCTGGAATGATTTCAAATATCCCCTTGAAATGTAGGCAAAATGTTTCCTCAGAGGAGCTTTGACACTAGGTAAGATGTTTTAAAGTACAGTTTTGTACCTACCATAAATGTAGATGTCCGATAGGTATGCAACTGCAGTCCTGACATATGGGTTGTCCTGCCTCAGGCAGCCCTTCGGTCGGTCGGATTCCAAAGTCTGGGCCCGGCGTCGGCTGATGTCGCCCTTTCCCCGACGTCAGAGCGCATGGGGTATAAAAGCGTCAGCCGACGCCATCTTCTTCAGTGTTTCTTGCCCCAGATGCCAGGTGCCCTCTAAGGAAGGCTAAATTTTAAAAATAGAGAAAAAAAATTCCAGACAAGTACAACAACATAAAAACAAATACACAATAAAAGATTACCCCAGGTAGCTAAAATGAGGGGTAGAAACCCAAAAGAATACCACAGAGGGGTAGGTGGGAGGGAAAACCTGACTGCAGTTGCATACCTATCGGACATCTACATTTATGGTAGGTACAAAACTGTACTATGTCCTTCAAGGATGCAACTGCAGTCCTGACATATGGGTTGAATACCATAGCCAACCTGGGGGTGGTAGGCACTAAGACAAAGATGGTGTAGCTAAAATGCCCTGCAGGACTGCAGAAGCAAACCCTGCTCTGGATCTGGAATATAAAGGCAGGTTGTAATGTTTGGAAAATGTATGCACGGAGCTCCATGTAGCAGCTTCTAAAATGTCCTTTGTTGCCACTCCTCTTAAAAGGCTGTGGAGGTGGCTGTAGCTCTGGTGGAATGTGGCCTGATGTCAGCTGGCACAGTTTTTCCATGAAAAGAGTAGCAGAATCGAATGCAATTTCCAATCCATTTAGAAATTGTCTGTTTGGAAATTGCTTTTCCCTGCAATCCAGCAGCGAAAGCTACAAAAAGCTGGTCAGATTTTCTGAAAGACTTTGTTCTGTCCAAGTAGTAGTGCAACTGTCTGTGTATGTCCAAGGTGTGTAGAAGTCTCTCTCCTTTATTTTGAGGATTGGGAAAGAAGGTAGGCAGGTGAATAGCTTGATTCAGGGACACCCTGGATACCACCTTTGGCAGGAATGACGGATTGGTTCTCAAAGAAACTCTGTCCTGATGAAAAATGAGAAATGGTTGTATTGCCATAAGGGCCTGTAGCTCAGAGACTCTTCTTGCTGAGGTTACTGCCAGAAGGAAAGCTGTCTTCCAAGACAGAAATTGCAACTCTGAAGATGATGCTGGTTCAAAGGGAGGAAGAGTTAATTTTTCCAGCATGAAGTTGAGGTCCCATGCAAGCACTGGTGGTTTCCTTGGAGGGTTGATGTTCTTTATACCTCTCAGAAACTGTCTTAGCAATGGGTGAGAAAATACAGGCGGATCAGTGTTATATTTGGCAGATATTGCTGAAGCATGTATTTTTATGGAAGAATATGAAAGGCCATTGTGGAGCATTTCAGCCAAATATTCTAGGATCTGTGGAATGCTCATCACTGATGGGTCTTGACCCTTTTTGCTGTTCCAGATAAGAAATCTCTTCCATTTTGCCGAGTATGTTTTTCTAGTGGAAGGTCTGCGCACCTCCAGGATAATATCTTTTACCCTTTTGGAAAGTGTATCCTGAGGAATAGTCATGGAATCTTCCAAGCTATCAGCTTTAATGTTTTCAAGCTATGGTGTAGTGTCCTGTAATTGTGCTGTGTCAGAAGAAGTGGCCATTGAGGAAGGAGCCACGGATTGGTGTGTGTCAAGCTCCGTAGCAGTGGGTACCAGTGTTGTCTTGGCCAGTCTGGCGCTATCAGTATGACTTTCGGTTGCTCTGTCTTGATCTTTAGTAACACCTTGGTCATCAAAGGAAGAGGTGGGAAGGCATATAGTGTTAGAGAGTTCCAATTGAAGGAGAGAGCGTCCACCTTCCATGCTTGAGGATGGTATGTCCTTGTGCAAAACTTTTTTGGATGGTGATTTAGGTGGGAGGCAAAAAGATCTATATCCGGCCTTCCCCATGCTTGAGTTATTTGTAAGAAAATGTCTGGATGCAACATCCATTCGTGTGGATCCATGATGTTTCTGCTTAGGCTGTCCGCCAGAACATTGTCCTTCCCTGGTACAAACTGGGATTGTAGCTCTATTTTCAATTGTAGGAAAATATCCCAGAGATTCATTGCCAGTCTGCAAAGAGGGTAGGAATGGGTACCTCCTTGCTTGTTTATGTACCACATAACTGTGGTATTGTCTGTCTTTATTAGTAGGTGGCCCTGATGCATGAACTTTTCGAAGGCCTTGATTGCATGTATCACTGCCAGCATTTCTTTTTGGTTGATGTGCAGGTGCTTTTCTATTTGTGTCCATTGTCCTTGAATGCATCTGCCCTCCATGTGCACCCCCCCCATCCATGGTCTGAGGCGTCTGTTGTTATGGTTTGACTTGTATGAGGCTTGTTGAAAGGCAGACCTTTGTTTATCTGGCTTGCTTGAGCCCACCACAGAAATTCCTTTTGAAGGCATGGAATGAGTAGGATCAATGCTTCCAGGCTGTGGCTGTGTTGAGACCATAGACTTTTTAGATACCATTGTAGTTTCCTCATATGCAGCCTTGCATGTGGAATCAGAAGAATGCAAGATGCCATGAAACCCAGGGCCTGCAGGATTTTCCTTGCAGTCATCTGGGTGAGTGTTGCCAATTTTCTGAAGTATTCTGGTAATTGTTTTTGTTTTTCTTTTGTCAGAAACGCCATCTGGGTGTTTGTGTCCAGTGTGGCACCCAGGAAAGGTATTTGCTGGGATGGCACGAGACTTGATTTCTGAATATTGACTGTGTATCCCAAGGCCTGCAGTAGGTGAATGACATAGTCCAAGTTTTTTAACAAGGCTTGTTGGCTGTCCGCTTGTATAAGGCAGTCGTCCAGGTAAGGGTATATTTGTATCCCCTGATGTCTGCAATGTGCAATTACTGATGCCAGGCATTTCGTGAACACTCTGGGCGCAGTAGATAAGCCAAAGGGCAATGCTGAGAATTGATAATGCTCTGAGCCTGCAAGAAATCTGAGGTATCTTCTGCAACTTTGTCTGATTGGGACATGCAGGTATGCCTCCTTGAGGTCCAGAGTTACCAGCCAAGACCCCTTGCCTAGCATGGGAAGGAGTTGCTGTAAAGTCAGCATAAAGTCAGCATTTTGAATTTTGGCACAATAAGGTAAGTATTCAGTGCGGACAAGTCCAGAATGGGTCTCCATTGGTTTTCTTTTCTTGGAACAAGGAAAAGTCTTGAATAAAATCCTTGGCCTTGTTCTGCAGAAGGAACCTTTTCTATTGCTCTTATTTGAAGTAGGTTTGTTATTTGTTTGAGTGCCTCTGCCCTTTGATTTGGTGGCAGGTTTGGCCTGCCATGTCTTGTTGGTAGTGTATGAAAATGGAATCTGTATCCTTTGTCTATTATGTCCAGTATCCATTTGTCCTTTGTAATATTGTGCCAATTTTGTGAGAATAAAGATAATTTTCCGCCCAAAGGTGCTTCTAATTGAGCCCTGGTTGGCGGAGTCAAAGTCAAGTCATTGAGATTGTCCCTGCGGAGCAGTGGAAGGTCCTGCCCCACCTCTCTGGTTCGGAGGCTGCCACTGATGTCCTCTGTAGGAGCCTCGAGTTTGCCCGCTACCTCTGCCACATCTGTTTTTGCCTCTTTGAAATTTGTCTGTGTCTGGAAAGGACCAATGCTTAGAAGGCCAATTCCTGCTGAATCTTGGAGGCTGTACCTGGAGGAAATCTTTGACTGTTTGCACTGATTTTGCCTTTTCCTCTATTTTCTTTAAAACCTCTTGTGCAGTAGCACCAAATAGCTTATGTTTCTCTAGTGGTGCATCCAAAAGCTTAATTTTCACATGGTCTGGCAATGTTTGTTCCTTTAACCAAGCATGTCTGTATGACCGCACCTGTCATTGCTGCTCTACATGAAGCTTCCAATGCATCATATCCACACTGAAGGAAATGGTTGCTAACCTGCTGCGTATTATGAACCAATTCCTGTAACCCCTTTCTATCTAATGGTTCAGGGGAAGCCAATTTCTTTTGCAAGTCATCCAACATGTATTCCTGATACTGAATCATATGAAATTGACAATTTAATGCTCGCATAGAAAGGGTGGAAGATGTATATACTTTCTTGCCCCACCTTTCTAAAGCCCTAGAATCTCTTTCCGAAGGAAGTGGATTCTTAGCAGTAGTGGAGGAAACCCCTTTAGGCCCCTGAGAAATAGTTTCAGGGTCAGCAGTATGGCCCTAGTACAGAAATTGATGTGTGTCTGGGACCCTGTAGTACCTGTCTGGCTTGACAGGAGCAGGGGGGAGGGAGTCAGGGGAAATACTAGATTCTAAGTACACATCATCTAAAACATTTAAAACTGGAGGAATAGCTAAGGGTCTATGCTGAGGTAGCTTTAAAAATTCCCTTAACCTTTTCCTAGAATCTGAGTATTCTTGGCCCTGCCATTTGAAGTGTTCCCTCATGGAATGAAGCGTTTCCCCAAAGGAAAACTCCTCAGGAGGAGAAGCAGAGGGAATGGATTCCTCCACATCAGAATCCTCGTAGGGCGGGAAGGCCTCCTCCTGGTAGTCTGAATGTGCAGAATCACCTGAGGCCTCATCAGAGGACTGGGGGTCTACCTGCTCAACCCTAGGCCTCTTGACAGAAGGCGGTTGAGAGCCTCTATCTGGATGTGGCTGAGAACCCCTAATTAAAGAAATAAGGTCCTCAGCTAAACTTAAAATTTGAGAACCAGAAGTGGATCCCAGAGTAACAGATCTTGGAGGAAGAGACTTAGCCTGTTTGGCAGCCTTAGCACGTGTGTAGGCCTTAATGGACATAGACACTGGAGGCCTGGCAGCCCCGCGTGCTGGAGTAGTCTTATCAACAGAAATGGTGTCAGAAATATCCTGGGCTACGGTCTCAGAGGGGAGAACAGAAACCGGCACCGAGCTGGCCTCTGGTACCGAAGTAACCGGTGGGGCGGTGTCGTCGGTCTGTAGCGGTTGTGAAACCGGCTCATAAGAGACCGAGACACTCGCGGTAGGCCTAAGCGTGGTGTCGGCTGAGACCGCGGACCGCGGGTGTCGGTCCTTATCCTTCCGTTTTTTAGGTAAATGTGTTGTCAGAAGCTCCGACGGCATGATATAACAGAAATCATCCCCAAAATAATCCTGTGCAAACTCTGACCGACGCCTAAGAGTGCGTTTATTGAAAGAGGCACAAGCTGCACAGGCCGAGACGTTGTGTTCTGGGCCTAGGCAGGGTAAAGCAGTAAGAGTGGAAATCCTTATGAGGTATTTGTTTCCCACAAGTTAAACAATTATTAACTTTTTCACTTTGATCTGACATCGGCTGAGGCAAGAAAAGGTCCCCAACGGGGTACTTAGCTTTTTCAGTAGCTGAAAACACAGGAGCTGGTCGACCGGCACTTGCGAACTGCTTCTGCTTCGGGCGCCACGCGGCAAGAAAGACTGAAGAAGATGGCATCGGTTGACGCTTTTATACCCCAGGCGCTCTGACGTCGGGGAAAGGGCAACATCAGCCGACGCCGGACCCAGACTTTGGAATCCGGCCGACTGAAGGACTGCCTGAGGCAGGACAACCCATATGTCAGGACTGCAGTTGCATCCTTGAAGGACATCATGTTCTGACCAGCTCTAATTCCTTAGTATTAGCCCTTTAAGCTAAGGTAAACTCAGATAACTGGTCTCCCACAAGCAGTTCTGGAATATAGTCAGAAGTAATGCGGTGCCCCCTATGAAGTCTGCCTCTTGGTATACATAACAGGAGGCATAAGAGGTGGAAAAACTGCCTGACACTTGGGAGGACTCCTCTGTTTACAAGGAGGTCTGGGTTGGTATTTGAGGAAAACAAAGTTACTGAGGTCCAAGTACATGCTAAGGTAATCGCACATATTGTGGATAAAGCACTTCTCCTCTTCTGATCTTACTGTGGAAAGGGCTAGCCAGAATAGTCTGGTAGAGGTCATACATGAAGGAAGACAGTCTCAGCCACATCATCAGGTGTAGAAATGTTTCTGTGTTAGTCACTGTATTAGCAGAAGCAAAACTGAGCAAGGCTGCATGAAACCATACAGAAGAGGCAGTATTAAGAGTTTTTTTTCCAGAGGCTCCTTGACAACTGAAACAGGGATCTAAGTAAGCTTCTGTGCCCAATCCAGTGAGAAGAACTGGACCTGGAACAGGTGACATAGGCAGATGAATGCTCTAGGGTTTAGTACAACACAGAACATCCTACTAGCAAACCCATGCAAAGTGTTGTACTCCAGTATTTGGTGGCAAGGTGCTGGGATTTCTGTGCCTTATGCTGGGATGAAGTGACGATGTACGAGTCTGCCTAAGAATGCTTTCACAGCAAGGCAATCCATTCACTTTGGGCATATACAACTAATCATCCATTCTGTGAGCTAAAGGATCATTATCGGATTGCTTGAGAAGGAAGACGGACTACTAACTAGTTCATGCAGGACATGACCAGCTGGAAGTACTCGCTAATATGTCATCTGAACAGGTGATAGAGGCAGGACACAAGTCATTACTATCTATCTGTTCTACAGCTAGGGACTTCAGATTTCCCTGCACTGCTGTCAAACAGCCAGCCTTGGCGGGACAACACAACTGCACTACACAAAGAAAGAATAACCCACAGTGCAAGGAGAAGCAAGACAATGCCATAATTAATTGAGACTTTTAAAGTTTCCCTTTAATCTGCTATAACTGACTAGGCTAATGTGCTGCCATATGTGGTGAAGATGCAATCAATTCATGCTCCTCATAACAGAAGTAGCACCTGTGTAGATCCTGGCTAATGATCATAGGCTATCCTAGGTCTACGCTTTGTCTGCATCAAAGATGGGATTTAATAATACTGGGGAGGTAAGAAAACAAGTGGAAAGCATGAGGCTGGACACCTTCATAAACTGAAGAAATGATGCTGTGGCACATACCAGTGACAGGCAAACATGCTTAAGCACAGGAACTACAAATCATGGAAAAACTGCCAAGAAAGGGATTTCAGGAAGAAGAACCTTTACGTTACCCCCAGATACCCAAATCAAATTGCAATGATTTTAAACAGACGTGCAACAACTGGAATGCCTAAAGTGATACTTTTCTGAAAGGATACAAGGCCTAAATAACATATCCTACATGGACAGACTCAGTCCTGTTACTATACTCGGTATCCTACAGACTCGTAACAGGTGACCTACTGCACATCAGCAAGTCAAATGGAATCAGAAATACTCATCTAGGGATCTAAACCTCTTCTGTACCATCAACAGAATGGCTTGGGGGGGCAGGTATATTTCAAAGAAGATACTGCTGCTCCGGAACAGACTTCCCATCCACATAAAACAAAGTTTATCTCTGTCCATATTAAACAGCAACTTGGATCTATAGATGGGAAACAGAAATTTTACCCCAGGAATTGCCCCTGTACTACTAATGGACAGAAGCAGTTCCTAAATGCTTTATCCCATGAGTGGGTCCCCTCAAATTACCTATGGTATGATCTCAATTATTCTCATGATCTATAGATGGGAAACAGAAATTTTACCCCAGGAATTGCCCCTGTACTACTAATAGACAGAGGTAGTTCGTAAATGCTTTATCCTATGAGTGGGTTCCCTCAAATTACCTATGGTATGATCTCAATTATTCTCATTACGGGTCGTACATAATTATCAACCATGAGATTGTAAGGCCAATCTAACAACAAATGGGATTGATTAATTCAATTAGAAAAAGGAAAATTGTCTGCATGGGCAGCTAGCCTAGTATTTACCTATGAACATAAAAAAAAGGGATAATTAGTAAGTAAATAAAATATTGCATGAATCAATTAGAGGAAGTTAGATAAAACTAGACTGGGAATAGAAAGAAAGGGAAGATACAAAGGGACAATGGGAGGACATCTTTGCAGCTTCCAAGTATGCAAAGTCCAGAAAGTTTATGATCTGTGCTTGGAAGTTTTTAAGTAGGTAGTTTCTACACCTCAAGCAGACTTCAGAGAATTTTTCCTCAGGTAGCCAGCATATGCTGGTAGTGTGATGGGGGAAAAGATAGATAATTGGGAATATGTTTTTGGGGGAATGCAATGAGTTGGCAGATTTTAAAAAATCCTTACAGAGTACTTTGGCAGAAATGTTTGAGAAACAAATGGTTGTAATTCAGGAAATGATTCGTTAGAGCTGGATGCAAGACTATACTAAGTTTAATGCTATTTCTGGCCAAAAGGCAATTAGTATACAATGGAAATTAAAATATAAACCAATTGTAAATGAAGTATAAATATTGTACAAGAGATAAAAGAATTATAGGTGAGATATTTAGAAAAGGGAAAGAACAAATTACAGAGACCTAAATGGATTTTTTGGAAAAAAACATGCAGAATAATGTTCAGGAAAAGAGTACAATTTAAGAGAAGGCAGGACTTGGGAAATGTATGTAATGTTGGACTGAATGAAAATTGTTAAAAAGTATGTACACTACATAAAGAAAACATGAAAATAACAAAGAACGTTATTATGGTTTGTTTTCTTTTCTATTTCTCTGTGTGTGCCTAAGTGCCTATGCCACTTTTTAAAAATGTTATGTTTAATAAAGATGTTTAAAAAACTGGCTTCAAACTCTGTTTTATGGGGATCATAGCTGCATACGTTCTGAGAACAAAGCATTGTTTTTTTTTTTTTTTACGTAGCTTCAGCTTTATATTCGTATGCAACTCACACAAAACCTCGACAACATGAGAAGCACATAAAAACAGTATTCACCTCATAAGGATCTAAACTTATGTACACAAAAAAAAAAAAAAAATAGAACATGAACTTTGTTACACCTATACATTAAACATACCACAAAAGAGCAAAGCAATGAAGGGGAAAAATACGTAGATAATGAGTCCCATATACTGAATGATTCAGAGTCCATAAATTGCAGCCCAGTAAAATCCAAGTGTAGGTTAAAAAATTTTGTTTATTGCAGCAAAGGTTAGCGCTTTCGCTAAATAGCTTCTTCAGACCTTGATACAAACAATGACACTGTGGTCTATCATTTAAATACACAAAAGAGCGGGAAGAACAATTCTTCAAGCTATATGTATCCATGTAAAAATACATGAAAGCAATAGAAATGCTAAAAGGTATTTGGACAATGCTAAAAACATCAAAGTTCAACTGAAGACATACTCATTACAGATGCCATTATAGAATTAATATATATCTCATACTGATGCCTCAATGATTGATAATATATATAAAAAACATATTAATAAAAACTATAAATAAAACATAATAATACTGTGCATGTAAAAAGGGGGTGCTGGCACGTAAATATGTGATCACAAAAACTTCATTTCTTGTATCCTAGCCTCCTCATCTTTAGAAGAGGACGCAAGGGAACTTTCCCATTGAGCCCAGGGAACATGTCAGATCTAAACTTAATAATCCAGTGCGTCTCTCTGGCTTCTGTGTATGTTTCAACATCCCCCCTTCTATGAGACCTTAGGATCTGTTCTAATATTCTAAACCTAAAGCAATGACCTTCTCCTCTATCCAAAACATGCTTGGCAAGTGCATTGAAAAGGTTGCCTTTCCTGATGTGGTACACATGTTCACGAATCCGATCCCTAAGGCATCGATTCGTCATGCCAATGTAAATTGCTGAGCATCCATCACAGGATGCCATGTATACCACATCCTTGGACATACAATTTCCACATGCACGTATTGTATAGTCACCAAGCCCTAATGGATGTACAAAAATGGGATTCATTAAAATGTAAGAACAAAAATTGCAACTATTGCATGGTGTGGAATAAGGTGGGCCAATGCCCACATCTGAAGATGTGGTCTTCGGATAACATAAGAGCTTCTTAAGGTTCTTCTTATTTCTGTAAACAAACCTGGGTCCATCTCCAGTGATTTCCCTAATCTTGGGGTCCACTGATAGAACATGCCAATGTTTGATAAAAACATCTTTAATGGAACCTACATTTTTCGTATAATATACTGGAAAGATGGCCTGCTGGGTGAACCCAGGCATGTTGATGCGTTCATCAATGTCATCAGTATCAACTTGATATCGAACACGAGCTCCACTGGAAAAATATGGCTTAGCTTTGGTGGTTCTGAGGTCAGTAATGCCCTCCATCCCAGAAGCAAGATCTATTGAGCTGTAGCAACGTTCTCTCAACCTATTCCCTAATTCACTGATACCCTCCCTATATACAGAATCCAATGGAGTGTATCTCGAAACACGCATGGCTTGTCCACGGATAATGTTACTATACACATATCCTGGATGCATGCTGTGTCGATGTAGTAGAGTGTTTCTGTGACATGATTTACGATACAGCCCTGTGTTTAATATTTACATGTATAAATGTCCAGGAATGATATCCTGGTATCAGACCATTCAACAGTAAATTTCAAAAACTCAGTAGCCAAATTCATTTCGCTAACAAATTCTTCTAATTGTGTATCATTCCTGGACATTTATGTGGAAAAGTTAGTTAATGGGATGGTGAACACAGGGCTGTATCGTAAATCATGTCACAGAAACACTCTACTACATCGACATTCATTCATATTTGCAGCATGCTTTAAGTCTGTATACTAAAGTCTGAAATTGATAAACCCGCCCCTCCAGTGTTGTTTAATGGTAGTAGGGGAGTGAAATAAGAGCAGCCATGACAGTTCTCACCCAGGATTTAGCTGTAGAGTCTAACTTCTTTGAATGAAAAGGCTAAAAAGCCAAAACTTCAAATTCAGTTTATTCAGGGTAGGCACTCTCAAAGTCCACTATGTATTCTCAATAACGGTGTCCCAGATTTTATGGGCTCAAAGGCATGACCAAGTCATGTGAATTTAATCTACACCCATTGACCCACAATGCCAACACAAATCGCTCTCCATCAGGAGATACAGACTTTTAGGAAGACAGTGTCACGGGTTTAGTATTTTAGCAAAAGAAAATCTGGCTAAAGAAGGTCAAGTATTGTCTCTCACTAGTCTAAAACATATTTCCTACTCCGACTTGGATAAATGAGGTGTCACCATCACAATCAATTCCAGCAAGATGTGTTATGGTACTTCTTGTGGATTATCTAATAATTGGGAGTAAAAGAACCTAGGTTTGATGTGTTGAACTCCCTCTGTCTCTAAAAGACTGCATGCATCTACTTTATGACATGACAAAACCTCATGTGGAAAATAAACACGACCAGCCAAACAGGATCTCGGTTATAAATATCACCACCAAATGAATGCCTACCAGATAAGGCTCTATTTTCAGGGAAATTAAACCTTTAGACGGTACCCTAGATCAGACAAGCTGGAGTCTGAATAGGTTTTGGGCCATTTGGTTTATACAGACTGAAAATGCCATGGTACATATTGTTACATAACCATTTTATGATATACCTCAAAGTGTCCTGATGTACTTTCTCAGTTCTAGCACATTACCAAAAATTATAGCACCTGCAGTTACAAAAGCCCAGCAGCCATCCTCTTTTTATCCTGAAAAGCTGCTATAAAGCACGCTTTGGCAGGCTTTTCTGGCATTAGAGAACTAGGCATAGCTCCTCGTGGTCCCCTGCAGAGTTCCAAAGCCAGCAGAGAGCAGAAAAAGCAACTTTCTTGATCATAAGTATTTTTTAAACTTTTTAGTTTGCATTTTCCGATCTTTTGAGCTTTTCGACTACTGTTTGTGCCTATATTACTGTTTTATTACCTTATTTTCCTGTTTTTGTGAGCTTATATTGTTGATTGCACTTGTGGGCTAAAGTATTGCTTAAAAGTAACAAACAGGCTAATACACTCAAGTGTACCAGCCTTTGATAGCAATTTAGTCGAAAACAAAGCATTTACTGCATTTTTTTTTCTGTCTGTTTGCAAAAAAAACAAAAAAAAAAAATATTTCTCCTTTCCTAAACTTTCCTGGCTAGTTGTTCCAGTGATCAGATTTTGCTGATCCCTGGGCTTTGTATTTGGTTTCTGTGTTCCTCCATTTTCTTGTGTGGCCAGAGGTAGTTTCTTTACTCACCAGTGGGAGTGGGGAGTACTGAGCTGCTTGTTTGTCCTCAGAGGAGTGGTTAGAAGCAGCAACTAGTAATTTGTCGGCCATTTTGGGTCATTTCCTGTTTTTTCCAGCCCCCTGCTATAAAGCACGCGTTAGCGCGGAGCTGCTACCGTTGCACACTAGGGCAGCGCCGGTTAATCAGATTTAAACTAT
The DNA here is from genome assembly GCF_019279795.1 of Protopterus annectens. Taxonomy (NCBI): domain Eukaryota; kingdom Metazoa; phylum Chordata; order Ceratodontiformes; family Protopteridae; genus Protopterus; species Protopterus annectens. The sequence continues at coordinate 1,885,760,513 of NC_056726.1, forward strand.
TAGGGCTACCTAAAGTCCACTCTTCAAATTTTCCCTTAAAACTACCATCCTCAAAGTATACTACTGTTCTATTTAGTGTATCCTACAACTATAAATTATCTCTACTTGACTCCCAAGTAGTCTATTCTCTATCTGTATAGCGAAGCACTTGCTCCTACAGTACTTATCACCTCGATACAGCACTCTTGTTATAGAAAGTACCCCCAAAAAAGCAAACCCCATTTCTCGGTCACCCACATCCCCCAAAACCTTTTCTTAAGTTTTTCTGTCTATTCCTTCTAGCATGTCGAGGGATCAGTTGCTAATGTCCTCTCCTGCTCAGCTGGTGAACCTGGGAATATTGAGGCAATGTTACAATTGCCTCATGTACCTGAACAACCCTCTCCTCCTCCCACAAAACACAAATACATGCGAGAGATGCAACTATACGGCCAAACTGGAGGCTGAGCTCTCTCAACATAGGACTGGCATGACCAGACAGGAGGAGAAGGTAACCACACACACTATAGACCCAGTCTCACATAATACCATCACAACCTCAAATCTTACACATAAACACACAAAGACATACTCGGAGGCTCTGATCAAAAATCTACCAAAACAGCAGAGGCCACCAAAGCAGACACCCAAACAACTACCACCTCAGAACACAACACCTGCAACACATAGACCACACAGTCAGAGTGTCAAGCAGTCACAGCCCTTAAGGCCAAACACAATGCCAGACACACTAGTCATTGGTGACTCCATAGTCAGACACACTGGCGTCCCGCTCACCAGACTGAGTAAGGAGAAGGTCACAGTAAGCTGCCTGTCGGGTGCTAGAATCCGCCACATAACGCATGCACTCAGGTCTCTCAACAGCAGGTACAAGTACGACTCAATCATTGTCCACGCTGGTGTTAACGACCTGAGGCGTACCTCCTTGGACTACATGAAAAGAGACATAGAGGAGCTCTCTGATTATGTAGCCCAAGCAGGTATGACCCTGACCTTGAGCAGTATCCTACCTTCACCAAGAATGATGCCACAATACAGAGATAAGATGATCAGCTTTAACAATTGGCTTAAACTCTGGTGTCATTCAAAGGGGATCCAATGTCTGTCTGCCTGGGATGACATGCTGGACAAGCCACGCTGCTTCGCAAGGGACGGCTTGCACTTGTCACCCTGGGATTCCGGATTTTGGCAAAGGCTCTTGCCACCCCATAGTGCCTTTTTAGGCAAGGCTCAAATTCTAAACCTACCACCCTAGAACAAAACAAAGAAAAAAACTAAGGGTAATGCTGCTCAATGCCAGAAGTCTCAACCTCAAGATGCACGCACTCGAGGCCCTTCTCAGTATGGAGAACATCGATGTCTGTGCTGTGACAGAAACCTGGTTCAAGGCTCCTGAGAGCACCCCAGCACTATCAGGTTTTACCTCATATCATGCGTTCCGGCCCCAAAACCCAGACAATACCAAGAAAGGAGGAGGGGTATCCATATTCATCGAGGACACCCACACCTCAAGATTGGTGGCATCGCACGATGGATCGGAAACCATCCAGGTGCAATTAACCATAGGCAAGACTGCTCTGCAATTTGTAGCATGTTACAGGCCACCCTCGCAAACTCAGGAACCTCATATGGCCTTCCTGAAAACACTGGAGGGGATAAATGTATCTCCGAACACCATCATACTAGGTGACTTCAACTACCCTAATATAGACTGGGAACACTACTCAAGCCCAAACACTCTAGCCCAAAAGTTCCTGGAATTCATAAACTCAAATGCCATGGAACAACTAGTCACCATCCCCACAAGAGGAGAAAACATACTTGATCTCATCATCACGAACATGGGAGCACAATGTTCAACGCCGAAGTATACCCCTCACTGGTGAGATCTGATCACGAACTAATCTCGCTGGAGGTCCTCATCCCGCCCCACCCGAAATGAAAAAGACCACAGTAAAGAACTTCTCGAAAGCCGACTTCACACTTCTAAAGACTAGTGTGGTCTCCTTTAAGGCCCCTGAGCTGGCGGTTAACATTACTCAAACCGCTGAATCACTTACAAATGCCTTCTACCAGCACCTGCAGGCTGCATGGATCAGGCAATCCCAAGCAAAACAAAGACTCTTTGTACCAAAGGCAAGCATCCAGTCTGGTGGACCCCAGCCATAAACAAACTCTACAACAAAGGGAGAAAGCTACTACAAGATAGAGCAAAATCCTTAAAAGGTAAGACACCGCTGATCACTATAAGTAAAAGCTAAGAGCTCTCATAAAATCATCCAAAGCTAATTTTGAGAAAAAAATAGCTAAGGACTCTAAAGACAACCATAAGGCATTCTTTAGCTATGTCAGAAACCTAGGAGGAAACTCCCAGATATGCTCAGAATTAGTTCAAAATGATGTGAAGATTACTGATCCTACAGACATTGCCAACATACTGGCTGACAGGTTCAGTGCAAACTTCTCCCCTAAAGGAGAGATATCTATACCAAATGATTGTAGCCCCCCAAACATCTCTAATGCCCAGGTGAGAACTGCTCTCTCCAAGGCAAAGAACACATTATCCATGGGACCTGATGGTGTCCCCGGCTGTGTGCTCCATGAACTCAACGAGGAATTAAACCCACAGTTAGGACAGCTGTTTAATCTTAGTCTCACCTCCGGATACGTACCCAGGGAGTGGCGCACAGCGACTGTGGTCCCACTCCACAAAGGCGGTGCCTCCACCGACCCTGGAAATTACCGTCCCATTAGCTTGACAAGCCTTATCTGCAAAGCCATGGAGAGGATCATAATGGATCTCATAAATAAAGACATAGGGAACTTGCAGACTTTGGATCCAACCCAGTTTGGCTTTGTCAAAGGCAGATCATGCCTTTTAAACTTGGTTGACTGCTTTGAAACAGGGACCAAGGCCATTGACGAGGGAAAGGCAGTCCATACAGCCTACCTAGACCTGGCGAAGGCTTTTGATACAATACCTCACTCGGGTATCATTGAAAAACTCATCAACTTAAATGTAAACCCATACATTACAAGATGGGTTGCAAACTGACTGAGTGACAGAACCCACAGGGTCAGAGATGCTGGCGCCATGTCAGACTCAAAGCCTGTCACAAGTGGTGTCCCACAGGGCTCAGTCCTGGGCCCACTCTTGTTTGGCATCTACTTTTCTGAAGTACAAGCAAACACAGGAGGGTTATGGCTGACAAAGTTTGCAGATGACTGCAAACTGGGCGCCGTAGTTGAAAACGCATCCGACACAGATATCCTTCAGAAGGGTCTCACAGAAACGGATAACTGGTGCCAGAGCCATGGCCTAAAGTTAAATGCCAAGAAATGCATAGTCATACCCTTCGGGAAAAATAAGGTTACCCCTAGCTACCATATAGGTGGCAATCCCCTGATCACAGAAGAAGTTATTAGGGACCTGGGAACCCAGGTTGACAGTAGCCTTTCATTCGACACTCATATTGCAAAAGTAGTTAGGAAGACCTTCTACATTGCCCACCTTATCATGAAGGGATTCACATCTAGATCAAGGGAAGTCATAGTCTCCCTATACTCATCACTCATCAGACCAATGATCGAGTACAATGCCCCATTCGGAATGTATCTGACCCGACACTTGCAGCAGCTGGAGAGGCCACAAAAGTTCCTCACCAAAAGGATAAAGGGTCTCAAAAATCTGTCTTATGCTGCCCGACTGAAAGAACTCCAGTTATATTCAGTTGCTTACCGCTTGCTCAGAGGTGACCTATGCCTGACATACAAGGCCATGTCAAACCCAGATTTGATGAACATGCTTCATCTCAAAAATCTAGATCCCTCAGAGCCACAAGGGCGGGAGACTTAAACCTCGACACGGTTATTAATAGGACGTGCTGGAGGGATAGATTCATCACCCAAAGACTCCCTATGCTGTGGAACAAAATCCCGGTTTATGTGAGGCAGAGCACCTCGCTGGCCTTGTTCAAGAGGAATCTTGATCAATGGATGGGAGATCACAGATACACCCCAGGGGTTACCTCAGTGTCACTGCTCGACAGAGGCACAGCAAAATAATGGGCATAGTTTCTCCAAACTAAAGGGGTGGCGTAAGCCACAAAACTATGGGCTAGGCTTATAAATGCCCTCGGGCAGATAGCCTAGTATGAACCTATGAACCTATAAGGATAGCAGGTCACTATCATCCTTACCCACTCCCCTTGCCAATCCTCCCCCTAAAATGTAAGTCTAGCAGCAGAGTTGGACCAAGGTGTCTGTACAAGCATTCCAGCACAGCTAAACATATCTTTTGAAGTACTTGTGAAGAAATAATATTGATAAGAAATAAGTGCACAAACACCTTGAGATGAAATGCACTTGTGGTTTGGCCTACACTGTAAATATACAGCAAGCAGGCTTGTTATATTAGCAGAGCTCTAACATATTAGCTTACATTACATTTATGCTGATAAATGGTCCATTTTGACCAGCTTGAATGGCAATTAAGTGCACCAGTAGAAAAAGCTGATTCAACTAAAAATACTTTTACTGCAGATCTCAATAATATAATGAAGCAACTGTACAAGTAAAATGAATCAGTTCCTTAATATAAGACAGAAGATTTTTCATCAGGTGTACCAGTCAATCATAGCTGAATTTCTTTTATAATGGCAGGATGGAAAAAAAAGACGTCCCCATCAGGAAATGAGTTTTGTCAGCCTCTTCTAAAATGGGATTTAGAACTCAGAATGATTAGTACTGGCTGAAACCAAAAGCCAGAAAGGAAATCTGGGGTTCAGCAAAAATGCATTAAAAATGTAGCTTCGGAAGTTTTAATCACATTTGTGAACTTACCGGGGCATGAAATTACAGAGGCAGACCTAGTGAAACTAGAAATGTTTTGTAATATAAATCTGCACTATGCAGTGACAGCAACTGGCTGTTTTCTGTTTGTAGACACTGACATGTTTTGGCCGGTCACAACTGCAAGCAAAGTTTAAGGTAGAGGCCAAATTGTTTTAACTTCCCATTTGCTTCACAGTGGTCTTGAGCAACACTTGAAATTAATGGAAAATGCTAGTAACCAGAGGCTGAATAGTTTAAAGCAGCTCTAATATTTAGGTGGAGACATTGGCAGTTATAGCTCAGGGTAAAAAATCAATCAGTTTACAAAAGGTCAGGTATCAGCTTATTACGTACAAAAGAAATTAGAAGCTCTGTGGAAATCAGATTCCAGCACAGCATCAACATTCATATCATGCTTTAATTAACAGTGTAGTCTAGCTCTTAAAGAAAGGCAGCAGCAAATTATGTTCAAAAATATATAGCATGAAAATTCTTCCTTTCTAATCCTTAGGGAGATAATGGCACAACAGAACTCTTAAAGCAAATTATTTTCTTTTATTACAGTGCAGCTAACACCATAGAAAAAAATCTTTTCAATAAAATACTTGCACAATAACTCACTTTCAAGTTCAGATAGAGTCTATCCTCTTTAATACTGAAAAACACCCCAAATGAAAACTATTTCATTGGATAATGTCTCTGTCTCTACAGAATAGACCTTACCTGAAATTGCATTATTTTGTGTATTGGTTCTTAAGGCAATAATGCTTGTTCTGTAGTCAAATCATTGCTATATTAGGGGAGAAAAAGCCAAAACAAGCTGACAAAACTAACAAATAACATTATTCTACTTTCAAGTATATCATCCCAGTAACAAAAATGGGAAATAAATGTACTGCTAAAGAAAATACATGCTAGTAACAATATTTTAATTTGAACAGACTAACTTCTTACATTTTTATTAAGGTATAATTGCTTCTTTGAATGTCAACAGCTGTCTAACCTTGTGAATCAATACATCTTGTGAACTCTTATCTCACTACAGTACTCAGATAACACAATGAATGAAAGTAGAGTGTCTTGGGTAAATAAAATAACACACAAGTAGGCGCCTACTATAAATGCAAAGTATCAAAGATAAATTTTACTTTAGTCTCTTGCTCTCTGGTGGATTTTTTTTTTTCCTCTTCCTCATCCACCAAAACTCCCAAAACTCTGGCTCTAAAAAAACTCTCAACGGATATAATAAATAGGGCGTGCTGGAGGGACAGATTCATCACCCAGAGACTCCCACTATGGAACAACAGAGAATCCCAGTCCATGAGGCCCAGAGCCCTCACTGACTGTTCAAGAGGAAACTTGGCATGGATGGGAGGGAGATGGTAGGTTACCCGGGAATCATCTCTGTATCACAGCTGGACAGAGGCACAAAGCAACCAATGGTATAGTCTTCTCATCCTAAGGGGTGGTGAAAGCCACACACACTCTGGCTAGGCTTATAAATGCCCTAGGGCAGATAGCCTAGTATGAACCTATGAAGTGCATAAAGGAATTAGGTAGACAGGTATAACAATTCACAGTAAAGCTTTTAGTACTGCTATTAAAGAGATCATCCACACCAATTGCCACTGGTCACAAGTGGTGGGCATAAAAATATTACAGAAGGGACCACCTCCTCACCTTGGCCAGTGATTACAAGAAGTGTAGCTGTACGAAGCATTACTTAAGGACTATCTTCAACAGTAACCTCAGGTCAAATGAACGTAGGTATTAGTAATACAATTGCCCAGGGAGACCATGATCATTGCCAGTGGTCACAAATCGTACGATGAAAGGGTACAAGCATCACGAACAGGATCACCACTTTCAATAGCCACAGGTCAAATCAGTGTGGGTATTAGTAGTACTACCCAAAGGGACCACCATCACCATTGGCCATATGTCATTTAATGTGAGAGTTTGAGTACCACTAAGACAATTACCATTATCAATATCCACAGGTCAAATGAAGTACTAGCAGTACTACCCAAAGGGACAACCACCCTAACAAACAGCCACAGGTAATGGGAGATGTAATTGTAGTAGTGGGAATTGTGAATGAAAGTAACATCTCCAGAGGCAACAGACCAAGACAGGTGTAAGAAGTACCACTAAGGGGTCTACCCTCTGCAGTGTACATTAATCACACCAGGTGTGTGCATACGTGTGTGTGTGCACGTGCACTCGCTCTCTCCCTTTCTCTCTCTCTCTCAAATAAATAGAGAAACTGAAGTGGATGTGGAAACATTTACTCTAGAAATCAAGGTTCCCGTCAAACTTCTAATTGGTGAAGAAGATGGGACAGAAAGCCGTGGTGGCATACAGGTATAAAGCCATAATTACAGTCCAGCTGACCAGAGTTTGATTATCAGCTCCAGTACCTGACAGAGCTGGGAAAAAAACATGGAAGAGTTCATTGCCACCTTTCCTGTCCAGGTGGTTCTAGCTTAGCACTTGAGCGAAGCCTAGTGGGAGCACCATGGTGTTGCACCTGTGCAGCACAAATGGTCATGGTGCAGATGTATGAAAAATGGGGGCTCTGTGTGTGGTGTCATGTTCCCTGCAGCTGACAGCATGCAGCAGAGATCAGGGAGCTTCCAAGAGTTGAGGGGGGGGGGGCTGCTCCACCTGGGGATGAGCAGGCCATTCTACAGGACCCCAACAAGCTGGCTGGCTCAGTTCCTACCCTCAGCCTCTTGCTGCTGAGGAATAGATGAGCTGATAGGTTATCAAGAGCAGGCCATTCTACAGGACCAACAAGCTGGCTGGTTCAGTCCCTACCCTCAGTCTCTTGCTGCTGGGGAATAGATGAGCTGGTTATCAGGCAGGAATGAATGGATTGCAGAATTCTCACCTAGTGCAGAGATGTCCAGCTGCCACTCTGTAGAACAAATAGGTCAACAGGTTGCAGGTAGAGCAGCTATCAAGTGAAGTTGTGTGAATAGAAAAAAAAAATACGAAGGTAGGGAGAAACCCATACATGATGTCAATCATCATTTCTGAAAGATAGTGACTTCTATTGTAACTATGATTACAATTCAAGAATTCTCATCAGTGGTTGGCATATGAAGAACAAACTACAGACTTGAGATGTATTCCATCAAAGAGACAGCTGAAAATGAAACATTAGCACACTAAGAAATAGTTTGGCTTGCAATAATGCCCTGTCATTTTTGACCTGATTCTTAGCAACAAGATCCAAGAACACTGCATTGCAACACACAGACTGAGGAAAAAGTCAAAGGGGCATTAATGAGCACAAATGACACATTTCTGAAACAGTCCAAGAAGCGACACTGATCTTTCATCACATTTTTTTTGTAAATTTTTACTCTGATTGTTGCCACCCTCCTGGCTAATCAGCCCATTGTTCCTCATCACTGGGCTAAGGATCACCTGGGAGGGGCTGTCACTGAGGCAGCCATTAGGAGTGGTTTGAGTTTTTTTTTTCCTTTTGGTCTTACCATCAGTGCGACTGCCCAACTTATGATGCTCAAGGGGTACTTGTATGTAATGGGCTGTCTTGCACTTGCCATGCTTCACTTTTGCAGAGGACATTGCAAGCAAGCAGCCCTGTGCACTAACCTCAAGCATGGAAAGTGGTTTCCCTGGTCTCCACTGGAGAAAACCCACTTTCTCTATGTGCTCTCCAAGCTCCCATTACCCTCTCCCATCTTCCCATGAGAGGAGAGCAGACCATGCCCCTTCACACTCTCTCTCTCTCTCTCTCTCTGCCTGAATTCTCCAGTGCCACTGCTGGTATTCGAGCCTGGTCACAACAACTGTAGTAATATCACTGTGCATGGAGCCATGCTCCAACAAGTTGCCCATTACATCTCATATGAAACAAGAGGATACACAGAGTAATTCACTTACAAAAGCACTGGATGCAGATAGTATATCATTTATAAGACACAATGAGAGGTGCAAATGGCTATCCACAACAGATGACAGTACAGTAATAAATTAATTTGGGATACAGCTCTCTAGTCTGTTCTGCATATGCTAGCCACTGAAGAAAATTATTGAATTGCCATCACAGTTATGTTGGTAGTCACCATCTTTCAGAAATGATCATAAGAAACTGATTTCATCCACACACTTACCTTGTTATGGGAGAGTCTGGAAATTACACATTCTAGATATCCCATGCATGAATTTACCTCCATCATCTTATTGTTTGAGAATCTAGGCAGCAGCAGGACCAAATGCCAAATCAGAACTTAAAGAAGTAGTTAAAATCTCATTTTTTAAATCCTCAGAAAAATTCTGGTTATGTAACCAAGCATACCTTCTCAATACAACAGATGTGGCTGCATTTCTAGAAATTGTGTCTGCACCTTCCAAGTCACTTCTCAAAGCAGATTTTGAAACCTGAGTCACATTAGAAACAATGTCATTCATGTAACACTTTTGTTCAGCAAGCAAAGATGCAGCAAAGTCGTATACACTACAAGCACATTGCAAAATAAATCTCCACATAAAGTCTAGATAATTTAGAATTCTAAAGACTAAATTACTAGACATAGCCATTTATTTCCCTGAGATTCTAACTCCTTGCCAATTTTATCTGAGGGTGTAGGGTTAGAAGAAGACAAGGACCTCTTGCTAGAGTTATGAGCTAGAGAAACCAGAGCTGGGTCAACTGACAAAGGAGCAAAGGGAACTGCAAGATCAGAGTACACTTTGTATTTCCTCATAGCCTTTTTAGGAACTGGTTCACTAGCCAACGGGGTTTTAGCTTTACAGACATATTCTAAGGCCTGTAATAGCCAAAACATTTGGAACCTCATCCTCAATAAGACCATAAACTCTCATTGTTGAACCTCCAGATCTCTACCAGTTAAATGCATCTCCAATCTAGCTAGCATCAATGGAAACGTGAACACCTGGTTGGGTTTTTGAAGCTGTTCATCTTCCAAAGAATCAGAATGTATGGACAATGCCCCCATCAAAATCTGCAGCCATAGACTGATACATAAAGAAGGTTGCCCATTAATCATTCTGAATAAGAAGATAGTCTCTGAGATTAGCTGACTGTAAAACAGCCTTAGCTAAGGAAACCACATCAGTCCTATGCCTGTTAATAACCTGAGGGTCTGCCTTGTGGTGAAGTTTGTTTTTTCTTACTGTGAACTACACTAGTAGACAAAATATCTGTGGATAGAGTTTTATGTCTGGCAGGGGGTCTCCTACCTTGGACCTCTCCTACACCTAAAGGGTTTGGTCCTCCTGTACTTGAACCAGGTACTGGAAGAGTCCTGGAGGATATGCCTACCCCCTTACCACAGACAGCTGGGTGCCCACATCAAAGGATTTACGGGGGAAAGTTAAGTGGTCTATGGGCTGGCTTAAGGCAACAACAAATTCAAAAGCTGTAGGCTGAGGCATGTTTTTGCTGATTTTTTTTTCTTTTTATGTGCAACTGGATTTGATGGAGGGCAACAGTATCAGGATCTATCAGGTCTGGTAAAAAACACAAGCCGGAATAATACACTTACATTATTAAAGGATGACTAAGGGCAGCAATAATAGGAAATATAAACTATGCCTCCCCCACAGGAAATAGGGCTAAACTGCATAAAATACAGTCAAAAATAGTTTAAAATACAATAATCTTTGTTCTACAACCTACAGTGTGTAGTAAACAACAGCAAACAGCAACAGTACAAAGTAAGATTTACTTTTCCAAATAGTGCCACAAAATTAAATATATGCTCTTAAACCAAATATAAACCTTTTAAAATGAGATTCCCTTGTCTGAAATGAAAACAAAATCTCCACAGAAAATGCAAATGAAGTATTTTCTGGTAAAATTGTGATTTAGTAATAAAAACAATATGGCAGTGTTAAATCAGTAGTGAATATCATATAAATGCAGAAAAAGTGAAAAAATAAAAGCAAACCAAGTGTAACCCGGTTGAAAGCTTTATTGACTATGCCAGGAACAAATACTTTCGTCTGCACCTTAAAGACTTCATCAGATTACTGTGCTGTTATTCCTGGCACTAGTTAAAGTTTTTGACAGTGTTACACTTAGTTTGTTTTTATTTTCCCGTGTGGGGCTGTTTCCATCTGTGTTTTTATTTTAAAATTGAAAAAGAAATGCAATATTTTTCTTTCAGAACTTCAACACAAAGAAAGAAACAACAGGTGGATTAAATTGAGGAGCTACAAGCACGAGGCATCCCCTAATATTCAACTGACACCACGGGACTTCAGTTTCCCAGTACAAGTTTTAAAACACTTTAGAAAGGCCACATAACTGATTAAAAGCAGTTATTAACCATGCAGATAACACAGCAGTAAGTTAGAACTCCCAGAATATATACATATATATATATATATATATATATATATATATACATATATATTTTTTTTAAATTAAACAAAGAAATCAAAAGTATATAATAAAAGCAGAAGAAGGAAGTTCCCAAAAGGATCTTATCTGAGTATGAAAACCGTAATCCACCAATGTAGACTGATGGAGAGATTCAACTGTGTGATGCGTACACCTGGCATTAAAAGACTGAGTAATTGACTTTCTGTGACAGGGGTTATGCTTCCCCCGATAGAAGGGGCTTAGCCAATCCCCAGTCACAGGGAGTCAGAGGAGAGAATTCTGAGCCATGAAAAGCTGCCAGTGTGGGTTTGTGCAGGCATAGAACCCATATGCTACTGAGGTTGTTTGAAAGATGAACATACCCCACTACTCTACCTCCAATTCCCACCCATCCCACCTTACTCCAGCATTATACTACCCATCTCTACCTATCACTTGTGGCACCCAATCCCTATACATCCCCAAACTACTTTTATTACTATTTAGAAATCACGTCTTGCTATTCTGTCTAATATCTAGCATCATTCGAAACATCTTTTCTCCACCCCATATAACTATGCATTTTATCCAATCTTTCTGACCCTCTCCCTGGAAATACATCTATGGGAATCTTTAGTAATATTCCCTCCATCTTTTATCCCATTAATCTCCCCTCACATTAAACAGACTAATGTTAATTTAGCTCTATTATCACCACTACCAATAATTCTTCTAACCAATATGCTGCCATTTTTGAGTACTCACTGCACTAACCCACCTCACTAGCTATCATATACAATGTTAAATACTAACCCTAATAACAACATGCACCATACTATAACTCACCTCAGATCTCCCACAAAATATCATCCTACTTCTGTCCTTCTACTTTCTCTGACCTCTTCTAATGCATATATCCAGTTAAGGTCATTGCCAACATTGCCAACAAAAACTGCAGTAAAACCTAAGGTAAAATATAAATGGTTCTACACTTTCAAACACAATAATCCCACCAAGAAAATCAGTGGTGACATTTACTGCAACCCTGGCCCCAGTAAACAGCAATCCAGCAACCCAACTGGCACAACTACAAAATGTGTCTAAATCTACTTCCCCATCTACTTCTGGATCCAAACTCCTGCTTATAAACATGAATGGAAGTAGTATATGTAACTTAATCTAAGACACTCATGCATATCCAGCTACCTGTTAAAGAAAGGTGTACCACATAATGAAGTCAGCCCCTACCCAGGATTAAATATACTTAGACTTGACAGGAAAAGAAGGTATGCTGGTGCTGTTGCCATTATCTGCAAAACATTGTTAGAAATAATCCCATTTCCGGTACAGATCACAAAATTTAGCAATGCAGAATTACTCATATCATTTTTAATATCAACATAAAGCCTCTTGTGTATTTCAGCTATTTATATTCTACTTGGTAATAACATTTCAACAGCAGAAGACGGTTCGATTGGATATCTCACTATATTCAACCAGAATTATTCTAGGTGACGTCAACATGTACTGGCAGCTGATCAACAATGACACTCCCTCAGAATCAATTAACTTAATGGTTTTACACAGCTAATCACCCCCCACCACTTGAATAAATACCAAGCCTGACGGGCACAATTTTAGATTAGATTCTTACTAACAAACCATACACAATACAAACATTTGGATGGCGCAGTGGTGCAGCGGTAGTGTTTGTCGCCTCACAGCAAGAGGTTCTCCGGTTTGATTCTTGGATGGAGTGCCTTCTGTGTGGAGTCTGCATGTCCTCCCTGCATTCTTGTGCATTTTCTCCGGGTGATCCGGTTTCCTCCCACGTTACAAAGACATGCGTCTGGAGCATTTCTCCCCGGGCCTCCTCTGAAAATTGTCTTCATTCCAACTCAGACCTTCCCGGTTAACAAATATTAAATAAAATAAACAAACTTGGACATCTGCCAGACACAATAGTGACCACCTTCCCACATATGCAGATAGAAACTACAATACCCAATCCAAAACATAACTTATAACTAAATACATAATACAACAACATTTAACAAAGACACTGTTATCAATACTCTCATCCAATATAACTGGAATATTTTAAAATATCTGCCATTTGATGCCACTGTCTCACACTTTAATGAAACTTTTATAAATATTCTTAACAACCCAGCCCCTGTACAAATAAATTTTATTTATTTATTATTTATTTTGAAATTTGTTGACGGGTTAGTCCAACTGGGTGACAGCCCTTTGTCAGCGGAGGTCTGAGAAGAAAAGTTCCAGTTGTAAAAGCAAAAAAGATACAAACATGAAATACCTGAAATACCATGACATAATAAACACAATAAAAGTAATTACATACAAATTACATATAAGAATTTAACAAGAAATATGCTCAGGGTAAATTTTAACATTTATACAAGGGAAAATGTTTGTAATACAGCCTATTGTTAGGAGTTAGAGTAGAATTTATATAGAGGGAGGTAACAGAGGATGTGCTTGGAGGTAGAATCTGGAAGTAATGTTGTGTATCATTAGGGGTAAAGGAAAGGTTAGGTGTATTGGAGGGGAGGGTAGTTTAAGAGTCAAATCAAACCCTGCACCATGGGAAACTAAAGAAACTAAAAATGTCATGTTTCAAAGAGACAAAACTCGGAAAAACTGACATAAAAGCAGAACGAAAAATTAATGTAGGCATTTCAGAAATCGTACTAAGGACTTTACTCAAATGGATAAATAAACCTATTATAGTAAACTGCAATGGGGACACCAAAAAAAACTGAATGTATTTGTCATTGCTAAATAAACTAATGCATCTTGGCCAAGCTACCACACCCTCTAACAACTGACTCAATATCATCTTAATTCAGCTCCTACTTTATACAGACAGTACTATCTCTTATTAATAATAATAATAAAAATAATAACAACAACAACACCATATTTTCCCGAAAATAAGACTATTTCCCCTGCTGAAATACGCATTAAGGCTTATTATCAGGGGATTCCTTATTTACCCCCCTCCCATACAACAATCTACATTTATTCATGTACAAAAATCGACATTTATTCATGTACAAAAATCGACATTTATTCATGTACAAAAATCAACATTTATTTGGTACTTTTCTATTATTGGGCAACAGTTCTAAGTCATGCGTTAACAGCTGTGTGAGAATTCTACATAAACAGCGCAACAAACATTTCAACTTCAGAATATCTACACCTTGGGCTTTCACAGTGCAATATTTCATGCTTAACAGAAAGTGCAGAAAAATCTCAATACGTGTGTATTGGAGGAGGGGAATAAAACTGAAAGCAGAAGTAATCCATTCTGTCGCCCCGATAATGGAAAAGTTATTCAAATACAGTCATGTCATCTTCTTCTGGAACATTGTCATAAGTCTCCAACCCCCAAATTCCTGCCTGAATTTCTTGTGACTCCATTTTCTGTAGAACCATTGGCCCCAATCTGTCATGCCTAGCAATAGGGCTCTCCTTAAATGAGCACCGCTTGTCCAAGTAGCCTGCTCATAGTGCATTGGCAACACAGCAGTCAGTGATTTTATCCCATGAATTTTTCACCCAAGTCACGGCCTCTTGCAGTCTACGCTTCACAAGGTTTCCATGCTGATTTCTCTCCATATTATTTTCAATGTAGTCATGGAGTTCCATGTGCAAATGGTCCTTGAATGGCTTATTTATTGCAATATCAAGAGTCTGGAGATAGGCAGTCATTCCTGCAGGAATTATTTGATCAATTTTTCTCTGTGCAAGGAATTTCTTCAGGTCTTTAGCGCAGTGAGTGCTGGCTGAATCCCAGTCTAGCAGACCTCTTTCGCCACCTCGCAAAACAAGTGGCAGCATTACAACTACCCACTTCTTTATAACTGTTTGTGTGCACCAGGCTTCAGGCTTTTTCGGTTTCAAGAATGTAAATGCCTGAAACACGTTCAATCTTATCTTTCTTGCCCTTACTAATGATTAGAGGTGGAGTTTTCTTTCTATCTAGATGAATTGCCAAAATACAGGTAACACGTGCACTCTCGTAACCAGTGGAGGGAATGTAGATTGATGAGGCACCCCTCTGATCAATTGTTGTTTGAGATCCTTGGCCCATAAACACTGCAGTTTTATCCATAGCAATCATGTTGGAGAGTTGGTATTTAGAAAAGTCGATGCCATCAACAAAGTACTTGAACGCAAGTGCACGTTTAATAACTTCAGTATCTTTCAGCTTGAACAGTGTTGTTGATCTTCTTAGAGACAGTTCATATCGCTGAAGGAAGCAGTCTAGACAATGTTGTGATGCTTTGAATTCTTCTGGGAATATTTCTAACTGTGGTGCCATTGCAAGGGCAAATGCTTGAATATCAGTCCTGCCCACAACCAAAGCCTTTGCTCTCCTGTTAGTGATCCATTCACAGATGTCTTCCAGCTCAGGAAATAATGGTTGCCGACCTGATCCACACTTGCATTTCTTAGCATTTCCCTCGTCGGCCTGTTGACCGAGGTTATCGTATGCTGCACGCCATTTTCGGACCATTCGAAGATCTAAGATCTTCTCTTTGCAGAAAGCCATCAGATTCTTTTCTTGTACTCAACGGAATAGCTCTTTCTTTTTGCACTCATCTACTCTGGGGGGGGGGGGTGTTAATTGAAGACTTACAAGACTGGAGTGACAACACAAAATGGCAACAGTTAAGAAGACACAACTACAGCCGTTCATTATCAAGTGAGCAAGCTTTACGCGTGTTGTCTGTACTTTGACCAAAGTACACCTGCCAGTGTTTATGGGCCAAGGATCTCAATTGTCAAGTGTGAGTGATTAGGGTTACAGTAAGAATCATGGAGGACTCCCAGGGGAAGAATCTTAAGACTTTGTGCAAAGAAAAGAAGTTGGGTGTCTGAATGGTCCGAAAATGGCGAGCAGAGTACGAATGGGTGTCAATAATATTATTTAATAATTCAACATGTCTGTCGTGTGTTGTTGACGATCTTAACTGGGGCTTATTTTTGGGGTAGAGCTTATATCATGACCATCCTGGAAAACCATGCTAGGCCTTATTCTCTAGTTAGGTCTTATTTACGAAGAAATACGGTAACAATAACAACAATTTACCAATGTATTGGGAGCAAATAATTAGAGAAGGAAAGGTAATAGAATGGGAAGAGGCCAAGAATTCATTTGGACTGCAGTCTAGAGATTGCCTTCCCTATCAAGGATTGATATCAGAATATAAGCAAGAGAAAGGACTAGGGGGATCCTAAGTGAAAGCCAGCATGGATACAATTTTTAGCAGAATCCAGAACAGAAGCTGCTGTTAAAAAAGGGATAATTAGTAGGTCATATAAAATATTGCATGATTATATGAATCAATAAGAGGAGGCTAGAAAGGATTGCGAAGAGACTGGATAAGGAATTCATAAATAAACAATGGGAGTATATATGTATGTCTCCCAAATATGCAACAAAGTCTGGAAGTGTTTACATAGGCATTTTTATACCCCAAGAAGACTCAAAAGAATTTTTCCTAAGGTAAACTGCAAATGACGGAGGTGTGATGGGGAAGAAAGAGGTAATTGGGAACATTTTTTGAGAGTGTAATGAGTTGGCAGACTTCACAAATTCCCTGCAAACTGCTCTTACAGAAATATTGGGTTTTTAATTGGTGTAACTAAAGAAATTATTTTTCTGAGCTATGATACAGAATAGGAATTGCCTGGCCTTGTTGAGTTTAATTTTGGTGGCTGCCAAAAAAACTATTACTAGAAAAAGGAAATCAATGTTTAAACAAACTGTACTAGAAGTAGTGGACATGGTAACAGAGATATAAAATAACTGGAAGCAGTATCTTTAAAAATGGGTAGAAGCAAATTACATATAAAACTGGGAAGTGTAGGAATAATAGATGCAGGATAATGTTTTGGAAGATGAATGAGGTTTAAGGGAAGGCAGGAATTGAATGAGTTATTTAATGTTTGACAATGACTGTATAGATGATTATATGCAATGTATAATATTTGCAACCAAAAATATGTCAATATGGTTTGTTTTCATTTATATAAATGTATGACTGCCTATGTCTTAAGTGATAACTCAATAAAGATGTTTCTTGTTTAAAAAAGAAAAAAACAATTTACCTCTCTCCCATCATCTCCTAATCATTCACATTCATTCTCCTGGTCTCTACCTCTGCTACAAGAAAATTTCTACTGAAACAAATAGCAAACTCTTTAACTGCTGGCCATTTTTCAAAATAATGCCTAAAAACAACAGGTGAGGCTATGGCTTTCCCTACATCCATACTGATAAAGTCATCATATCTGAGAGACATGTCCCATCCATCTGGAAAAATCCTATATAATACCAATTCACAAAGATAGTACATCAACGGACAATGCCAGTTATAGATTTACTGCCTTCCTATCCTCTCTGTCTAAAATAATAGAAAAATGTACCCACTCACAACCTATGTAGTACATTAACGCTAACAACCTTGTCTCCAAAACCCAGCATGGTTTTACATCTCACCATAGTACTTCCACTTGTCCCCTTCAACTTCACCATTATCATACACCAACATAGGAATGATGGCAACCTGGAATCTTCACTATTCTTAGATCTATCAGAAGTATTTGATACCATATCCCATCATCATCTTCTTACTGAACTTTTTCCCTCAGCCTCATTCAGCCCTCTATCTCATGTTTCCACAGCTATCTGACTGATAGGTAGCAAGTAGTCAAATGGAAACAAAAGCTCTCTTCCTAACAATCACTGTTGGTGTCCCACATGGATCAATATTAGGTCCCCTCTTGGTAAACAGTTTTATAAACAAACCGCATACGGTCACCCATCTCTCTTCCAGTTGAGGGGAGTTATGCCAGTAACCACATGTCTAAACTGCCCAGAGTTTTTTCAGAAATTGCCTGATTTTTCTTAAATGTTACCCTGTCCATCATAAATACATTTAAACATGGCATTATGGAGCATATGTTAATGGGAAGTTTGGCTACTAAATAATACTTCGGTGTCTGGTCTTCTTTTTATTGGTATATAGTCAATTTACAATGGGCATGCTGATTGGTTTGTTCAATCAGTGTGTACATTTTGAAGTAGTAATGAGCCTTTATTGTATAACTGAGCTAACATGTCTTGAGTAAAATAATCATCATAAGCAGTAAGTGCAGCAGTTAGAAAGATGGTAGTTTTCTATTTTTGTATATTTTATGATACCCTTGCTGACAGTCTAATCATCACAGTACACAATTTTCTTGATGTTACCATTTAAAAATCACATAGTAATGATTTATATTGCTAATTTGCTAACTTTACATTAGCTGGCTATTAGAGCTACAAGGCAAAAAACTAAATGACAGCTCACCATGTGGTTGGTCTTTCTTCCACTGAGTCATCCAGAATCCCCGCAGCTTGATGTCATTAAAAATCAATGCACTCTGTAAGTGAAGATAGGGGACATTGTCAAATGTTTAAACATTTCCTCTGACCTGAAAAGCACCCCCACACACACATGACTGAACATTTTTGAGAAATATGACACATTGCTGAGGATCTGCACTGCTGAAATCTGTAATCATATGAAAAGGAGTTATTTGTCACAAAATTGCTGGTCTCTTTTTTTCCTGTAAGAAGTGTCTGATAAGCTGAGAAAAGTATCTACCACAGCAGCAGATTTTTAAATTGAAGTGTGTTGTCGTAGCCTAAGCTATATGAATCATATCCTTGTCAGAGAATGGACAACTGACCAGTTTCTGAAGCTTTAGGGCACCTCTCACATGCCCTAACCAATGAACATCTTGTGGTAAACAGAATAAAATCAGTGGTTAGGGCACCAAAACTTCAGAGCTTTCTTGACTCAGAGTAAGGGAAGCTAGAGCCCTGTTAGAGAAGTATGTGCTAGGAGAAAAATATCTGCATCCTGGCATAAAACATAAAAAAGAAAGGGGTGTTCCTACAGCAACATAATCAAAACATCTACTGGCTTGGCAAGTTTATTTACACACTGTACCAGGTTCATCATTAGATTAGTATTGCAGTTGCCTAGACTACATGGGTCAAATACCAGAGCTTAAGAAGTAGTGTGGGAAAAGGGTTCCACTTTATATTCTCGAAAAACTGAAATCTCGAATTTCAGTATCTCGAGACCATAAAGTGGAATTTTTAAAATCCCGAAACTTCATAAGCGCGAATCCGGAAATTTCGAATTCGCGGTTATGGTGTTCTGGTATTTGACGCTGAATGTAGTGTATGCAGGATGTATCGTGTAGTGTGTGGATTTAGCTGGTATGCAAGGTAAGTGGGTATTTTGCTGAGTTTTAGGTATGTGTTTGAGTGTATGTGAGTGTGTTTGGAAGTTTTATGTGTGGGTTACGGTAGGCAGGTAAAAGTATGAATGTTTAAGTGTTGAAAGTGGTGGTGTTCATATATTTGTGATGTTTGTGTGCGAGGGTACTGTAGAGTATGTAGTGGTGAGTTTGCTGTCTCTTTCTGTTTGGTGCAGTCTTGGAGTTAGTATATATAAATAGGGGTGCGTGTAGTAGTGTAGGTTTGTGTTTGTGTGTGTTTTGTTTGTTGGTTTGTTGTAGTGTGGGTTGGATGATGTATGTATTGTGTAGTGTATGGTGTGTATAAGTTCATGATTTTGTGTTTCTCAGTTTTGGGGTTTCATGATTTGGAGCGTTTGACTTTATGGTCTCAGGATACTGAAATTCGAGATTTCAGTATTTCGAGATTATAAAGTGGAACCGGGAAAAAGGATCAGAGTCCAGGAGCCCGTACTGAATACTCCTAGCAAAGCCTACTCTGGACCTACAGAGGTAATCTAATTTGTTCTGCTTGGTAAAAGTGAGCACAGATGACCAAGTTGCTACCTCTAGTATTTGTCTAAAGTTCAGTTTTTCCAAAAAGCCACTAAAATAGTCAAACCCTGGTTGAGTGAGCCTTGGCCTTGCTAGGAAAAGTACAGTTGTGTACACTTAACCATAAATGTAGATGTTCGAGTGTATTCACTGTTGCAGTCATCACATTTGGGTTATCTGCTTGCAGTAGCCCTCAGTCGGCCTGATTATCAAAGTCTTGGGTTCTGCATCTGTTGCTGTCGTATCTTCCGTGACATCAGGTAGTCAGGGGTATAAAACATGTAGCAGACGCCATTACATCAGTTTTTCTTGCCCTAGATGTCAGGTGCCCCCCAATGGGAAGCAATTATATATATATATATATATATATATATATATATATATATATATATACACACATATATACACAAGGTTATACCTCCAACAAAAAAGCAAATACACCAAAAAGCTTTTAAGCATAGTAAAAGAGAATAGAGGTATAGCCAAAATAAGTCAGGGGGCTGGAGGGAGGGTAACCAGGACTGCAACACTGAATACACTAGAACATCTACATTTATGGTAAGTGTACACAATTGCACTATGTTCTTCATGTTTCACTGTTGCAGTCATCACATTTGGGTAGATTCCCAAAGCTAAGGATGGGAGGAGGAATTTAGATAGCATTAGGACCAGCTATAAGGCCCTGCAAGACTGCAGTGGCAAAGCCAGCTCTGGATTTAGAGAAAATTGGCAAATGGTAATGCTTGGTGAAAATATGTACAGAACTCCAGGTAGCAGCTTCTAGGATGTCCCTGGTATGGACACCTCTGAGAAAGGCTGTAGAGGTAGATGCAGCCCTGGTTGAATGGGGCATAATCCCCTGTGGGATAGGTTTTCTATGGTGTTTTTAGCAGAAATTAATGCAATGGCCTATCCATTTAGAAATGGTTTGCTTTGAAATAGCCTTCCCCTCTGCCCCTGCAGCAAATGCCACCAGCAGTTGTTCAGATTTCCTTTGAGGATTAGTCCTGTCCAAGTAAAATCTAAGTTGTCTGTGCACATCTAAGGAGTGCAGTATCCGTTCCCCTTTGTTCTGTGGATTAGAAAAAAAGGTTGGCAAATGAATTGACTGATTAAGAGCCACACTGGATACCACCTTGGGCATGAAGGAGGGATTGGTCCTGAGGGACACCCTGTCTGCATGAAAGATGATGAAAGGATCCACTGCCATAAGGGCCTGTAATTCAGATACCCTTCTTGCTGAAGTGTCTGCTAAAAGGAAAGCTGTTTTCCAAGAAAGGAATTTTAACTCTGCACTTGCAGCTGGCTCAAAAGGCGGAAGAGTGAGTTTTTCCAATACAAAGTTAAGGTCCCAGGCTGGAATTGGGGCTCTCCTGGGTAATCTTAAGTTTTTTGCCCCTCTGAGGAACTGCTTGAGCAGCGGGTGAGAGAAGAGGGGTGGTTCTGTGTTGTAATGAGCTGAAATGGCTGAGGCATGAATTTTGATGGAGGAAAAGGAAAGGCCCTTGTGAAGCATCTCAGTTAAGTATTGAAGAATCTGAAGTAAATTGGGCGCTGCTGTGGCCATCCCTTGAGTTTGGTTCCAGGCACAGAATCTCTTCCATTTTTCAGCACAAGATTTTCTAGTACTAGGCCTCCTTGCCTCCAAAATGACATCCAACACTTGTTTACTGAGGGATGGTAACGGACAGATTAGGTAATTAACCAGGCTGCCAGGTTCTGGATTTGATGTTGAGGGTGCAAAATCTGGCTCTCCTGCTATGACAGCAGGGTAGGAGTCTGAGGCAGGTGCCATGGAGCCAGCAGTGACATTGCGCAACAGGAGGTACCAGTGTTGGCGTGGCCAGTCTGGTGCAATCAGTATCATCCTTGGTTTGTCCTGTTTGATCTTTAGTAGTACTTTAGAGAGGAGAGGCAGAGGCAGAAAGGCATAAACTGATAGATTTTTCCAGGTGAAGGACAGAGCATCCACTTTCCAAGCTTGTTTGTGGGGAGTCCTCGTGCAGAATTTGCCCAATTGGTAGTTCTGGGGGAGGCAAACAGGTCTATATCTGGGCTCCCCCATTTGTTTATCAACAAGTTGAAAGTCTTTGGTTCCAGTTTCCACTTGTGTGGTTCCATGAGATTACTGCTTAGTTCGTCTGCCAGTGTATTTAGTTTTCCTGGCAGGAATTGAGCCTGAAGATGCACTTGGTAGCTCAAGGCTGTGCTCCACAGAGCCGTGGTTAATCTGCAGAGGGGGTAAGAATGGGTACCCCCCTGCTTATTTATGTACCACATAACAGTGGTGTTGTCCGTCTTTACCATTAATTGTCCTGGAAGAATGTGGTCCTTGAAGGCTGTCAGAGCATTCTGTACAGCTAACATTTCTTTTTGATTGATATGCAGGTGCATTTGACTTGGGTTCCATTTTCCCTGAATATACTTCCCTGCCAGGTGAGCACCCATGCATAGTCTGATGCGTCTGTTGTTAGAGTCTGGGCGGCAGGAGGTAGAGTGAATGGTAGTCTCTTGTTTTGGTGGCAGGCCTCTGCCCACCAAAGGAATTCTAACCGTAGGCAAGGTATGATAGGAATCATTGCTTCTAGATCCTGAGAATGTTGACACCATAGGCTTTTTAGATACCACTGTAGTTTCCTCATATGCAGTCATGCATATGGCATTAGTAGAGTGCAGGAGGCCATGAACCCCAAGGCTTGTAGTATTTGCCTTGCAGATAGCAGAGTTTTTGTGGCCATTAGTTTGAAGTAGCTTGTGAAATGAGTTTGTTTCTCTGGCGTGAGGAAAGCCAACTGGGAAGTTGTGTTCAAGCTTGCTCCCAGGAATATAATTTGTTGACAGGATACCAGATGTGATTTATTTTCGTTTATGGTGTACCCCAGACAAGTTAGCACCTTTTGTACAAATGCCAGATGATTCAAAAGTATGTCCTGGCTTTCTGCCTGAATTAGACAATCGTCCAGGTATGGGTATATTTGAATATTTCTTTGCCTGCAAAATGCAACAACTGGAGCTAGGCACTTTGTGAATAGGTTCATAGGTTCATACTAGGCTATCTGCCCTAGGGCATTTATAAGCCTAGCCAGAGTGTGTTTAGCTTTCACCACCCATTTTAAATTAATTTTGCTATGCCCTTTTTCGAGGTTAGTATACTGTGCCTCTGTCTAACAGTGACACAGAAGTGATACCCGGGGTAAACCTACGATCTCCCATCCACTCATCAAGATTCCTCTTGAAGAGAGTCAATGAGGGACTCTGCCTAACCTGGACTGGGATTTTATTCCAGAGTGAAGGGAGCCTCTGGGTTATGAATCTGTCCCCCCAGCATGTCCTATTTATTTCAGTGCTGAGGTTCAAGTCTCTTGAGCGCATAGCTCGATGGGATTTGGATTTTCTGAGGTGCAGCATGTCCATTAATTCCGGGTTGGACATGGCTTTATACGTCAGGCACAGCTCGAATCTGAGCAGGCGGTATGCCACTGAGTAGAGCTGGAGTTTCTTTAACCGGGCAGCATATGGCATCTGTTTGAACCCTTTGATCCTCTTGGTGAGGTACTTTTGGGGTCTTTTCCAGTTGCTGCAGGTGTCTGGTAAGGTACATCCCAAAAGGGGCATTGTACTCAATTATGGGCCTGATGAGGGATGAGTAAAGAGGCACGATGACTTCCCCTGATCTAGATGTGAATCCCTTCATGATTAGGTGGGCTATATAAAATGTTCTTCTAACCACTTTGGCCACGTGGTTGTCAAATGAGAGAGTGCTATCAACTTGGGTCCCCAGGTCCCTAATTACTTCTTCTGTACTTAATGGATTACCACCTATGTGGTAATTTGTGGGCACTTTGTTTTTGCCAAAGGGAATGACTATACACGTTTTGGCGTTTAGCTTGAGGCCATGGCTCTGGCACCAGTTGTCTGTTTCTATGAGGCCCTTTTGGAGAATGCTTGTGTCGACTGGAGAGTCTATTATGGCGCCCAGGTTGCAGTCATCTGTGAACTTGGTCAGCCACAGTCCTTCCGTGTTGGCTTGTACCTCAGAGAAATATATACCGAACAAGAGAGGTCCCAGGACTGAGCCTTGTGGGACGCCACTTGTAACTGGTTTGGAGTCTGACATGGCTCCAGCAATTCTAACCATGTGGGTTCTGTCCTTGAGCCAGTTTGCAACCCATCTAGTGACATAGGGGTTTATATTTAAGCTGGTGAGCTTATCTATAATGCCCGAGTGGGGTATTGTATCGAAGGCTTTTGCAAGGTCCAGGTAGGCTGTGTGGACCACCTTCCCCTCGTCAATGGCCTTGGTGACTGTTTCAAAGAAATAGACCAGGTTTAAGAGGCAGGATCTGCCCTTAACAAAGCCGAACTGGGTAGGATCCAGTGTCTGTAGGTCCCCAATATCCTTATTTATGAGGTCCATGATGATCCTTTCCATAGCTTTGCAGACCAAGCTAGTCAGGCTTACGGGGCGATAGTTTCCAGGATCCGTTGAGGCACCACCTTTGTGGAGAGGGAACACTGTTGCTGTACGCCACTCTTTGGGTACATATCCTTTAGTAAGGCTGAGACTGAACAGTAGTTTTTTGTTTGGGTTTAGCACTTCTTGGAGTTCATGTAGGATGCAGCCCGGGACACCGTCTGGTCCCAATGATGCTGTGTTTTTTGCTTTGGAGAGGGCGGCTCTTACCTGAGCATCTGAGATGTCAGGGGGGCAGCACTCTGCTGGGATAGATATTTGGGCTTTTGGGGGGGAGGGGGGGAGAAGTTTGCGCTGAACCTGTCAGCTAGGATGTTGGCAATGTATGTGGTTCGGTGTATTTTTTGTCATTTTGGACTAATTCTGAGCATATCTGGGAATTCCCACCCAGGTTCCTAACATAACTAACCTTGTGATTATCCTTAGTGTCCTGTGCAATTTTTCTCTCGAAGCTGGCCTTAATTTTATGAGTGCCCGTAGTTTTTTGCTAATACTGATCAGAGATGCCTTCCCTTTTTGGGATTTTGCTCTATCATGTACTCGCTTCCTCCTTCTATTGTATAGTTTGTTTATGGCTGGGGTCCACCAGACAGGACGTCTGCCTTTGGAGGATTGGGTCTTGGTTTTATTTGGGATTTCAAGATCCATGCATTCCTGAAGGTGTTCATAGAATGCGTTTATAAAGGATTCTGCAGTCTGGGCCATATTTTCCACAGGCCCGGGGGGGGGCTTTGAAGGATTCCACCTCGGTTTTGAGGAGTTTGAAATTTGCTTTAGAGAAGTTTTTCAGTGTGGTTTTCTGGGTAGGGATGGAGTCTCTATCAGAGGGGGTAGGATTTTTGGGTCCCTGTGAAATGGTCTCAGGATCCGCAGTAGGATTTTTAAAAAGGAACTTGTGAGAGTCAGGAACCCTGCAATATCTATCAGACTTTCTGGGAGCAGGAGGTAAAGAGTCAGGGGCCAAGCTAGATTCCGAAAAGGCATCATCAACAATGTCTAGTACAGGAGGGATAGCTAAAGGTCTGTGCTGGGGCAGGAGTAAGAAATCCTTAAGCCTCTTTTTAGAAAAAGAGTACTGGCTTTCCCAATGAAAATGCTCCCTAAGGGTATGCAAGGTTTCACCAAAAGAGAAATCCTCTGGGGGGGGGGGGGGGGAGCAGAGGAAATAGTTCTCTGCATCAGAATCCTCATAGGCAGTTAAGGGTAAATCCTGGTCATCAGAGGAACCAGAAATTTCAGAATCCTGATCTGAAGTATCATAAGCAAATTCAGTCCTAGGTCTCTTAGAGGGGGAAGGTTGGCTTCCCCTGATTAAAGTACTAAGGTCTTCAGCCATTCTTATCATTTGTTTTTTAGGCATACAGGCCTGACCACACAGTCTGGGCTTCGGTTTTCTAGGCATGGTTTGAGTTTTAGGCCTTAAAGAAGAAGATGGCGTCGGTTTAATATGCAAGTCAGTAGGCCTGTATACACCCCCTCAGAAGCTGGTGCCTGCACAGCGGCTCCGGACCCTTCCAAGGTGGAGACATCCGCAGGTTCCACAGTTGAAGCATCTCGCGGAATACCGGATTCCGAATGGGTCTCAGTAGAGGCTTACGAATCTGAAGTAGTGGGTATCAGGGGCTGCAAAAGCGCCTCACTGAGTACTGGTGAACTGGCAACTGGCTTTGGAGAAGCGTCATCGGCAGCTTTGGACCTAGGCGGCCCGTCTCTGTCTTTATTTTTGCGTTTTTTCAGAATGTCGGTAGTCGGATGGCTTTTCTGGCTAACTGAACAGAGTACCAAAATATTTAGAAGCATAAATATACCGGCGACGAATAGTTTGTTGCTTAAATAAGGCACAAAACCGACAGCGAGGTACATCGTGGTCAGGGCCTAGGCAAGGAATACAGTACGAATGAAAATCTTTATGAGGTATTTCCTTTCCACAAGAAATACAATTATTGACTTTTACTGACATCGGTTTAGAGCAAGAAAAAGTTTCCCCAACAAGGTACTTGGCTTTAGTTGAAGACTTTGTTTCTGAAACTCGAAAACGAAAATTTCAGGAGTCGGCTGACCGGCACTTGCAAACTACTACTGTAATGGCGTCGGCTGTATGCTTTATACCCCCGACTACCTGACGTCACAGCAACTGAGGCAGGACCCAAGACTTTGATAATCAGGCCGACTGAGAGCTACTGCAAGCAGATAACCCAAATGCGGTGACTGCAACAATGAAACACGGAGAACATTGTCTTGTTACGATGATAGTAACAAAAAGCAATAGCAGCAGACAGCAATTTAGAAACTGTTTTGAAACCGATTGGCCCTTTTTCTTCAGCTCATAGGAAATAAACAGTTGATTAGAATTCCTGAAAGTTTTTATCCTGTCAATGTAGTATTTCAGTTGCCTGTGGACGTCCAGTGTATGTACAATTATTTCTCCCCTATTTATTAATTCAAGAGAGAAAACAGGGAGATGAATAGCCTGGTGCATGGTAATCTCTGAAACCACTTCAGCCATAAAAGAAGGATTTGCTCTCAATGTTACCCTATCTTTGTGAAAGATGAAATAGGGTTGAATCACAATAAGAGTCTGTAACGCTCTGTAATCCCCTTTTTGCAGAAGTCAAAGCAATGAGTAACACTGTTTTCCAAAATAAGAACTTACTTATCACCCTCAAGAGAAGGTTCAAAAGAAAAAGATTAAGATTCCCCAGCACAAAATTAAGATCCCAAGAAGGAACTACCTCTGTCTTCTAGGTGACCGGATATGTAAAACCCCTTTCAAAACATGTTTGACTTGAGGCAGGGCAGACAAGCAGAGATAACTGAGAGATGAGAGGCAGGGCAGACAAGCAGAGATAACTGAGAGCTGAATCTCTATAGTAGAGTAAAAAGATCAAATGACAACTCTCACAAATACTGTAGTAGCACAGGTATCTCGACCTAAAAGGATCCTAGTTCTTCCTTTGGCACCAACTGGAAAATATTCTTCACTTAACAAAATATGATTTTTCTAGTAGCAGGTTTCTTAGCCTCCTTTAATATCTGCTACTGGTCATCAGAAAACAGGTGCCTAAAAGGTATTCAAATTCTATCATCCAGGCAGTGAGTTGAAGAAATTGAAGGTTGGGATGTATCAGGAAACTCCTGTCCTGTGTGAGTCAGGTCCATTCTGAGAGGAAGTTAGTGGTAATTGCCCTTGGCCAATTTGAAAAGAAAGAACCACTGCTGCCTGGGCCAAAATGGAGTTACCAGTATAATTTTTGGAAAGTCATTGTGAATCTTTAAAACACTGGTTATCATAGGAAAAGGTGGAAAGGTATACAGGGAATGAAAAGGCATCTGTCTTGCAGGCCTCTGTGTAAGGAGTCCTGATGCAGAATTTCTTTAGCTATCTGTTCTGAATGGAGGTAAACAGATGTACTCAAGGCGGTTCACACAACTGATCAATTCCTAGAAGACCCTGGGTACAACTTCCATTCATTGTAGGTGTGACCTGGCCTTGTACAGTTTATCTGCTACAACACTGTACTCTGGAATGTAAGCAGCCTTGAGGGTCAGACTGTATTGAGTTGTTAGTTCCCAGGCTACTAACACTTGTCTGCAAAGGTAGTAGGATTCGAATCCCTCTCTGTTTATGTAGCACATCACTGTGGTGCTGTCTTTGATTATTTGTAAAGGGTTTAGAATCTGAAGATGGTTCAGAGACTTCAGAGCATTTGCTAGATCTATCATTTTTTGACATTTATATGGTTGAATTTGTCCTGTTTGTTCCATAAATTCTGAACTTTTAGCCCGTTGGACACAGCTCTCTAAGCAAAGTCTGAGGCATCTTTGGTTATAGTATGAGTGGAGGATGGAGACACTGGTTAAGGGACAACGGATTCACTCAGAGTAACTCCCTTTAAACAAGCCCCAGCACTGAGGTTTGAAAAGATAGGGGTGCTGTCAATGGGTCCAAACTAATTTGATGAACCACTAAATGTTCCTGGTGTGAAGTCTGGCCAAAGGAATCATGAACTGTAGAAACCATGAAGCCTAGACTCTGGAGATATTCCCCGTTAGACAACAGAATCTGGTTGGAAAATATCAGAAATTGTTTTATGTAATACTCAAAATTTTCTTGAGAGTGCAACATCATCATGACGTTATGTGTCAAGGGGGCATCTTAAAAATACTATCCTGTGAGATGGATTTCTCTTTGTTCACCTATAATTTCAGATTTAGAAAATGTTTTGGTTTTTCTTTTACCCAAGCCAGAGACTGATGGCAGCTTGTGAAAGAATCTGCAAAATAAAGCAGCCATCTAAATATGGAAAATGTGAATGTCCTGTAACCTACCAATAGCTATTACAGGAACCAGGCACCAACCTCTTCCATGGTTGATTCTGAGGTAGAACTCAACAGAGTAAGAACTACTGGAATCTTGCTTAAGTAGATGTGTTTAAAGACTGAAGGGAGTTGATCAGGTGGTTATTTTGATTTTTCCTACATAATGCATTGTCCACCTTAACTACATCGTTCTTAACGCTGGACATGTCCTTAAATCGGAATCATAGAAGAATAGTATCTTCTTATCTTTTTACATAATCCATTTTGGTGCGTCTGTTCTGATACCCTTTCTTAACTTTCTCCCTCCTCCCCTCTCCTCTCTTTTTGATTCTGTTCACCCCACATAAGCAAACTGGTAGATCCAAACATGAACGACTTAGTATAATGAGATTAATTGGTAATTAAGACTCAAATTACTAAGTATTAATTAATTTAGTTATTTTTGTTGACCAGGTGGCCTGTTTTAGGGGAGAAGCTGAGGTGCTATTTATATAGACAGGGGTAATTTGACCAGTATACCACAGAAACTACCCTGATCTACTTTCCATTATATGTCATGGAATCTTTAACATCTATCTATGTTACTACCAATCGGGGATAGACAGACCCTCAGTTTAATGCTGCATCTGAACAAAGGCTACAATACCCACAATAACCTTCACTGCAGTGTCAGTACTGGTAAATTAATTCATGCACCAATATGGGGACAGAACCCACATTCTTCTGTTCTTTCTGGCATCAAAGGCACTGACAATGATTAGTGCTTTCTGTGATAAAATAAAACGTACATATGCATTCCTGGGACTGCTGTAGATAAAGTAAAGGGAGATGCACTTCAGTGCTTTTAAGTTTTTATTTTATGTGTATGTCACACAGATTATGTGCTGAACCTGAGTTTAGGTACATTGCCCCTAGGTGACTGTTTTAATCCAGTTTTTAATATTTCAGCCTATGTGTGGGATTAACTACTCTGCCAGGCCCTAAACAGTACATCACAGTTCACACAGAAACATTGCAATAATCTGTTGACAATGTATAGGACAATATGTCAAAATTTGCTACGTGCACAATGACAAGCACTCTTATTTTGCATTTTACTTTGCCTTGGAATTGGCAACACTTCCTTGCTGTCTCAGTTTACTTTCACAAATGAGATCCAAGATGACTTCCAAAATACTGATTGGTTAGCATCTAGAGTTTGCTATTTGATGGAGATATTATTTTATGTGAAATAATAAAAAAAGTTTTACTTAAGAATAAGTATCTTCTAAGAAACTGCAGACTGATATTGAAATGAATCAATTAATTACATGTATATGTAGGAAGGCACAATGAATTGCATCAGTGATTGCTAGAATAGCCAACAAATCTGGATTCCCTTGCCCAGGCAATCATGTATTCTTTTATTACAGAGTACTTATCCATGCACTACAAAGGGAGAAACCTGGCAGTTGGGTATTTGCAGACATAGTGTGCATTCCACAGAATGGCTGCTCACTATATGTGCCATCTTCTAGCACAGCAGTAGCAAAATTCATAAAGGTGAATAGCACTCCTTAGATGTTGGGGTAAATCAGGACCAGCTAGTGAACTGCACACAATTGTCTGCATTTGGAGGCGCCACTTGTATTCTCCTATACCATCTATTCCCTCCCACACAAACATGCAGACAGATATGGACATACACACACATACACACATACACACACACACACACACACACACACACACACAAGCAACATAGATTCTTATCAATTGATAAGAGTCTCAACTCATTGTGGAAGGAAAACATCAAAACAATGAGATTTCAACCTTTGTTTCCTATAGAAGGTAAAAACGTCTGCCTTGACTGCTACTGGGGGTGTGCCACCACAGTTCCCAACTTATTTAAACTGCAGCCTGCACAATGCTGGAAAAAGAGGAAAAAACAGACAGTAAGAAACTCAGGTATGTGCCATATACAATGAGTTCTGCCATGATCTTTTGGCAGGATTCCATGAGGCATACATAAACACACAGTCACTGGCACACTGTCATATACAGGCATATGTTATTTATTTATATATTGACATCTGTTTACCGGGAATGTCCAGCTGGAACAAACTGTACCCATTTTCAGTGGAGGCCTGGGGAGAAAAGCTCCATTGCTATTACAATGCTATTACAAAAGTATACAATGAATAGTGTTAAAATATTTTAACAAATAACAAAATGAATGGAATAGAATATAAAAATGATTGAAATACATACTTAATGACACAGTATTTACATTAAATATGTATGTATTTCAATTATTTTAATGTCAAAAAATACATACTTAATGACATACTATATATAGAATGTGCAGGATTAAGCATTTGTATTGAACAGATAGATCACCACTTTATAGTACAAGCTTCACGACAGCTAGATGACTGTAAAAAAGAAAAGGACTAGGAGTTACTGAGAAAAGGAAGTAACAATGTAGGCCCAGTGGCTAGAGTATCTATGCCTGGTTGCTGTGGGGTAGTTGTAGTGAGAGGTAGAATGCTCCTGGTCTGTAACTGCCTTTAAATAACTGACCTGTTGAATGTACTAGAACAAGAGCACTCGCCTTCTACCAACCTAACTAAATAAACTACTGGAAACTTCAACAAGGTGCATTTATTCCTCTCACAGGGAGGGTAGAGAGAGACAGTCTCCTAGATCTGCTAGCTAAAGTAATTTTATCTGGAATGATCCTTTGCACTCTTTCTTGCTAGTCCTGTCATCCTCTGGGTCACAGGTGAGATACCAGACTTCACTCGAGCCTTCTGAATTACCTGGGTTAATTGTTAAAGGTACAGAGTTCTAGGCTTTGGTTATGGTGAAAGAGTATAGAGTCTGACCAGCAGACTTGGAGGGTCTATGCACAGAAAGTTGTTTATTCTCTGATCTAAGGGGTCTTTTAGATAAATAGTTGTGAAATACTGAGTTGCAGGGCAGGGCAGGCAGCGGGTTTGTGGATAATTTTGTGGGCAGTTATAAGTTTAAGGCAGGTAAGGTGTTGCAGGAGTTCCAGCCAATTGAGAGAGTGCAGAGCTATACAATGATGAGTGTAGTGTTTCTATTTAGTAGCAAATTTGGCAATTTTTTTGCCACACAATCAAATCTTTACTTTTAGTGTAAATTGTATGTTAGTGAGTACTGGGGCACCACATCAAAATGATGGTAACAGATAGGTGATAGCAAGGGTGTGTCTGGTGGGAGTATCTTCTAGGAATTGTTTGTGCCTACTGAGAATTCCAAGTTTCTGATGTTTTTTTTTTATGCTATTTTGGTTATGAAGATTGAATTTAAGGTATTCATCTATTGTCACTGCTAGTAGCTTAGTATGGGGAACTAATTCAATTATTGTGTTATTTTTGGAAGAGTATTGTGAAGTGAGTTTTATTTTGAGGGAATGTTTTAGGGGTGAAAAGAAGAAGCTTAGCTTTTTGGGGGTTGACTAGCAGCTGGTTATTACTGAGCCAGTTCTCAATACAGGTGAAGGCCTCTTTGAGCAATCTGTTATACATAAGGAAGAGTGTTGGAAGAACAGATGACAGTTGAGTCATTTGCATACTGTATAAGGGAGCTCTGACAGAAGAGATGGGAAGGTTATGGGAGGGAGAAAAGTATATAGCCTTGGGAAACTCAGTGGTTATTATACAGACAGGGAGAGAGGGAACCTTGTCATTTTACTGCCTACTGTCTCCGTTTGATAAATAGCATTTTTCCATTTGAAAGAAGAGAATGAAAGACCAACATTAGACAACTGTTGCAGAAGTTTAGGATGAGAAACAGTATCAGTGGCCTTGGACAAGTAAAGAAATAGAGAAGAAACAAATTTGCCAGAGTCTCCTTTATTAATGGCATCTAGAAAGGACGGTAAGGCCGTAGTTGTACTGTGATCTGGTCTAAAACCATGTTGTGTTGGTGTTAGCAATTGATTATGGAGGAGGTAGTTAAAACATTGTTTGTGGACACATTTTTCATGACGTTTTGAGACAGGATAGCAATAGGACAATAGTTAGAATTATCAGTAAAGTTATCTTCTTTATGCAGAGGTAAAATAAAAGATTTTTTTTTCCAGAGCATTGGGAAATAGGATTCAAGGAATGCTCTGTTAATAAGTATGCAACAGTGTATGCAATGGTTCCACTGGCTAGTTTTAAATACTTCTCTGGTAGTCTATCTATGGAGGTGGCACAAGGCTTGAGTCTATAAAGTAGTTTTCTAACAAAGGTAGTGGAAACAGGCTGAAGTGCATGCAGGTAGTGGGAGATATCTGAGATGCTTGAGAATAGCTGAAAGAGAGAAGGGTATGAGGAGAGATCTTAAGGGTACCCAGAGAACGGTGAGTATTGGGTGTGGGGCTGGTAGAGTTTAGGGGAGCAGAGGAAGGGGAATGGGATTAACTTGTAGTGAGGTTAGACATACTTTCAATGAAATAGATTCTGAAGAGATATGAGTAGGAGTTTTATCTGGATGTGGGCCAGGATTGCTTTTTGTTCCAGGGTTACGTAGTGAGGTAACAGAAGACCAAAATTTCTTGGGGTTTTGCTTATGATTTGTTTGCAATTTTGTATAATACTCTCTTTTTTATATTTAGTTACTTGCTTTTTCACTTGGTTACAGATATAAATTTGATAGATCTATGGAGCATGCATTCCAAACCCCCGAGCACAGTTACTAATATTTCCTACTTCTGCCTCTGTGGTTGGGACGCTGCAGCTGGTTGGGACACTGCAGCTCAGCCTATGTCCATGGACTTCCACAGTCATTGCAGGGATTAATTCATAAATGTTCTGAACCTAGCAGCCATGACTACAGTCATTAATAGTATGTTGATGAAGGGAATGAATACAGCAACTGTTCCCAATCGCAAGAGCTTGGCTGTGTTACTATGTTTGGGGGGGGGGTCATATTTGTTTTTTGTCAGTGTGCTTCATGTACTGCAACTTGACCCAGGAAGTATCTTTACATTCCTTGGTGTTTTTTTATTTCTTACACTAACTGTAATTCCAGGAACTGGTGATGCCATTGTTCAGCTAAGTCATTTTAAGCAACCTGTAACCATTTCATGGAGGTCAAGTACCATGCTACTGTGCCTATAGCATACTGTCTTAACTCTTCTCCACTATACAATGCAGTCTGTTATTCATATGTTTGTGAATCTTGAATTATGTGCACCAGGGCTCCTCCACATACTGCTCATGTTCTTACTCCACTGTGTACAGAGGAGTCTGATGGACATTTTGAATTACGTGGGGCATGCTCATAGGTTTTACTACGCAATCCATCAGTGATGTACAACAAGTAATGGCAGTTATGCACTTACCATTAATTAACTGCTGAATATCCCAAGTTATGAACGTGATTGTGTGCATGTTGTATACATGTTGTATCCCCAGCTCATTCCATTCCTCAAGTGTATATAACGAATTATGTCACAGCTGAGCTGATAAATGTTTATGTTTTCATTCCTTTCTGGTATATACAATAAATGTCTCATGCTCAGCTCTGGTGTTGAGCTTCTTTTCTTTGGTACATGTCAGAGATGTGCACAAACACATAGCAAAATACGAGTCCTCTTGCCTTCTTTTGGTAGAGTCGGTTCCTGGGTGACCACTATACAAGATAGTAATGTACTCTTGTTGCAAAGACTTTGGAACAATGACTTTAGGACCTTTCATAATGATACCATTGTCAGACAAAATCTGATCTCTATATGGAAAATAAGGTTGCACTTCTTGAGGTAAACTACATTGCTTTGACGGCCATCCTTGATTGATAAAGTGGTTGAACCTCTGTAAAATTGGAACTGTGGCTGTGTGATCTCTTAGCTCATCAAGATGTGTGGAAGACAAATTTCTCACTTCCATGACTTCAAAATCAAGGTTCTCATTCTCGTGCTATTCAGTGGTGTTTTTGGGCAATCTAGATAATGTATCAGTAAGATAAAGAAGTTTGCCTTTCTTGTAGACAAGAGTGAAATTATATTTTTGCAATCTCAGTACCATACATTGCAGTCTCACTGGAGCTGAATGCATAGGCTTTCTCAAGACAGTGACTAAAGGTTGGTGGTCTGTTTCAATCTGGATAGGTCTACCATAAACATAATCATGGAACTTTGAACATGCAAGCACAATTGCCAAAAGCTCTTTCTCGATCTGGGCATGCTGCATTTCAGTTTAGGTAAGAGTTCTCGATACATAGGCAACAGGTTGGTCCTCTTGTAGAATGACTGCACCAAGACCAAATTTCAAAGCATCACAGGAAAGTGTAACTGGTTTGTGAACATCATAGTATCTGAGGGTTGGGAGACTAGCAATTCTCTGTTATAGGACATCAAATGCTCTTTGGTGTTGTTCTAACCAAGACCATGCTACATCTTTACGTGTTAGCTCTCTAAGCAGTGCTGAAAGTTGGCTCAAGTCTGGAATAAACTTGCCTAGGTTGTTAACCATGTCAAGAAAACATTGCAGGGCTTGAACATTGTCTGGAACTGGCATCTCGAGAATGGCTGTTTGCTTTGAAGGGTCTAGTCGTAGGCTTGAACTGGTAAATAAACGACCAACATAAGTAACCTCTTGTAGCCTGAATTTGCATTTCTGTGGATTGAGCTTAAGATTCAATTGGTGTGCCCCTTCCAGAACTTTTCTGAGGTTTCTGACATGCTCTGCTTCACCATTACCTCCTACTAATGTCGTCTACTATAATAGCACAAGGATACCCAGAACAAAACTGCTCCATTACACGTTGAAAGACTTCACTTGCAGAATTTATCCCAAATGTCACTCTCAAAAATCTGTACCTTCCAAACGGAGTACTAAACATAGTGAGCAATGAGGATTTCTTGTAAAGCAGAATTTGCCAAAATGAACTCTTTGCATCTAAGACAGAAAAAACAGTGACACTTCTTTGACTGTGGACATTGGATGAAGATGTCTTTTTAGTGCTTTGTTCAAATCTCATGGATCAATACATATTCTAATGTCATCTGAGCTTTTCTTACAAGCTACCACCATGGAAGATATCCATTAAGTTGGGGTTGCAACTGGACAAAGCACACCTTGTTTCACCATTTTATCTAGCTCGGCTTTGACTCTGCCCTGCATAGCTATTGGAATTTTCGTGCTGGCCTGATAACTGGACTGACATCTGGGTCTAACTTCATGGAGTACACAACTGGAAGCTTCCCATGTTTGTCTTCGAAAAGATCAGCATAGGTAGAAAAAAATGTACTGGGCAAAATTACAGTAGTGGTCTTTTCAGCTAACTTGGTGACTTCCTTATTAAATGGAAGTAGTCCCATTTTCAAACTGTCTCTGTGTGACCACATAAAATAACAAGTCGTAACATTTCCGCTCAGAAGCTAATCACCTTGGAAATCCACCCCCCAACAAAGGTAACCACCACGAAAAACTTCTCCAAAGTTAACTTTGGACTCCTAAAAACAGAGGTGGTTAACTTCACAGCATCCATGCAAATAGAGAATAGTTGCATGACCGCAATATCATACACCAATGCACTGTACACACATGTACACAAATGCATGGATCTCGTCATACCCAATAGAACTAAGATGCTCTCCTCAAAAAAAAGGAAGCCAATCTGGTGGTCCCCTGCCATAAACAACCTCTACAACAGGAGGAGGAAACTGATGCGGAATAAGGTGAAGCCCTAAGACTGGAAAGACTCCCTTATCAGCCTCAGCAAAAGGTGGAGATCCCTCATCAAATCCTATAAAGCTAGCTATGAAAACAGAATTTCAGAAGATAGTAAAGACAACCACAAGGCCTTCTATAGTTATGCAAAGAATCTCCATGGCAATACCCAGATTTGCTCTGAGCAACTGCACAATGGTATCTCCTACACTGAGCCAACAGATATTACAAATATATTGGCGAACAAATTCAGTGCTAACTTTAACCCCCCCCCCCCCGAAAGGACCAATCACAATACCAGCAGATTGCCAGACACCCAGTATTACTGCTGCAAAGGTTAAAACAGCACTGTCCAAGGCCAAGAATACAGCTTCTATGGGACCAGACAGTATCCCTGGCTGTGTTCTACATGAACTGGCACCATACCTGTGTGCCCTGTTCAATCACAGCCTCACCTCAGGCTTTGTCCCCACCGAATAGCGCACTGCTACAGTCATCCCTCTCCACAAAGGAGGCGTGACTACAGACCCCGGGAACTATCACCCCATTAGCCCGACGAGTCTGATATGTAAAGCTATGAAACGTATCATCATGGACCTAATAAACAAGGATATAGGGAATCTCCAAACTCTGGATCCTACACAGTTTGGTTTTGTGAAGGGTAGATCATGCCTGCTCAACTTGGTTGACTTCTTTGAGTAAATCACCAGAGCTGTGGATGAAGGTAAGGTGGTTCATACAGTCTACCTTGATCTGGCCAAGGCCTTTGATACCATTCCCCACTCAGGAATCATAGAAAAACTTACTAAGCTAGGCATCAACTCCTATATCACTAAGTGGGTTGCAAACTGGCTCACAGATAGAACCCACAGTGTGAAAGTAGCTGACTCCAAGTCAGACTGCTGACCAGTCACGAGTGGAGTCCCACAGGGTTTGGCCCTGGGTCCTCTCCTGTTTGGTATCTGCTTCTCTGAAGTCCAGGCCAACATGAAGGGACTCTGGCTGACAAAGTTGTCAGATGATTGCAAGCTGGGAGCTATTATTAACTCCCCAAGTGATGCTGACATCCTACAGAAAGGCCTCAATGAGACCAACGACTGGTATCAGAACCATGGCCTTAAGCTCAATGCCAAAAAATGTGTCTTCATCCCCTTTGGGAAAAACCCAGTTCCCTTGAATTGCCACATTGATGGTAGTCCACTGAACACAGAAGGCGTTATAAGAGATCTGGAAACACAGGTTGACAGCAACCTCTCTTTTGACCACCACGCTGCCACTGTGGTCAGAAAGTCCTTCTATGTGGCACATCTCATTACTAAGGGTTTTGCATCCAGGAAGAAAGAGGTCATTGTCTCCCTCTACTCTTTCCTCATCAGACCAATTGAGTACAATGCCCCATTTGGCATGTACCTCACTAGACATCTGGAACAACTGGAGAGGCCGCAAAAGTACCTCACAAAGAGGATCCTAGGCCTTAAACACTTGTCCTATATGGACAGACTCAATAAACTCCAACTATTCTCGGTCTCATATCGCCTACTTAGAGGCAATCTCTGCTTGACTTACAAAGCCATGTCTGACCCAGCTCTGTTAGAAATGCTACATCTAAGGAAATCACAATCCCTCCACACCACGCACTCCACAGACCTCAACCTCACTACCACAATCAACAGAACATGCTGAAGGGACAGGTTCATAACCCAGAGACTGCCCATGCTATGAAATATACTTCCCATACATGTCAAGCAGAGCACCTCACTGGCCCTCTTCAAGAGATATCTTGATGAGTGGATGGGAAATAGTAAATTCACCCCAGGGATCACTCCAGTGTGGCTCTACTCGACACAGGCACTAGGAACTAAGGTTGGGTGGCATGATGCCAGGGTAATCCTATGGGCTAGGCTTGTAAAGGCTCTAGGGCCATTAGCCTAGTACACACCTATGAACCTATTTCCCAGCAGAGTAACATGAAAGCACTACTGAACCTTCAGTCTGCATTTCTTCACCTCCATAAGCAACAAACTTTGCACACCTTGCCAAACCAGGTCTTTCACCATTACAGACTCGAGCAAATGTTTCAACTGACATAACATTGCACTTGGAACCTGTATCAACTCTGAGCTCAGTAGATTTTCCATTTTTCCGAACAGTACAAAATACTTCATTCTTTGCCCTTAAATCTAGTGAATTGACTGTTTCATGAAGCACTGACACACCATCAACAAAGAGTAGGGTTGCAGCTCTCTAAATGATCAACTCATTTCTTAACATGTTCCCTTTTAATAAAGGAAACTGGGCCTTTTGATTTACAAAACCTTTTGAAATTATTCTGTTTATTGCATTTGTAACACTGATGACCAAAAGCTAAAGATTTTTCATTTTTAGATTCATGATTTCCACCACAATTACGACAGTTGGCAATGAAACTGGGTGGGGGCCCATGGTTTGAGTTTGCTAAGTCACTCTTATGCTTCACTGAGACTGTGCGAACTCTGGAATTTGCTGGAAAGTTCTGGAGTTTACCAGTGAGTGCTGCAGGGGCTACAGTTGCTGCCATATGCTTGGGCCTGCTTTTTTTAACCATGTGCTGCATACTATCAACATGAGTTTTATCACAGTGCCTTTTAGAGCTATTCTTGTTTGTAAGCATACTTCTATGCTTTTCTGTGAGCTCACCTGACAAATACCTGACAAATCTCAATGGCCTTATTCAAAGTTAAATCACTGTCACTAAGCAAAATCTTTCTCAAAGCATCATCTTTTATACCACACACAAGTCTGTCTTTTATTAACTCATCCCTTAAATCACCAAATCTGCACTTTTTAGCCTTATTTCTCAAGTCAGTTATATATGCTGCAAAAGTTTCACCAGGCTTTTGATCCCTTGTATAAAATAAGTACCTTTCCATTGTAACACTTGTTTGGGGGTTTACACATTTCTCTGAATTTACGTTTTAAGCACTCAGGGTCCTCCCTTGACTCAGCCGGTACAACAACATGACAGTTCTCCCCCTCTCCTGTATAGATAGCAGATGTATACACAAATGAATGCTCCCTTTCAATGGCTTCTGACTCAGCTAAATTAAGCAGAATAAATGCCTTTGTACGGTTATCTTTATCAGAAAATGCAGCCTGCATGGAAATGTACTCTTGCTCAAACACTCTCCAGTTCTGTACAATAACACAAGTGCACTGGGTTGTCGAACTCCATCTGCCATGCCCACAAAGTGTGCACAAACACACTGAAAATATGGTCCTTGTAATTATGTACAAACTGTTCTGTGAGCTTGTAATAACATTCAAATGCACAATAAACTCTTTGAAATACTGTAATTTGCGAAATATGCTCTGTAATGGCTGTATTCTGCAAAATTACTTTACTGTAATACTGCACAAACGAACACTTTATACGCTTCTGATAACATGGATATCTTTGATTAATATGACAAATACGTGCTTACTTAAAATGTGGTCGTTTCCTCTTATTTTATACATTTTATACAATTTGGACTTTATTCAAACATTTTCTGTAGTAACTTGAATATTTTTATCAACATCGCACATATTGGTTTATGCGAATAGCATTTAGAGCGTTCTGTATACCTTGTTTCACATTTTGTGAATAAGAAATAGTGCTGAGCAAGATTTAACATCTGAAATTCGTTTCTGACCTGTTTTGTGAAGTATACATACAGCAGGGATGATTCACTCCTCTATATTCTTCCAGTTTCAAATGGGTGCACCTCGAACTCAAACTGAAGAATTTGGATTCCATCCTGGCTCAAGATCTTCTAGACATGCCACTTCTGACACCATGTCACTTGTCCCTCTCTAACATAGGTGACAAGCAGTAGGGGTATTTCATTTAGATGCTTTAATACATAAAAACACATCATGATGGATAGCAGCATCATAAAATATAAACAAACTGGTTAACAGACAGACCTTACATACATACATACATGCTTACATCTCAACAGCTTACTACAAAATAGCAGTCAGACTTGCATGTACTCAGTATTTATACACTTGTGGAAGCCCTTGGATAGCTTCTTAAAGGTATATACACACACTGATCTAAAGAAGGTGAAGGATTGCTTTGATAATCGTATTGTGCATATTACCTACCTGAGTTAACTCTTGGTAACAGATTGGTTCCAGAGAGGTAGGAAATAGTTGTCTAGTTAAACGTTATTAGCAGTTACCTGGTTTTTATTCTCAAGGAGTACAGGATAAGGCAGATTATACTGCAGATGTACTGCACTGAGATAAAAATCAGACTTTAATAATTTATTTCTGTGTTTACTTTACTTCAGTAGAAGTTAGTTAGTGAAGCAAATACAGTCATTCGTTTTCATACAGGAATACATAGCTTTCGCCTGCATGAGCTAAAAACACAAACCATTTGTGCATAATTCTAAATTATCTTATAAACATTATAAAAACATTAATAAAGAAAAAACGATCTTTTTTTATTATATGATAAGATACAATTTTTCATCATCTCTAACAGAACAACACAAAATTCATATTAACTAATAAGCTTATGTAATACTAAAGAACTTAAAGAAATCTACAAAACTTAGCATTTTGTTAAAATTATACATTGAAACGAGAAAATGATTTTAAAAACATGGTAGCAAAGTAAAGGGCAATTTTCAGTTATTTTAATCTGATAAACCATTCAGCTTTCTGATAGACTTCATTCATTTTCTGTTAAGTAACCCCCCCACCCCCACCCCAACTCATGTCTCTAAAAGGTAGATGTGTAACTTTAGCTTTACATGATATAAACACTGACCAGAGGTGCAAACTAGGGTACCATATTTTTCTCACACTCCAATCTAGAAATAGGTGGGAAAGATGAAACACCTAAACAAATGTATCTTTAAAGATCTTACTCATGACAGTTTCTCTTTTACTAAATGCAAAATGTGATCAGTCTCTTCCTAATTCTGAAATAACAGTTGTATAACTGAGATGTTTTGTGTTGCATGGTATTAATTTTAATAAAATAAGCTCCTGTATGCCTGACATTCATATGATTGATTCACAGCTATGAAACATATCTGAAAATTATTTTAAATATATATGAAATGGGATGTAAATAGTTGTGAATATTCCTATTTTGATTGTGCTGCTCAACAAATATGTACCATTTGTCTTAAAGCTATGCAAAATACTTTGCATGTGAATGTCAAATCTATGTATATACCTATATGCATGTCTTGTCATCTGGCTTGGGTCATCACCAAAAAGAGGCTTCAGGCCTGCTCACCTATACAATTAAAATGTAATAAAAAATAGAAAAATGTGCAGAAGGCTCGCTGTAATCATTCTGTGTTTAGACAGTTTTCTTGTGTGTGAGAAGTATACATTTACTCTAGTGGTGAATATTAAATTCTAAGCAGGTCTCATAAATATGCAGATACTAACACATGAGCATATGCTAAAACTGTCAAGAAATCTCTACTCATAGCTCCACTAGGTATATCCAGACTTTAGGAACTTCAAACAAGAAGCCAAGAACAATCAGAGCTCCAAAGGCTATATGCAAAGCTCTTACTACTTTAATGCGGCTGGGGCAATACACAGACTGAAGAATGCACAAAACTTGACAGGACTCCGTTAAACCCAGTCTGGTTGTGAAATCAATTAGAAACACTAAAACTTGGCAAACCTAACATGTACTTGTGATTGGTGACTGAAGTATTTATAAAACTGACATAGCCTTTACAGGTCTCAGTATGGAACAAGTGACTATAATTTGCTTGCTACCAGCAAAAATTATGGATATAGCTAGCATGTTATATACAATCCAAGACATTTATGAAACAATCATAGTTCACATGTGGATCAACAATCTGGGAATCTCAGTATTTACTGAAAGGCAGAAAGCTATGGTGAAGTTATCCAATATTCTTATTGACAAATTAAAAACTGTATTTAGTGAGAGTCTACTGTCTCCTTGAATGGCACCTACAACTAAAATCCTGATTTTCAGTTTGTGGCTAAGGCACTGGTGCCAGAATGTAGGGGATTCA
Source organism: Protopterus annectens (assembly GCF_019279795.1). NCBI lineage: Eukaryota > Metazoa > Chordata > Ceratodontiformes > Protopteridae > Protopterus > Protopterus annectens. The sequence continues at coordinate 1,885,803,101 of NC_056726.1, forward strand.
GAGGTTACCGACCTGATAGGAGATATGTGACTAGCCTATATGCTTTCCAACAGGTGGTTTGCATCTTTTGTCCTGGGGTGTACAGATAACAAAAAGGAAGCCTTCTGTTCCTATAGTCTTTTTCATACCTTCACTTTGATTTTTTTTTGCCTACATGCCAGGTATCTTTCAATCCTGTCCTATCAGCCTTAAGCACATTCATTTCTTCACCAGAGTGAGAGGCAATTGGAGGAGCAGTCATCCAGGCAGCCATGGAAGTGGTTTGTGCCCTTGCCTGTTCCTCAGCAATGAGGGTATTTCTAAGTATGGCCTGGTGGCTGATGGAAGCATCTGTGCCACCACAGGGTGTAAATGTGCATGTTTCCACCCCTCATAGTATCGAGAGCTACCATCACTGGCTTAGGATGACCAAGCCCATTTCCCATGTCCTGGCCATTTTAGTGCTGTGCAACCCTCTGCTTGCTTGGTGGCAACTGGCTGAGCAGAAGCACCTCACTTTCCCTAGGATGGGTGAGCTGGGGTCAGCTGCTTACTTCAAACTAACCATTCCTGGCTCATCCTCTCTGGAGTTGTTATATGAATTTGGGTTTTTTGAGTCATACCAGGCTTTACCCCTCTAGGTCAAAAAGCTAGGCCAGTTACAACCAATGATGCAATAAAATGATCTCAAGACTTCGATGCAAGTACACTTGCTAAATTTAAGAATTTAAACAAAAAAGTGCATATCATCAAAATATTTCACTATCTTCAAAATATAGATATGTGTGAACATATAAATAACTCCAAGGCTCACTACTGGCTCAACAAACAGAACAACACACTTTAATATATAGCACAAGAAAAACAGTAAGCGCTTTCGCGTTACTCAGAACACTTCTTCAGACTATGGGAACTGGTGTTAAACAGGTGTTATATTACACCACAGGAAGCTTACAATAGTTTAGAGGACATTAAGTGCTACATATAAAACATGCATACCAGTGAAGCACACGCGTGCGCGCGTGAGCACACACACACACACGCAAACATATATATATATATATATAGGTTCATAGGTTCATACTAGGCTATCTGCCCTAGGGCATTTATAAGCCTAGCCAGAATGTGTTTGGCTTTCGCCACCCATTTTAAATTTATTTTGCTATGCCCTTTTTCGAGGTTAGTATACTGTGCCTCTGTCTAACAGTGACACAGAAGTGATACCCGGGGTAAACCTATGATCTCCCATCCACTCATCAAGATTCCTCTTGAAGAGAGTCAATGAGGGACTCTGCCTAACCTGGACTGGGATTTTATTCCAGAGTGAAGGGAGCCTCTGGGTTATGAATCTGTCCCTCCAGCATGTCCTATTTATTTCAGTGCTGAGGTTCAAGTCTCTCGAGCACGTAGCTCGATGGGATTTGGATTTTCTGAGGTGCAGCATGTCCATTAATTCCGGGTTGGACATGGCTTTATACGTCAGGCACAGATCACCTCTGAGCAGGCGGTATGCCACTGAGTAGAGCTGGAGTTTCTTTAACCAGGCAGCATATGGCATCTGTTTCAGCCCTTTGATCCTCTTGGTGAGGTACTTTTGGGGTCTTTCCAGTTGCTGCAGGTGTCTGGTAAGGTACATCCCAAAAGGGGCATTGTACTCAATTATGGGCCTGATGAGGGATGAGTAAAGAGGCACGATGACGTCCCCTGATCTAGATGTGAATCCCTTCATGATTAGGTGGGCTATATAAAATGTTTTTCTAACCACTTTGGCCACGTGGTTGTCAAATGAGAGATTGCTATCAACTTGGGTCTCGAGGTCCCTAATTGCTTCTTCTGTACTTAATGGATTACCACCTATGTGGTAATTTGTGGGCACTTTGTTTTTGCCAAAGCGGATGACTATACACTTTTTGGCATTTAGCTTGAGGCCATGGCTCTGTCACCAGTTGTCTGTTTCTATGAGGCCCTTTTGGAGGATGCTTGTGTCGGCTGGAGAGTCGATTATGGAGCCCAGTTTGCAGTCATCTGCGAACTTGGTCAGCCACAGTCCTTCCGTGTTGGCCTGTACCTCAGAGAAATATATACCGAACAAGAGAGGTCCTAGGACTGAGCCTTGTGGGACACCACTTGTAACTGGTTTGGAGTCTGACATGGCTCCAGCAATTCTAACCATGTGGGTTCTGTCCTTGAGCCAATTTGCAATCCATCTAGTGAAATAGGGGTTTATATTTAAGGTGGTGAGCTTATCTATAATGCCCGAGTGGGGTATTGTATCGAAGGCTTTTGCGAGGTCCAGGTAGGCTGTGTGGACCACCTTCCCCTCGTCAATGGCCTTGGTGACTGTTTCAAAGAAATCAACCAGGTTTAAGAGGCAGGATCTGACCTTAACAAAGCCGAACTGGGTAGGATCCAGTGTTTGTAGGTCCCCAATATCTTTATTTATGAGGTCCATGATGATCCTTTCCATAGCTTTGCAGACCAGGCTAGTCAGGCTTATGGGGAGATAGTTTCCAGGATCCGTTGAGGCACCACCTTTATGGAGAGGGACCACTGTTGCTGTACGCCACTCTTTGGGCACATATCCTGTAGTAAGGCTGAGATTGAACAGTAGTTTTATGTTTGGGTTTAGCTCTTCTTGGAGTTCATGTAGGACGCAGCCCGGGACACCATCATCTGGTCCCATTGATGCTGTGTTTTTTGCTTTGGAGAGGGCGGCTCCTACCTGAGCATCTGAGATGTCAGGGGGGCAGCACTCTGCTGGGATAGATATTTGCCCTTTGGTGGGAGGGGAGAAGTTTGCGCTGAACCTGTCAGCTAGGATGTTGGCAATGTCTGTGGGTTCGGTGTATTTTTTGTCATTTTGGACTAATTCTGAGCATATCTGGGAATTACCACCCAGGTTCCTAACATAACTAAAGACAGCCTTGTGATTATCCTTAGTGTCCTGTGCAATTTTTCTCTCGAAGCTGGCCTTAGACAATTTTGTGTGTGCCCGTAGTTTTTTGCTAATACTGATCAGTGATGTCTTCCCTTTTTGGGATTTTGCTCTATCATTTAGTAGCTTCCTCCTTCTATTGTATAGTTTGTTTATGGCTGGGGTCCACCAGACAGGACGTCTGCCTTTGGAGGATTGGGTCTTGGTTTTATTTGGGATCGCATGATCCATGCATTCCTGAAGGTGTTCATAGAATGCGTTTATAAAGGATTCTGCGGTCTGGGCCGTATTTTCCACAGGCCCGGGGGCTTTGAAGGATTCCACCTCAGTTTTGAGGAGTGTGAAATTTGCTTTAGAGAAGTTTTTCACTGTGGTTTTCTGGGCAGGGGGTGGGGTCGGGATGTGAATATCCAGTGAGATTAGTTTATGATCTGATCTTACCAGTGAGGGATACACTTCTGGTCTGGAGCATAGAGTCCCCATGTTGGTGATGATCAGGTTCAGTATGTTTTCCCCTCTTGTGGGAGTGGTAACAAGTTGTTCCATATACTTTGAAACATCGAAAGTTCAGAACATCGACGTTCTGATCATTGAGAACAGAACATCGATGTTCAGAACATCGAAGTTTCAAAATGAACCACACAAACACTAAATAAATTATAAAAACTATGTTATGCAGGGGGGGCTTCCCCCCCTGCACCCCCCACACCCCCGCCTACTTCAATATTCCAACTCTGTGATCGCACTACAGTGGAGTAAGGGAAATCTTCCATTTACCGCTATATGCGGTAGCGCTAAACGGGAGATTTCCCGTACCCTACCTGCAATGCCAACACTCAGATAGCACACACACACACACACACACACACACACACACACACACAAAACATGCAGGGCACCTTGCTGCCCTGCATACACACCCACAATTCTACATTTTCACTTACCTGGCACTTCCACTTTAAACCTTCGATGTTCTGAACATCAATGTTCTGGTCTCGATGATCAGAATGTCGATGTTCTGAACATTCAATGATTTAAAGTGGAACTATATATATATATATATATATATATATATATATATATATATATATATATATATATGGGAGCACTTTACATGTTCGAGTTACTGAAAACTCGAATTGCATATGGTCGAGACCATATGCTCGAGCTTTCAGTAACTCGAATGTGTAAAGTGTTAAAAAATAACACTTTACTTGCCTTAAAACATTACTTACACACAGAGGCAAGGACCCCTGTATGCTCTGTGTATAAGTAATGTTTTAATTTTTTTGCGATGTTGACAGAAAACGGGAAATCTCCTGTTTTGCGCTTCCGCATATAGCGCAAAATGGGAGATTTCCCTTTTCAAATTCAGCAACAGGTGTTACTGCAACTGCTTGGATAAAACAACAAAATATACACCAGGATGTTTATTAAATAAAGCTTTCGGGTCTACACCCTTCATCAGTATAACTTAACATATAAAAAAATCACCATTTAAATAGGAGAACATAAAGTCACATGCTTCAACCCAACCCACCTAACAATAAAAATTTAAAGCTACAATGAATCAATAAATATATGCAAAGTAGCACATAAAAAATCACATCTATAAAGCATATATATTTTTATAAATAAACAATTTTATACTGTTTCATATGAAATCACATGCACCATACTTAAAAAATAATAATTAATAATTAAAACTTAAACTTATAAAACTTCTCTCTGTCTTTTAGCCAGAACGGGCTTTAGACTAACTGAATTATTTAGGCCTGGAGCTACATCAGCTTGAAGTCTAATAATCCATTCTAGTTCTTTCAATTCCAATATATTATTAATGTCACCTTTCCTCAGACCTACCTCTACCTTACAAAGGACCCTAAATTACATGCTCGAGTTACTGAAAGCTCGAATTGCATATGGTCGAGACCATATGCTCGAGCTTTCAGTAACTCGAATGTGTAAAGTGTTAAAAAATAACACTTTATTGTTTTAAACATTACTTACACACAGAGGCAAGGACCCCTGTATGCCTCTGTGTATAAGTAATGTTTTAATTTTTTTGCGATGTTGACAGAAAATGGGAAATATCCTGTTTTACGCTTCCGCATATAGCGCAAAATGGGAGATTTCCCTTTTCCCCACTATAGCGTGATCTCGGAGTTGGTATTTAAGTAGGGGTTGTGGGGGTGCAGGTTCACCCCCCCCCCCCGCAAAAGTGATGTTTGACTTTTGTTGTTTTTTTTACGTTTCATTTTAGGACTTTGAGTTTCCGAAAATTGAACTTATGGTCTCGACCATATGAAGTTCGGGTTTACATATATACATACACACTAAGCAATAATTCACTATATGGATTACCTAATAGGGGGGAGATATTATACCATTTTCAGAATAATTCAAAATCATTAAACATATCCTACATAAACTGCAGAATGATATTACTAAACAGAACAAATCAGTGAGTTAAAAGCCCCAGGGATATATGGTACTCTTGTGGAAGTTTGGAAGGTAAGAGGAAAAATGTGATAAAGATCTGGAAGGCTTTGTTTAACAGTATTTTAAGAGGAGGAAAATCACCAGCATCCTGGAAGAAAGCGATGGTGGCTATAATACCTAAATATGGTAAATATCCAGCTTCATATAGGCCCATTTAGATTCTAAATCATGACTTTAAAGTGTTTATGTCTATAAGGGCTAAAAGAATAGCAAAGGTGATGTCAAAATTGATAGATATGGATCAATGTGGTTTAGTGGAGGGGAGACAACATTTGACAACATTTACAGAAAAATGATGATGCAGAAGGAAGCAGAATGCAAAAAAATACCACTGCAGCATTTGAGAGAGTAAACTGGGATTTTATGAGTAAGGCAATGGAAGCATTTGCATTCCATGATAAAAGGTTTATTAACAGGATATATATGAGGGACTGGAGGCAAAAATTAAGGTGGGTGTTTCCTCCCTGATAAGTTCTGTTTGAGCAGAGGAAATAGGCAGGGTTGTCCTCTTTCCTCTTTGGTACTTGCATTATATTTAGAACCACTGGCAAAGAAAATAAGGGTATCAGAAATTCAAGGATATAATTGGCATGGTAGTCAAGAAAACAGGCTTTATTTTCAGATGATACTTAAGGAATGACTGACGATGACGGTGTGGTATATTAAGATTTAACCACGGTTGGTGTGGTTTAATCACGAGGGCGAAGCCAGAGTGATTAAATAAAGCCAACCGTGGGTAAATCCTAATATATCACACCGCAAAGTTGGTTATTGTTATTATACAATGACTTTATTTAAGAAAAAAAACCTTTTCTTAAATAATGTCTTTGTGTAACAGCGCCATACTGTCCTTCTGCGGCTGGTAATATCCTGGTGCCTCTTTTTGATGTACTGCGCATGTGTATGTGACTTGAGTTCCCACGCATACCCCGTACATCAGTGCTTTGGGAAGGAAGCAACGGAGAAAAGCAGGTCTCCGTTTTTGCTTTCTTTTTTTTCCTTCTTCTTCTTTTCTTTATATAAAAGAAAGTTTCGGACAGTTTAGGGGTAGAGGAGAGAGAGAGAGAGAATGGAGGAAATACAAAGAAAATCAGGCATGTGTTTTTAGTTTTAAATAATGTACCTGATTTTCCTAGTATTTTCTCCACACTCTCTCTCTCATATGTCTGGACTACAGATTTTAAAACTTACAGAATATACCAACACAAAAAAGTCTGGGTGACCAGACCTTTTTTCTTTAGTATATTCTCGGATTTACAATGGGCACGCTGGTTGGGCTGGCCAATCAGTGTGCTTGTTTTAGAATATTAATGTCCAGTCATTGTATAATATGTTATACCTGACACAACCAGAAAAGGACATTTCAGTGCTGTGGTACATTATGAGACAGCTTCCAGTCTTTCTGGGATACAGAATTATTGAAGAAAAAACAAAGGCAATAGCTATAAACTGTGTACCCACAAATGAATTGGCTCAGCATTATTCATACACACGGGGATATGATAAAATGAAGTACTTAGGAGTATGGATTAAAAAGGATCCTTTTTTGACAGCTAAGGATATGTGGAAAGAGACTAAACACAAGATAATACAAAACTGAGACAATGGAAGGATTACTTCTGGGAGGGGAAGAGGGCAGGAGTCAAGTGGGATAAGTTGATCCTTCTAACAGAACAAGTTGGGTTTGGGATTACCGGATTCGAAGGGGTATTTCACAGCTACACAGTTAAAGCTCCTACACATGGCACAAGCAGAAAGCTATAACTCAAAGTGGAAAGAGATGATGATGAAATAGTGGGGAAGATCAAGACACCAAGGAGAGACTGTGATTCTGGGTGCAGATCCTTAAAGAGACTAACAATACCCATACAGAATATTACAGTCATAAAGTAGCAGAAAGCATTCTAAGCACTAACCCAACACATATACGGAGAAAGGAGATTTTACCAATAGGGATGATTGCAATTAGAGGTACAGAAAATAGGCAAGAGGGGGCTGGAACCTACTGGAGAAAACTGGCAAAGGAATCAAGATATTGGGAGCAAATAATTAGAAAGGGAAAGGTAATATAATGGGAAGAGGCCAAAAATTAGTTTGGGCTATAGGCTATAGACTGTCTTCCCTATCTAGGATTGATATCAGAGTACAGGCAAAGAGGAAATCCTAAGTGAAAGACCAGCACTGGTATAGTTTTTAGTAGATTCTAGAATAAAATATGCTACTAAAAAAAGGATAATTAGTACAGCATATAAAATATTGAGTGATAACTATAGGAATCAATCAGAGGAGGTTAGAAAGGATCGAGAAGAGAGATTGGATAAGCAATTTACAAAGAAACAGTGAGATGATATATGTATGGCTCCCAAATATGCAACAAAGTCTAGAAGATTTAGGATCTTTGCCTGGGAGTGTTTGCACAGGTATTTTCATACCTCAAGCAGACTCCAAAGAATTTTTCCTCAGGCAGATTGCAAATGTTGGAGGTGTGATGGGGAAGAAAGAAGCAACTGGGAACATATTTTTTGGGAGAGTAATGAGTTGGCAGACTTTACAAATACCTTGCAGAGTACTCTAACAGAAATACTGGCTGAGCAAACTGGTGTTACTAAGGAAATTATTTTTTTGAGCTATGACACAGAATTGGAATTGCCTAGACATAAGTAAGGCCTTGCCGAGTTTAATTCTGGTGGCTGCCAAAAAAAGAGTTACTAGAAAATGGAAACGGAAGTCTAAACGACTGTACTAGAAGTAGTGAATATAGTAACAGAGATAAAAACAACTGGAAGTGGGATCTTTAGAAAATGGTAATAGCAAATTACATAGGAAAAAAAACAGGAATTATGGGAACGATACATGCAGAATAATGATTAAGAGGAGGAATGAGGTTTAAGAGAAGGCAGGAACTGAATGAGCTTTGTAATATTTGACTGACAATGACTGGCTAGGTTACAAGTGGTGTATAATATGTCTGCAACTGAAAATATGTCAGTATGGTTTGTTTTCATTTATATAAATGTATGACTGCCTATGTCATAAGTGATAATTTAATAAAGACGTTTCTTGTTATAAAATAAAAAATCAGTGAGTTCAGACTATGAAACTAGTTTATCGTCTAAACAAATAGCAGCAACATCCTCTTCATTCATGTCTGAAACCTAGAGGAAAATACAGGAAATCTAGCAGACTTTCAATAATATCTAATTTTTGGTTAACAGCAGATATTCTGGCAAATAAACTATGTGCCAATTTAAAAAAAAAATCTAAAGCTGTAAGCACTATGCATTTATATCCTCCCCAAAAAGAACAGACAAAAATGACAACTATATTAAAAAAATGTTAGAACATCAGATCTAGGAATGTGAACTGACAATACACCTGGTAGTTTCCTGCATAACATGTTGCTTACTCAGACCTTTGAAAAATGTATGGCACTATCCCATATATAAGCATTACAGATAACTATTCAACATGACAGGCTGCTGACCAAAGCCTTCTGAGGTGTCCAGTGAAGGCACACAGTGCTGTGTTGAACTCTTTTTTGGGTTTATTTTTCTTCCATAAAACTATGGGCAGTGAAAAGTGGTTAACAAATACCCCAATGATTGCAAAATGTGCAATATGATTACCTCCACTTAATATGCAAACTGTTAAAGATGGTTTAAACAAAATTAATGATTGGTTCAATAAACTATTTTAAGGAAGATATAAGTTTGGTATTAAAATAAATAGGGATGACACTATGTGCAGACAATGAATTGAAATACCTATGAATAACTACTGGCAATAAATTAAACTTTGTTCACTGTGTTGTATCCAAATTCTTAATCCGTAACATACCTCATACTCAAAAGGCATAACCAGAAGATTGTGGGAAGTCACTGTACCCCTATGTACATATCTCATTATGGCACTTATAGAATACAGTTGTGCTTTCTGCACTCTAAAAATGAGCCATTTGACTCAGCTTGAGAAAATTCAGAGACGCCAAGGAAACAGTTGAGCTGTAAAACATTATTTAAATTGACAGAAGACAGACCACTCGAGTAGGTACATGTGGCTGGAAGTCAGCTGGTTGTAAAAAAAAAAAAAAAAAGTTTCTGAGAGTGCAGTTAAAGTAAAGTAATTTCATGGAAAACTACTTTCAGGACTAATGGCATTTGTACTTTTCCACACTTAAAAAGAAATACATACATAGAGGTCTGATGAAAGTGTTTTTCAGTGATTTAATTTTGTGGTACTTGCACTTAATTGAATTTTCTTTTGTAAGTCAATATGAATCCAGAAAATCATGTCTGACCCAATTCTATTTGAAAACTTGCACCTTACAACATACAGTGAGTGGAACAAACATGCGATCCAGTTACCAAATGCTTAAAATTAACAAATAAAACAATTTGGAACAATAACTACCAAAACTTTGAATAAATTATCGCCAACTATAAAGTTAAGCACATAATTTAAGACATTAAAATGCTAAATAAGTGGGGAACAGATGACTCCAACAAGGAATAACAGCAATCTACTTTTTGGAAGACCAGTAGATTGTAAAATTGACAACACTTATGAGCATGTCAAGAAAAAGTTCAGTATTTAAACCTGCATCCCACACTACTTCATACAATTATGATTTAATAAGTGTTGGATTCTAGCTACTCTGTACTATCCTGTTCTCAACATATATTTTTAAGTGCAATAATGCAGTCTGTTGTCTTATTCTTGTTGCAAGGAACCAGCCTTAAAGCACATCCATGAACTGGTTCCTTAGTTAAGTCACCAGACTAATTAAAAAAATTAAATGAATAAAAGAACTAAAGGTCATTGGTGGAGACAACAGATTCGAGGAGGAAGACTGCAAAGGCCCAGGAACCAAACAACTGGCATGTGGAACAAGAGAAGGTCAATGTGACGTAATAGTCTAAGCAGTCCTGTTAGTGAAAACCCTGGTGACATTACTAACTGTAGTCAGGGATTCAAGCAGAATAAGGAGACAGTGTAAGCAGACTCAGGAGAAGGAGGTAAAGGGTAGATGCTGTTGTGTCTAAACCAGTAGATCTGTTCTTAAAGAGCCATCAGCTTGAGAAGATGGAAGACTGGCCCAAAAAGCAAAGACCATGAAGTGTAGAATGAGGCTAATTCCAAGTCTTCAGTTTTTACTGTATGCTTTTTTTCCCCTTTGTCTCGAAAAACAATAAGATAAGGAATGGACTTACCCTGAGGAACAAACCTGAGGTGACTGGGATGTCCTGGAACCCTGAGCTTCAAGTATACAGTGGATATAAAAAGTTTACACACCCCTGTTAAAATGCCAGGTTTTTGTGATATAAAAAAATGACACAATAATAAATCATTTCAAAACTTTTCCCACCTTTGGTGTGGCCTACAACCTGTACAATTCAATTGAAAAGCAAACAAATCTGTTAGGGGGAAAATATAAAAAAATAAAAAACGTACAATGAGCTGGTTGCATAAGTGTGCACACCCGTAAACTAAAACTTTGTTGAAGCACCTTTTGATGTAATTACAACATTCAGTCTTCTTGGGTACACACCTGCCATCAATTAAATAGACTCTGATTAACCCCAAACAAAGTTTAGCTGTCCTAGTAGAATTTTCCTGACATTTACTCAGTTGCCTGCTACAGCAAAAGCCATGGATTGCAGAGAGCTTACAAAGCATCAAAGGGATCTCATTGCTGAAAGGCATCAGTCAGGAGAAAGGTACAAAAAATTTCCGCAGCATTGGACGTACCATGGAACACAGTGAAGAGAGTCATCAAAAAGTGGAGAAAATATGGAACAATAGTGACATTGCAAAGAACTGGACATCCCTCCAAAATTGATCACAGACTAGACAAAAACTGGTCAGGGAGTCTACCAAGAGACCTACAGCAACACTGAAGGAGCTGCAGGAATTTCTGGCAAGTATCGGTTGTGTACTGCATGTGACAACAATCTCTTGTATTCTCCATATGTCTGGGCTATGGGTTAGGGTTGCAGAAGGAAGCCTCTTCTTACACAGAAAAACATCCAGGCCCAGCTAAAATTTGCCAAACAATGCATAAAGTCTCCCAAACGCATGTGGAAAAATGTGTTGTGGTCTGATTAGACCAAGGTTGAACTTTCTGGCCACAATTCCAAAAGGTATGTTTGGCGCAAAAACAACACTTTGAATCACCAAAAGAACACCATCCCCATGGTGAAGCATGGTGGCGGTGGGTATAATGCTTTGGGATTGCTTTTCTTCAGTTGGAACTGGGGCTTTAGTCAAGGTGGAGCAAATTATGAACAGTTTCAAATACCAGTTACTTTTGGGTCAAAACCTTCAGGCGTCTGCTAGAAAGCTGAAGATGAAGAGGAATTTCACCTTTCAACATGACAATGACCCCAAGCATACATCCAAATCGACAAAAGAATGGCTTCACCAAAAGAAAATTAAAGTTTTGGAATGGCCCAGCCAGAGCCCAGACCTAAATCCAATAGAAAGTCTGTGGGGTAACCTGAAGAGGGCTGTGCACAAGAGATGCCCTCACAATCTGAGGGATTTGGAGACTGTGCACAAGAGATGCCCTCACAATCTGACAGACTTGGGAGAGCTTTTGCAAGGAAGAGTGGGCAAATATTGCCAAGTCAAGATGTGCCATGCTGACAGACTCCTACCCAAGAAGGCTGAATGTTGTAATTAAATCAAAAGGTGCATCAATAAAGTATTAGTTTAAGGCTGTGCACACTTATGCAATCAGCTTATTGCACTTTTTTTTATTTTTTTATATTTTGTTTTTCAATTGAATTGTACAGGTTATACGTCATATTGAAGATGGGAAAAGTTTTGAAATGATTTATTGTGGTCTCATTTTTTTTATATCATAAAAACATGGCATTTTAACATGGGCATGTAAACTTTTTATATCCACTGTATGTATGTCTCCACATTCTGTAAACTCACTCTAACAGATCTCACAGGTAAAGTATTGTGTTAAGTCTGAGGCAAAAATGGAATCTGACAGTTTGCTTGTTGACTGAATATTTAGTTAGACTTTGGAAAAGCTGAATATAAACCACATGACAACTATATTTCTTCAAAAATAAAAACTAGGAAGCTGAGAAGTTTGCTAAGGCTGAAAAAAAGTGCATCAAAAACATACAGCCCTGATAAATAGCCAATGAAAATAGTGTGGAAGACTGCTTCCTGTTATGTCAAAATTCTATGTGCCCTCTAAAGTAGGGGCAGAAGCCCCAGCTGGCTGAATGTCAGAAATGCTTTGTAGTGCATTGGAGCACTTGATGGATCTTACTAGAGTGTATATGAACTCTCTCATGATCACTTCCCCAACGCATCTACAAAATACTGTATAAATTCTAATCATTCTGGGAACCATATACACTATTATGAAAAACTGTGTTCACCTAGAACCATTTTACATTCTGACACTTTATTTTTGTTCTACTAAACCTTTAAGTACTTTCTTTTTCACTGCAACTCATTTACTTACCTTTAGACCCTTTGAATTAACCTCCACTCCTTACCACCACTTTCCCTTAGTGCCTTCAAAGCTACTTACCCAAAGAAGGGCCCGAATCTGCTGAGTTTGCATAGCGCATTTGGGAAGGATAGAATGATCAGGGAAATGACATACCCAGTTAGAAGACCCGACAGCAACATTCCTGCCTAATCTTTTACACTAAATGTTACACAGCATGTGCAGTGATATCAAACAATGCACTGATATACTTGACACTAGGACATCAGCTTAGACAGTAAACTACATACACTGGTGTTGTCATCCTGGTAATATTTCTCATCTACCAGTACAGGTAGGCAAGCCCAGAATAACAAAGAAATCCAAACCACCTCCAGTTTCCAAGACATAAGCGCAGTCGACTGGTTAACTGATTCATTCTTCTTAGTTAATGCTTCATCTAGCCAGGACTGCATCAAAAGCTCAGATCCCTGGTGGCAAAGTCAGAGCAAAAACCTCTGAGAGCAAAGCTAGAGAAGTTCTTCTAAGATAATGAAGCTTAACCACTTAAAACTGAATAAAATCTGATATTTTCTATGACAGAATACATCACATCTATACATTAAATAATTTAGTATTCTCCTTGCATGAAAGCACCATTCCTTATTTCCTTACCACTGGGACTGTAAGTGGCTGCTTTGACATTCCACCATAAGTAACCATGGTTCCTCCGCGCCTATTGAAGAAGAAGAAAAAAAAAAGTCTTTACAACTAACTTTTATGGCAACTTGGTGATTGAATGACAGTCAATAAATCTTTGTATTAAGCATATGTCCTTTACTTAATCTTTTGAGTTCAAATTTCAACATTTTTCACCATAAGTTCCCTAGTTTTTCTCATGGATATCAAGCTTCTTTTTTAAGTTTAGTATCTTATGTACTTTTCTGTTTTACTCTTACTACTTCACTGGCATAATTATGGTTCATATTCCTTTTAGTTTAAGTATTTTCTACAGTACCAAATGGAGACTAAATCCTTCACAATACGGCGAAGACAGAAAAGATGCCAAAGGTCAGCTTTTGAACTTCATGCAATTTTCCACATGTATAAAGGCTCTGTGCTTGTGACTAGCTATCTGCAATTGTGGAGCACCTAACACAGAATTACATTTCTGATCACAAGGATGTACTGCTATTACTTTGGCAATGTTTTCCTCAACGTTTTAGTCGACTCACATGCTGATCACATGGTAGAGGCCCACCAATCATACTTACTGCCCACTTGTTCCCCCTTGGGGTAAGAGTTTGGTGGGGGATCTACATGTTGGAGATGGGCTGGTGCTCTACCCAGATTCCTCTCTTTTCTCTTGATGTGTTAGATGATGACATGGTAAGAGCTTGTGCTTCCACATGCTTGTACCACTTCAAGCTCCTACTTAAATGCATGTCCACAGAGTCAGTCATATCAGTATTAAGGTGAACTTCCAGGGTGCTCTCTTCACGCTGTTCTCCTAAAAAAATCTGAGCTAGCTGACAGATGCTCCTTTCTGGTTATCACATCCAGTCCTCTGACACTAGAACTGCTGAAAGAACCCAGGCTTCCAGAAACAACAGAGATAGCTCTTCATGTAACTAGGTTAGCCATCCATCAGAATGTTACTTTATTGTTATTAAATGCAGCAGCAATTCTTGGAGGGAATATGCAAATATATCCTAAATGTCAATGAGACTCTTCCTCAACCAATGGATCTCAGATCAGGCTTCTACCACTTCTAAAGACTCGGATCCATAGCTCGAGCTCCTTCACTTATCCACAATCCTCCTTTCTAGTTAGAATTACCCCAGCTCTTGTTTGCCATTTTTTATAAGTGTTATCTTTATAATACTTTATAGTTGCATTCTTCTGGTTCTTCCTCCACTGTCTACTTGTTTATAACTTTATATTAAAAAAAAAGATATGTTTGTTCTGGTTTATCTTGTTTTTTCTTTACATGAATATTTTTCTTCCTACTGCAACTTATGTATACGTACCTCTCCATATTACCATCGTTGTTAATTATATCTGTTTTACCATCATTGGTAATCTCTCTCCCCCACTATTTCGTCTGCCTTTCATTTTCCTTTTTTTCTAGGTAGCTACAATGTTGGATAAGCTGACCAGTTAAAAAAAATGTGCATCCTTGTGGGCACAAGACAGCCAACTTCAATGTCCACCAGGAGTGTGTAATATTGCTTGGGTACTGCTCACTTGGACACAATGTGAAATATGTGAGGGTTTCAACCACTGTGCCCTGGTTGAACACAGGAGTAAGTTGATCTTGAAGGGACTCTTACCCTCAAACTCTTCAACCTTTGCTTCTGCTGGAGCTCCCCCTTCCGCAAAGCCTACTGAGAAGGCTAAGGGGGCTTCATCAATCAAAGACAAAGAGAGTAGGAACAGAAACAGCCCTTAAGGCTAAACAACACACCTAATACACGTAATAGGTGACTCTATTGTCAAACACACTGACGTCCCACTCACCAGGCTGAACAAGGAGAAGGTCACTGTAAGCTGCCTGTCGGGTGCCAGGATCTGCCACATAACACAAGCACTCAGGTCACTCCAAAGCAAGTACAAATATGACTCCGTCATTGTCCATGTTGGTGTAAATGACCTGAGACGTACCTCCCTGGACTACATAAAAAGAGACAGAGGAGCTCTCTGATCATGTAGCCCAGGTCGGTATGACCCTGACCTTGAGTAGCATCTTACCCTCATCAAGAATGATACCACAGTATAAAGACAAAATGATCAATTTTAACAATTGGCTAAAGTATTGGTGTCATTCAAAGGGGATCCAGTGTCTGTCAGCCTGGGATGACATGCTCGACAAGCCACGTTGCTTCGCTAGGGACGGCTTGAACCTGTCACCCCTGGGCTTTCGAATACTGGCTATGGCTCTTGCCAACCCCATAGTGCCTTTTTTAGGCAAGAATCAAAAGACAAACCCACCTCCATAGACAACACAAGGAAAAAGAAACTAAGGGTAATGCTGCTCAATGCCAGAAGGCTAAACCTCAAGATGCACACACTCGAGGCTCTCCTCAGTATGGAGAATATCGATATCTGTGCAGTAACAGAAACC
The DNA here is from genome assembly GCF_019279795.1 of Protopterus annectens. Taxonomy (NCBI): domain Eukaryota; kingdom Metazoa; phylum Chordata; order Ceratodontiformes; family Protopteridae; genus Protopterus; species Protopterus annectens. The sequence goes on from NC_056726.1 coordinate 1,885,819,097, forward strand.
TGGTTCAAGGCTCCTGAGAGCACCCCAGCACTACCAGGTTATACCTCATACCATGCTTTTCAGCCCCAAAATGCGGACCGAACCACAAAAGGAGGGGGAGTATCCATATTCATCAAAGATACCAACACCTCCAGGTTAGTGGCACTGCACGAAGCATTGGAGACCATCCATGTGTAACTAACAGTGGGCAAAACTGCCTTTCAGTTTGTAGCCTGCTACAGACCACCCTCCCAAACTCAAGAACCCCACTCGGCTTTCCTGAGAACACTGAAGAAATATGAAGGTCTCTCCAAACACCATTATATTGGGTGACTTCAACTACCCAAACATAGACTGGGAGCACTACTCAAGCCCAAACACCCTCGCCCAACGGTTCCTAGAATTTATAAACTCAAATGCTATGGAACAACTGGTCACCACTCCCACAAGAGGGAAAAACATATTGGAACTGATCGTCACCAACATGGGGACTCTATGTTCCATACCAGAGGTATACCCCTCATTGGTAAGATCTGAGCATAAATTAATCTCACTGGACATCCATATCCCATCCCCACCCCCAGACAAGGAAACCACGGTGAAGAACTTCTCAAATGCAAACTTCACACTTCTCAAAACTGAGGTGGAATCCATCAAAGCCCCTGGGCCATTGGAAAATACGGCCCAAACCGCAGAATCCTTTACAAACGCATTCTATGGACACCTACAGGAATGCATGGATCGTGCTATCCCAAATAAAACCAAGACTCACTCCTCCAAAGGCAGGAGACCTGTCTGGTGGACCCCAGCCATAAATAAGCTATACAACAGAAGGAGGAAGCTACTACATGATAGAGCAAAATCCCAAAAAGGGAGGCATCTCTGATCAGTACTAGCAAGAAACTACGATCCCTCATAAAATCATCTAAGGCCAGCTTCGAAAGAAAAATTGCACAAGACGCTAAAGATAATCATAAGGCCTTCTTTAGTAATGTCAGGAATCTGGGTGGCAACTCCCAGATATGCTCTGAGTTAGTGCAAAATGATAAAGAATACACTGAACCCACAGACATTGCCAACATCCTGGCAGACAGGTTCAGTGCAAACTTCTCCCCCCCCTTCCCCCCCAAAAGAGCAAATGTCTATCCCAACACAGTGTAGCCTCCCTGACATCACAGATACACAGGTGAGAGCTGTCTTCTCCAAAGCAAAAAACACAGCATCAATGGGACCGGACGGTGTCCCGGGCTGCGTCTTACACGAGCTCCAAGAAGAAGTGAACCCTCACATAAAGTCACTGTTCAATCTCAGCCTTATTACAGGATATGCACCCAAGGAATGGCGTACAGCAACAGTGGTCCCACTCCACAAAGGTGGTGCCACAACGGACCCCGGAAACTATCGCCCTATAAGCCTGACTAGCCCGGTCTGCAAAGCTATGGAGCGTATCATCATGGAACTCATAAACAAAGACATTGGGAACCTTCAAACACTGGATCCTACCCAATCTGGCTTTGTTAAGGGCAGATCTTGCCTCTTGAACCTGGTCGACTTCTTCGAAACAGTCACCACGGCCATAGATGAAGGGAAGGTAGTCCACACAGCCTACCTGGACCTCGCAAAAGCCTTCGACACAATACCCCACTCGGGCATCATAAATAAGCTCACCAGCTTAAATATCAACTCCTATGTCACAAGATGGGTTGCAAACTGGCTCAGGGATAGAACCCATATGGTCAGAATTGCAGGTGCCATGTCAGACTCTAAACCAGTTACAAGTGACATCCCACAAGGCTCAGTCCTGGGACCTCTCTTGTTCGGTATATATTTCTCTGAGGTACAGGCTAACACGGGAGGACTATGGCTGACCAAGTTCGCAGATGACTGCAAACTGGGTGTTATAATCGACTCACCGACTGACACAAGCATCCTCCAAAAGGGTCTCACAGAGATGGATAACTGGTGCCAGAGCCATGAGCTAAAGCTAAATGCCAAAAAGTGCATAGTCATCCCTTTTGGGAAAAACAAAGTGCCCACAAATTACCACATAGGTGGTAATCCATTAAGTACGGAAGTAATTAGGGATTTGGGGACCCAAGTAGATAGCAATCTCTCCTCTGACAATCATGCTGCCAAAGTGGTTAGAAAGACCTTCTATATAGCCCACCTTATCACGAAAGGGTTCGCATCTAGATCAAGAGAGGTCATTGTGCCCCTCTACTCATCAGGCCCATAATTGAATACAACGCCCCATTTGGGATGTACCTTACCCGACACCTGCAGCAACTGGAAAGACCCCAAAAGTACCTCACCAAGAGGATCAAGGGACTCAAACAGATGCCCTACGCAGTTAGGCTAAAGAAACTCCAGCTCTACTCGGTTGCTTACCGCCTACTCAGAGGCGATCTGTGCCTGATGTATAAAGCCATGTCCAACCCAGAATTAATGGACATGCTCCACCTCAGGAAATCCAAATCCCTTGGAGCTACACATTCCAGGGACTTAAACCTCAGCACAGAAATAAATAGGACATGCTGGAGGGACAGATTCATATCCCAGAGGCTCCCCTCACTCTGGAACAAAATCCCAATCCATGTTAGGCAGAGCCCCTCAATGACCCTCTTCAAGAGAAATCTTGACGAGTGGATGGGAGATCGTAGGTTTACCCCTGGGATTTCTTTTGTGTCCCTACTAGACAGAGGCACAGTAAACTAACCTTAAAAGAGCTATCTTCTGTGACCTACTATACAGAGGCACAGTCAACTAATCTAAAAGGGTGGCGAAAGCCAAACACACTCTGGCTAGGCTTATAAATGCCCTAGGGCAGATAGCCTAGTATCAACCTGTGAACCTATGAAATCCCTGGATCGCTCTCCCTCTATGTTTTTGGGTTCTGCTCCAACCGAAGCTAAACCATTGGATCCTTCAGGTCCATTGGATCCAACAATGTCACAGTCTACATCTCCGGCTCACCACTCTTCTACCCTTATTCTGGAGCTGATTTCTTCTCGGATTCATTCACCTTTCCTTCAACAGACTTCGAGAGGAACTTCCAGGCCACCATCTATCTCATTGTCTCTCAGGTCATCTAGGAGCCTAACCGAAGCTAATGTGGACAGGATGATGAGGGAGTTACTATGGGCCCAGATTCAGTTGGAAGTTATACTGTGTCTAGCTCCCATTTGACCTGTGAGCCTGCCATTGGTCCCTACCCAGTTGCTGACTTCCACTTAGATCAGACTTTTGGTTCTGAGTCTGTCTATGTTGGATCTGAAGGCATGGCCTTCTTCGACTCCAGTGACGACTCCGATCCAGGCTCTGATCTAGTCAGAGCCAGCGGGATGTCAGAGCCAAAGTGTGCGCGCCAGATCCAGGAGGGTGTTAGGATCAACTCTAATCCCCTCAGAGCCATCTCTTCCTCTCAAAGCCTTGGTGCTGGACAGCTCGGCTCTGACTTCTGCCTCGAGGCAGAGTCAGGGTGATGCTCCGAGCCATCCTGGGCAGTTGTCTTCGGCTCCTGTCATGGCGTCCCTTGCTTTTCCTATGTCTTTGGCCACTGAGGTAGTAGAGAGAGCTTTCTCACCCTCTATGGATAAGACATACTCACCCCCCTTGGGTCCACCCCTTCCAAAACTGTCTGCCATGATCTCAGAGCCTATACATCCTGCCACATTGGGGCAGCCAGCCCATACAGGCCTTGAGACAGTGCTCATTCAAGACTCAGCACATACTTCAGAGTCCTCTCCAGACTATCCCACTGGGGAGCGGCCTATGAAGTATACATGCAAGAGGAGGCACTTAGATTCATCACAGGAATCTCTGACAGAAGACACCAACTTCAATAAAGTGGAAGTGTCCCCCAGTTCACCCCTTGAGGATGTCTCCTTCTCTGAAATACTCAAGCTTTTGAGATGAAAGGCAGTTGGGACTTCTGAACCCCCCTTCCCAAGAGGAGTCTGTGTTTTTCAGGCCTTCAGAGCTGACTCAGCTACATCCTGGGTAGTCCTCCTGATGGAAGAGGTGGTGGGCCTCATCTCTTGCCGAGTTAGGGAGGATCCAGATGTCATGGAACCATTCCTAAAAGACCTGATAAGTATCTAGTTGAATCTAAGATCAGGCCCACTGGAACAAGGGTCCCTCAGAAAATGCTATGGTGGTAGCAGTGGCCACCAAGAAAGAATATGCAGTCCATCCCTCCAGTAGAGAATCCAGGGCATTGCAGCAGGAGAAAGATTATCAATAATGGTAAAAAACAGATAAAATGACCAACAATGGTAATATGGATAGGCACCTATATTCAACTATAAGTTCTAGGCTAACTGCCATTACAGGCCATTTTAAGCCTAGCCAATTTTCCTTCAAAGGTGAGAATAAAATATTGTACCTTGTGTTTTTGAGATAAACACACGTAGCAGTAGGAAGGAAAATATTCAGGTACAGAAAAGACCTATGTCAAAAAAGAAGACAAACCACAACAAACATTTTTTTAATACATATAAAAATTATAAACAAAGTAGAGAGGGGAGGAAGAACCAGAAGAGTGTAACTATAAAATGTTATAAAGATAACACTTACCCAAAAGGCACTCCAAATTTGAGATACAGAGACTACATTCATTCACTGAAGTGGCAAATGACATCTGGGGTAATTCTAACTGTAAAGGGGAATTATGGGTAAGGGGAGGTGCTCAAGCTATGGATCCAAGAGTCTTTAGTAGTGGCCGAAGTCAGATCGGAGGTTGGATCTGAGACCCATTGGTGGAGGAACGATGGAAAAAGACATCAGATTCTAAGTTTACATCTTGCACAACTATTAGTCACTCATTGCAAATGGGCAGATGTAAATTTAACATTTATTTTGCATAAAATCTTAACTTGTCCAAACTTCACTCTATTTCAAGTTGTGTTCATCACACATTCTGTAGCTGTGATCATACGCACATTTCCAATTTTTCACAAGAACAGAGATGAAATAATGGACCTTGCTTTATATTTTGAATTATTTCACTTGTAAATAGAATAAAATGCACTGTGATGAACAATGGATGTAAAATAGTATAATATAAATAATGCACCTTCAAGATATCCACAAGCCACAGGACCCGGAGCCAACTTAAAATCAAGGTGAACTTTAATGCTCTTTACAAAACAAACAAATCCAACCAAGCACTGTCACCCAGTTTCTGACAGGCTTTCTCAAGGAAATGTACCTTACTTTATACCGTGAAGGATCTCACTTGCATATAAAACAAAAATGCACAGTGATAAAATAAAATATACAAAAATGCTGTTTGAGTTAATACATTGCTATACTTTGGTCTTTGTTTACAGGCAACACTTCATTCAAACCATTTTTATTATGCTCATGCATGTTTAATATGCATGCTTACTGAACTTTACTGTGCTGTGAACCCATCACCTCCTTCAGTCTTCTCCTACAAAATGCCAATGCACTTTCTGAATTCCATGCCTCTTCAGTGTAGGTTTTAAGTTTCAGTGTAGGCTTCTCTGCTCTGCAGTTACTTTCCAGTAAAAGCTTTTCTCATCCATCATCTACTACAAAGAAACGTATGTGAAAACTGACCTTATCAACTGATGTTCTAAATGTCCTGCAAAAGAGATTCAACATTTGGGTGCACCCATCTTGTAAACTGTAGTATGACTTTTTCATAGGTTTACAGGCTATACTAGGAAGCTGATATGAATGGAAAATGCGAGGCCTAGCCCCTGCTGTATGATTGATACCCTCTATACATTACCCCTTTCTGTGAGGGTCTGAGGAGCCAGCCATGGATGCATTTTAAATTTCCCATATGTTCATTCGGGGACTCTTTCAAGAAGGGCTAGTGACTTATGGTTGTTTAATATGGAAGGGAGTTTATTTCAGAATAAGGGAATTCTTTTGGAGATGTATGTAACCCACCAGCAGGTTCTGTTTATGTTGCTTTGGAGGTTTAAACTTCGAACAAGGGTATTTGTGGTTTTACATGCTTTGTGGATATAGGCTCATAGGTAGGTTCATAGGTAAAGTGCTGGGCTTGCTGCCCTTGTGGGATATTTTAAGCCTAGCCAATTTCTCCTGGTGAGAATCAGTTGTACTGGATAGGGTAATTTGAGGCATTGCATACTACACAGAGGTCATCCACTCTGTGTAGAGTTTTAAGGTATTCCTATGTAGAACACATAACTCAGACCCTGGATTTTTTTGGTGAGGAAGCATTCAGGCCTTTTATGTATAGCCATGTGTTTGATCAGTTGCATGCTAAAAGTAGCCTTATATTCAACAATGGGCCTAATAAGGGAAGAGTACAGAAGGATAATAACATCACTGGATCTGGAAGATATACCTTTGGTAATCAGCTGATAGGTAGAAGATTTTTCTAATGACTGCAGAGACATCGTGGTTAAAGAAGCTCATTGTTCATTAACGTGCTCAGGTCCCTAATAGTTGTATTGATTTTAAGGGGATGCATATCTTATGTGGTAGGTCTTCAGGTGAAGTAATTTACTAAAGGACACAATACTATACTTTTTTGCATTCAGATTTAGCCCATGGTCCTAGAACCATGTATTTGTATGAGGCAGGCCATTTGTATGATCCAGAGCTCCCAGGAAAGTTGATGATACCTCAAAGTTTGTAGTCGTCTGTGTGAACTTCATTATCAAGAGACCCTTGACATCAGCTCTGATATCAGAGAGGCAGATATTAAATACGTCCCTAGTATGCAGACCTGTGGGACCCTGCTGGTAACAAGTCTTTTAGTGGACAAAATGCTACAAATCCTGATTTGATGGGTTCTGCCCACAAATCATCTTGCTATTCAGTGAGTTACAAACAGGTTTGCATTTAATTTGATTAGTTTGTCTATAATGCCCAAGTGTGGGATGGTGTCAAAGGCCATGGCCAGATCTAGGTACATTGTTTAATAGACGTAGTAGGCAAAGTCTGCATTTTGCAAACACAAACTGGTTTGGATCTAGGGCTTGTAAGCTCTAATACCCTTCTTTATGAGGTCTATAATGATGCATGCCGTTGTCCTGCAGACAATGCTAATAAGGCTTATTAGCTTATAATGTTCAGGATCAGTGGTGGAGCCGCCCTTCTGAAGAGGTAAAACCACAGCTGTTCTTTATACATCTAGTCTAAAGCCTAAAGCCATTACACAGGTTGAGGTCGAATGAATCTAGGAGTGGGTCTATGTGACAGTGTTTTATACGGACAAGAAAACACACTGACACATTGTCAGGCCTCATACAATTAGTGTTTTAAATCACTGAGAGAACTTCTCAGACATACATGGAGGAAGATGGGGATGACAGAGGGGGAGAAAACACTACATGCTAGGCAGTTTTCCTGAGGTTCCAGAAATAGTTGAGGAAAAAAAAGTATGGCAGCCCTTGTTTATGATGACAATTTTCCATTCATAGTTAGACTTGGTGAATTTGATTTTATTTTTAAGCTCTTTCTTTACTTTTTGAGGACAGTTATGGAAGGAGAAGTTTTCAGTTTGTTTTGAAGGCTGAGAATTGTTTTTTGTTTTGTGGTATAGTTTGATTAGGTTCATAGGTCTTTACTAGGCTAATGACCACAAGGGCCTTTTTAAGCCTAGCCATGCATCCCCAATCTCTGAAAAGTTCTGATACTCTTGATAAGTGTAAGAGATGAACCATTTACAGGAACTTGTGTCCAATTAGAGACACAGGTGCTAAACCAGGGATGAATTTCTGGTTTCCCATCCAACTGCCCCAAGTTGCACTTGAATTGGGCTAGGAAGGAGCTATGCTTCACATGGAGGGGGGGCCTGTTCTGTAGACATGGTAGTCTCTGGGATACATACCTATCTCTTCAGCAGGTCCTAGTTATATCACAGGCAAGGTTCAAGTCTTTAGAATGGGTAATTCTGGTGCTGTTTGTTTTGTGGATATGCAGGTGGCCATCAGAATGATAATGCCATGTATGCCAGGCATAGATCTCTTCTCAAATGCCTGTAGGAGACAATTAAGGGATAGTATATATGAGGGACCCGTCCATCAGGGTTTGTTTATAAAGCTGACATTGTATTTGTGAAGGTTTGTTAAAAGTCTTAAAGCAGGCACCAAGAGGAACATAGAAGAAGTTCTGTATAAATGCAGCCATGTTGACCCCAAGATCCTCAAGGGAAGTAGTGGGGGTACTTTTGAACCACATCAGATCATCAGCAAAAAGCCTGCCTTAGAGAAATCCCTAAAAATGGTAGGGTTTGCAAGCATGTTAGGTTGGTTGCTAATGATAAAGGTCACTGATTGGGGATCAGATCTGATAATAAAGGTGCAACTACAGGTGTTCAGCACAGTGCTGCAATGTTTACGAGAACCAAGCAAAGTAAATTCAACTCCCTGTAGGGGTGAGCATTACCTGGTCTAGTGAGGCTGCACTGATGTGATCTAGGAAGCATAGTATATACTGGGGTTTTATATATACTTCAGGTTTAAAAATCATCAAGTTCCAGTTTTTAAAAGTCTCAAAGCTCCCCATGCTCCCGAGCATGTGTACTACTTCACCCATACAGAGTATTCCTGTAACACGTTTATGGGTATTTTATGTTCTGGTCACTTTTTGTTTTCAATCATCTCTGATATAAATTTTAAGCTACTATAACTTGTACTACCATATCTCATTTAATCGTTGTGCCACTTCTGTTTTACTTCCCTAGATTGCTTTACTTTTTGTTGGTAAACCGGACTACAGAACTGGGCATGGTAAGCTGTATGAAATTACACAAGCAGCAACACCTGCACAACACTTCCTTTATCTATAGTGCAGACCCCAGCTACTCTGGCAGTTGCACTATCCTGCCGACTGTTTTGGCATACTGATCTGCCAGAGTGAGATCAAATTCAATCCTGATCACCAAAACTCTGCCAAACTAAGCAGTTACTTTAGTCTTCAAGAGTCCTGCAACCCCAGAATGAATGAATGAATGACTGAAAAAATAAATAAAGCATCCAATATCACTCCCAAACCCCTCTGGAATTCCAAGCTCTATATGCAGTATCCCTCCTTCCTGAAGTCAACTCAGCTGTAGACTTTTCTGTGATTCTTTAACTTTCAAAAACATCTATGAAGCTCCTCTCATGTTTGCAGCTAGAAAAACATTTTGTAAGATCAAAAACATGACTATTTATTGAACTTGATTATACCCGAAGAAAAATCATGCAGTAAAAAGGGTTATTTCCTTGTGAAACAGTCCTCAAATTCTCTACTTATCTAACATGAAGAATGCAAGATACCACTACACTTAACAGATATGGCCTCTGCAACAATGACTTTGCTTTGCTTCTTGCCGAAATTTATTTTTAGGAAGCTTTTAAGTACTTCATGGTAAAACGGAGATACGCAACCCACAAAACCTGCCTTCTGAAAAAGTGTTGCCAGACTTAGTATTACTTACTGTAAATGTCGAAGAAGCTCAATTGAACTCTTTCCTCCAACACAGTTAAGGGCTAAACGGGGTCTTGGGATTTTCTGTAAGCAAAGGTACATATATTAATACAACTGCTTACAAACATGCATTCTGTTTAATAAATGCAATCTGCAGCATTTTATTTCCTTTTTCCAGTGGTCACTTAACTATTCTCCTTTAACTCGTCAAATAACAAGTATAATAATAATACTCGTTTGTTAACAAGATAAGCCCACTGAGCACACCATCACTTTTCAGGGGCAACCAGGGAGCAAAGTCTGGCTGAGTGACTTGCTCAAGGATGCACGCTACACAACTGAGGGCTGAGGGAATCAAACTCTGTACCACAGGAAAATACAGCTGTGTAAAATCTTACCATAACAGTAGATGACCTTCTTTTCACTGTATTCGTTATCTCTGAGATCTCCTGACAAGGACAGCCCAATGTCTGGCTTGCATGCCAAAGCCTTTATTACCTCCGAGTGTTGTATGTCAGATGTATGCTTCCAGCGCAAGCATAGGGAATACAGGTGACATACAAATGCTCCCAAACTAGAACTGAAGTGCTCCAGGAGAACCAGGACTCTGAGTGGAAAGGAAAACATGTACATCTAGAAAAAGGAAAAAGAAGAACCTCTTGGCCAGAAAGATATCACCCACGGAAAAAGAGAAAAATAAAATGGGGCAAGAAGGGGAAGTGAATACTGCAACAGAGAAAAGAAGGACATCTACTGTTGTGGTAATATTTTATACCTGTACTATGTCCTTCCATATCACTGTTGAAGTATTCATTACTTCTGGGAGAGTACAAAAGTCACTGAAAAGGTAGAGAGGAAGAAGGCAAGGAGAAGCCCTCCACAAACTCATGAAGTATAGCCTTGGGAAATCCTGCACGGGCTCTGGAAATTACATCCAATTTGTAATTATTTAGTGAATGAGTGAACTGAAGACCAAGTAGCAACTTTAAGGATGGCGTTGGTGTCCAAACTCTTGCAGAAAGCCCCCGAGTAAGCATTATCCTAAAAGAATGAGCCCAACAGTGGCAGACAACTGCTTGCCAAGAAAAGAATAACAAAAAGAAATGGCCTTGGAAGTCCAGGAGGAGAGGATTTGCTTAGAAACTGCCAAACCCAATGTTCTGGTTTGAAAAGAAAAAAAAAAAAGTTGATCAGATTTATGAAAGACCTTTGATTTGTCTATATAATATCTGAGCTGTCTATGCAAGTCCAAGGTATATAAAAGAAGAACCTTCTCAAGAACAGTCTGCAGAGATTAGAAAAAGTGAGCGTTCACTGAAGAATATGCCAAGCCAGCATGTAACAGTTCACACATGTAGGAGAGTACCAAGGGAACCCTCACTGAAAAGGGATCCTGGTGATGTTTAAGACACCAGACAGAAAATCTCTTCCACTTGGATATATATGATTTTCTGGTATTGAGTTTCCTGGCCTCCTGCAGGACTTAGCATGTCCTCAGAAAATTGGCGTTGGAAAGGAATCAGAATCCGATCATCCAGTGCCAGCTGAAGAGTGGACAGATGAGGGTGAAAGGCAGATCCTTTGTCATGTGTGAGAAGGTCCTTACTGAGGTAACTTGTGATAATTGCTCCTGGTCAGATGGAATAAGGGGGGGAACTAGTGATGTTATGTTGTCCTATCTCTCCTTTATTCTTACAATGATGGGTTCGGAGCCGATCCTTGGCTCCGACTCAGCTGAATACTTAGCTGAAGATCTCAAACTTGGCTCGTGGCAAGAAGGTATCCCACACTGCAGTGGTGTAATTCCCCAGATCTCATTTTCCGCTTTACGAGGTTGGATGCGCCCATCTTGGCCATGGCTAAGTTGTGACATTTTTTTCTATTTCCTTGTCAAAACTTGATATTTTTGCATATATTTAGCTCTTTCATTAATAGATTTAATTTGTTGGTGTCTCTTTGCTGTTTTTAGTTGAACAGAGATAGTTTTTCTCTGTCAGCATGGCTTTTGCCGTCGCTTTATAGGCCTTTTGGTATCTCCATAGTGGTTGTTGTATATAATAATGATAATTCTCATTGCCCCTTACTGGCATCGCCATGTTTGGTTCCACTTCCTGTGGCCCCACCTTCAGGAGAAGCCTTGGATCCTGGACCCAGTGCCAGATCTGCTGACTTATATGTCGGAGGAGCTTCATCCATCTCTCCACCTCCTAAAACTAACAGCTTGGCTGCTCCACTTCCAAATTTAGTCAGGCTTCACAATTTCACTCCCACTGTTAGACATATCTTTATGTCCTCCCATAAAGCTTCCACTAGAAAGCTTTATTGTAGTAAATGGAAGAGGTTTTCCCTGTGGGCTCAAGATAAGAACATTGATCCTTTCTCTGCATATATTCATTCTATTCTGGAATTTTTGAAGGAACTGTTTCAACAAGGCTTTAGCTGCAGCAACCATCAAAGTTCAACTTGCTGTAATTTCAAATTTTCATATTGGTGATGCTTCTTTACACTTAATGTCACACAGGTTGTGTAGAGCCTTGGTGCTTCCTTATTAAGACCTACCTTTAAGGAACCACTTTCTCCCTGGTCTCTAAACTTTGTTTTGTCCCATCTCACTTTACCTCCCTTCGAGCCTTCCTCGTCTTCAGACCTCAAGTTCCTTTCATGGAAGACCTCGTTTCTAATGGCTATAACTTCTGCCAGAAGGGTGTCAGAACTGCAAGTTCTTTCTATTAAACCACCATATTTGATTTTTCATAAGGATAGGGTATCCTTACATACTAACCCTTCCTTTTTACCAAAAGTTGCGCCTCCAAACAATATAAATCAATCCATAGAACTTCCAGTATTCTTTCCTCAACACAGCACCAAGGCAGAGTACAAATTACATCAATTGGACGTGCGCAGATGACTTAGATTCTATTTGTATAGAACCAAAAACTTCAGAAAATTTGACCAATTATTTGTATCCTTTTCCGATGCAAAAAAAGGATCCTCAGTTTCAAAACCTACTCATTCTAATTGGCTTTCAAATTGTATTACATTTTCTATAAATCAAATCACAAGGAATTACCTTTCAAAGTAAAGGCCCATTCCACTAGAGCATTGGCTACTTCATCTGCTTTTCAAGCCAGAATTCCCATAGATAATATTTGTGCAGCGGCTACGTGGTTTACTCCACATATTTTTATTGCTCATTACAAAGTGGATTTGGCCTCCAGAGACAGGGCATCCTTTGGTTCCACGGTGCTTAAAAGTGTACGCCTATGAGCCACCCAGGAAAAAGGTGCTAGGGATGCTGTCCCATCATTCTAAGAATGAAGGCGAGATAGGACAACATAACATAACGAAGTTATGTACTCACCATAATGTTCCATGTTTATAAAATACACCAACATTCGAGTCCAACAAAAATATAGCTCAGCTGCACGAGTATAACAGAATTCACTAGGGTGAATGAAGAACGTTGCCAGTTGAATAACTTATAAAAATCCACTTTATTACAAAAATGTTAAGCGCTTTCATCTAACTACATAGACTTCATCAGAACACTGTCCTTACACATTCAAACATTTTTATTCTACATTCACACTAATTAGTTCACCAATCAGGACAACTATTCAACCAGCATATAATTAAACTTTTTACAAGTACTGCAAAAATAAAAGTCTGCTGTTCCCATTTCACAATATTAGTATTAGTATATATGGTACTGAAATCTCTAATGCTTTTAGTACATCAACACACATTATAAAAAAGTATTACATTCAAATAATGATTTACTATTAAAAGCTTGTTATACATTTATACAAATCTGTTAATATTGTGTTAAAATTGGTTAAAATTTAAACCTTATTCAACAATATAGGTTTAATAGTAATATATTCATTAATTCCTGGTGGTGAAGTTGCATTCAATAATATTTGCCATCTAACCTCTTTCTCTCCTAGAGTATTGCTTGATACTCCCACCTCTTTGTGATACCCTCACCACCTCCAATATTGCAAATTTAAAAGTATTGCAATTGGCACTGTCCCGTACATGTCTAAATAGGGCATTGTTCTCATCCTTTTTCTTTATAGCATACAAATGCTCATAAATCCTATTTTTCAATTTTCTTCCTGTTTGGCCCACATAAAAACTAGGACACGTGGTGCACAGAGCCAGATAAATAACATTGATAGTATCACAGTTACCTCGACATAAATGTAAAATATTTTTACTAGTGTTATGCAACTGCACCTCCTGGTCCTCCATAATAGCCTTACATTGATTACAGTGTCCACATTTTCGTGTACCTGTCACTTGTCCTTTAACCCTCTCTGTATTGTATTCAAATTTATTCTTAAGGTTAAACCCCACACTATTAACAAACTTGGGTTCATTACCCACTACACCCGATACTACATCATCCCCCTTTAAAATATTCCAATTCTTTTTAATAATGTATTTTATATCCTCAGTATAATAACTATAAGGTAAAATACATGCCGTATGGAAATCCCTTTCATTTCCTTGACTATTAGTTATACTTATGTTGTCTATACCCACTCCTAGTAAAGGTTTATATTTGATGCCCCACATTTTGCTCACATACTCTATAGCATCCTTAATAACATATTCAGGGTATCCCCTCTGCTTAAACATATTACCTATTTTATTCAACTCCATCAGCATCTCACTATACTCTGAAGTCATTCTAGCAGCCCGAATACACTGACCCTTGACTATGTTATTCTTTAACCTAACAGGATGACAACTGTTGTATTCCAAGTATGTGTTGCTGAATGCCTCCTTTCTATATATATTGGACTTAAAACCATTGGGTGTCAAGGTAATATATGTATCTAAATATGCAATACCATCCATGCTATATTTATGTGTAAAACTCAAAAAGGGGGTAGATGTATTTATATATTGTATAAATTCAGGGATAACAGTGTTGTCCCCATCCCATACAATAAATACATCATCCAAAAACCGGACATACCTTAGGATGTACTTCATATATCGACTACTGAAAACAACTTCATGCTCCCAGTCTAGGAGGACCATATTAGCATAAATGGGGGCACATGCCGTGCCCATGGCAACCCCCTTATTTTGTCTAAAATATTCCCCTTCATAATATATAAAGTTATTGTCCAAAACCAGGCTCATGAATTCCTCTATTAACTTAATTTTATCCCATGTGTAATCAGTATATTTATCAATACTATTAATGAACCTCTCCATACCCTCTTCCCTAGGAATACAGGTAAAAAGGTCCTTTACATCTATGGTGACCAAAGTTAAGTTGGGTTTCCAACTAGATGGAGTTAATCTTGCCAGAAAATCCCATGAATCCTTTACTATATGACTGGTAGAAGCATCTATAGGTTTGAGCCAGTTATCAATAACTTTCCCAAATGGGAAAGTTTTAGCCCTACTACCCGATATAATAGGTCTAAATGGGGGATGTAACATATTCTTATGTATCTTAGGAATACCTATTATAGTTGCTGTAACCGGGTATTTCACTTTTAGGTACTGATATAATTCCTGATCTATCCTATTTTCTATCAATAACTCTTCCAGTAGAGCATCAATTCTACCATATGCTATATTCAATTCATTAATAGATGAAACTTCATATTGATTTGTATCATGTAATAAAACTTGTATCTCATTCTTATAGTCGGTAGATTCATATAGGACTATTCCCCCTCCCTTGTCTGGTTGCATGATTCTAATATTAGGGTCACTACATAATTCACACACAAGTTGAAACTCATCCTTACTCATGTTATATTTTATATTATGTGTGCCCTTCTGTCCATAACTATGTATTTCATCCAACACTACCTTTTCAAATATACTTAATGTCGGGTGTAGTAGTGGGGTAAAAACACTCTTTCTATGTAAAGAATTTGACATTCCATTATTCCTACTACCTTTAAAAAACACAGATAAATTTAACTTCCTCAAATACATTTTGAATTGAATCACATTCTCAACCAAATTAAACTTACTTCTAGGAATAAATTTCATTCCCTTTCTAAACAGGGCAAAATGTGTATCTGTAATAGTCAAGGATGTATAATTGTATATGAAAATTTTTTTTTGCCCATATTGGACCTCATTATACTTAATGATGGGTTGTACAGGTCCAACTGCCAGCGTTCCCTGTAATTCCCTTGTGGTGGAGACTGTTGATTCCACCGGGCATCCATATTCCTGTCCTGTACTTCTTCCCAATGGTGCCCTTTTCCTAAAAAAGTTTTATATGAATTCTGTACATTATATCTAGTTTTTTTACCATTCCCACCCATCTCATTACCTTTGGTGGCATTATTATTATTTTTACTAACCTTATTCGTCCAATTATACATATTACCTTCCTTATATTGCTGTAAATCACGTTTTAGTTCATCACATTTCCTTTTAAATATTTTTAGAGAAGTAGTATCTGCATACATAAATTGTTTATCAAATAAAGTACGCCATTGGTCAAAAACCAAATCTTGTATAATAATTTCATTCAACCTATCTACTTCTTTAGTAAGGCTAGCTACAGTATAATCATTACATTTCATAATAAATTTCATAAAACTAAATCCAAATGAATCAAACAATACATTACATTCATTAATTAATTCATCATTGAGTACCAGCCCCAATGGTCGTTTAAAAAAACGTAACCCCATAGGGACTATTTTCAATTCCATACATCTATTTAAATAAGAGTTTTCCACTTGCAAACTTTTAATATTATTTAACTTATGTCCAAAATCATAAATAATATCTCTCAAAGTTCCGTTGGATTCTTTAGCATTATAGTTGTTTCCTTGTACAATTGAATCAGAGAAAACAAACGGATTGTCCAAAACAAAAGTTTCTAAGTCCTCACAAACTTTCTTTTTAGAACAAGTAACATAAGAATCCCCTAAGGGAACAAATGATGTTTTCGCAGTACCTGGTGCTGCCGTATTCGTAACGACAGAATACGTGCGTTTAGGAACAGTCCTTTTAGGTTTGGCG
>NC_056726.1:1885840512-1885885512 GCF_019279795.1 Protopterus annectens
TGCAGTGCCCGCCCCACTGTAGATTTGATCTAGGACACTCCCCCAGTCCCATCTCTTTACTGCATTCTACCTAATAAACCCTTTCTGCACTTGCTTTTAGTCCTTTTTAATTTAATTACATTTTTTCAAACTGTGTGTGGACTAATACTGCTACATACTCAAGTGTGCCAGCTTGTACTGCATGTGAATTGATTTTACTACTTTTCTGAAAAAAAAAAAAAAATGATCTGCTTTTAATGTATTTGTGTTTCTTCTTACTTTATTTTGCTTTTGCGTCATCTTAAAAGTACTCAATTGTATTTATTACTGCTTGGTGTATCTCATTCTAAGCCTTTTAGTTTAAGCACTTGGGCTTCAGACCAGCTGTTTTACATTAAGGTGGTTTGTGGTCTGCACTGTGGTGGCAGAACAGGTAGCTTACATCCTTCTAAGTTGGGAACTGCTGATTGAGGGCTCAGTGTCTGTTATTCTAAAAGTGTATTAATTATGGTTTAAGCACTTGGGCTTCAGGCCAGTTATTTTACATTAAAAGGGATCATGGTCTGCACTCTTGTGGGAGGAGAGGCTGGACTCTGCCCTTCTGAGCTGGGAATTTCTGGTTAAAGGCTTATAATGCCTGCATATTTGAACTGCTTCTTACTGAAATTGGTACACATTGTTTGCTGTAGCACAGACTAGATCCAGGCCTGCTGAATCTAACTTTGTTTGTATAACTTGAGCACTAATCCAGGCATTCTTTAAAGTATTCAATTGTATTTATTACTGCTTGGTAGTAACTTGATTAAAGTGTAGCTATCATTCTAAGTCTTTTGGATTAAGCACTTAGGCTTCAGACCAGTTGTTTTACATTAGGAAGGTTTGTGGCCTGCACTGTGGTGGCAGGACAGATAGCTTACATCCTTCTAAGTTGGGAACTGCTGACTGAGGGCTCAGTGTCTGTTATTCTAAAAGTGTATTAGTTCTGGTTTAAGCACTTGGGCTTCAGGCCAGTTATTTTACATTAAGAAGGTTCGTGGTCTACACTCTTGTGGGAGGAGAAGCTGGACTCTGCCCTTCTGAGCTGGGAATTTCTGGTTAAAGGCTTATAGTGCCTGCATATTTGACCTGTTTCTTACTGAAATTGGTACACCTTGTTTGCTGTAGCATAGACTAGATCCAGGCCTGCTGAATCTAGCTTTGTTTGTATGCTTGTTGTTTCTTTGCTTGTTATTTCCCTGAAATGCTAATTCCACCTAAAACACGGCTTTTCAGCGCTTCTGTGGATCCCTAGTGATATCCGCATTGCTTACTGTACTTATTTCCTTGTTTCACTTGAAAGAAAGTTACTGTTTGTCATTTTTGCATTTAAGTTACCTGTAACACATTGCATTTAAGTTACCTGGCACTTGCTCACTAAAGCAATTATACAAGTTAGCACTAAAAAATTAAAAGCACAATACCCTCACAAACTCCCCCTGAGTACCTTGTTCCCCATTAGCCCTTTTTTTTCAATTATAAAGGAATTCCCAATACTATTCTAGCATGTCCAAAGGTCAGTTGTCAATCTCCTCTCCGGTCCAGCTGGTGAATCTGGGAATCTTGAGGCAATGTTACAACTGCCTCATGTACACAGACAACCCTCTCCTCCTCCCAACAAATTCCAACACGTGAGAGATGCAACCATATAGCCATACTGGAGGCTAAGCTCTCTCAACTCAGTACTGGCAAAACCAGTCAGGAGGAGAAGGAAACCACACTCACTACAATTCCAGTCTCACATAGACCTACCACGACAGCAAACCAAACACATAAACACACAAAAACATACTCGGAGGCTCTAAATAAAAATCTGCCTAAGCAGCAGAGACCTCCAAAGCAGACACCCAAGCAACCGCTACCCCAAAACAAAACACGTGGAACACATAGCTCACAAAGTCATAGCAGTCAGAGCCCTTAAGGCTAAACAACACACCTGATACACTTGTAATAGGTGACTATCGTCAGGCACACTGACATCCCGCTCACCAGGCTGAACAAGGAGAAGGTCACGGTGAGCTGCCTGTCGGGCGATAGGATCCGCCACATAACACAAGCACTCAGGTCACTCCAAGGCAAGTACAAATATGACTCAGTCATTGTCCATGCTGGTGTGAATGACCTGAGACGTACCTCCCCGGACTACATGAAAAGAGACATAGAGGAGCTCTCTGAGCATGTAGCCCAGGCCGGTATGACCCTGACCTTGAGTAGCATCTTACCTTCACCAAAAATGATGCCACAATATGAAGACAAGATGATCAATTTCAACAATTGGCTTAAGTATTGGTGTCATGCAAAGGGGATCCAATGCCTGTCAGCCTGGGATGACATGCTTGACAAGCCACGATGCTTCGCTAAAAACGGCTTGCACCTGTCGCCCCTGGGCTTATGGATATTGGCAAAGGCTCTTGCTACCCTCATAGTGCCTTTTTTAGGCAAGGCTCAAAAGACAAACCCACCATAGGTATCACAAGGGATAAGAAACTAAGAGTAATGCTACTCAATGCCAGAAGTCTAAACCTCAAGATGCACGCACACGAAACTCTCCTTAGCATGGAGAACATCGATATCTGTGCAGTAACAGAATCCTGGTTCAAGGCTCCCGAGAGCACCCCAGCACTACAAGGTTATACCTCATACTATGCTTTTCGGCCCCAAAACTTGGACCGAACCACAAAACGAGGGGGAGTATCAATATTCGTCAAAGATACCCACACCTCCAGGTTGGTGGCACAGCACGAAGCATCAGAGACTATCCATGTGCAACTAACAATGGGTAAAACTGCCTTCCAGTTTATAGCCTGCTACAGACCACCCTCCCAAACCCAGGAACCCCAGTCGGCCTTCCTGAGAACACTGGAAAATATGAAGGTCTCTCCAAACACCATTATATTGGGCGACTTCAACTACCCAAACATACACTGGGAGCATTACTCTAGCTCCAACACCCTAGCCCAAAGGTTCCTAGAATTTATAAACTCAAGTGCTATGGAACAACTTGTCACCACTCCCACAAGAGGGGAAAACATACTGGACCTGATCATCACCAACATGGGGACTCTACGCTCCAGACCAGAAGTGTATCCCTCATTGTTAAGATGAGACCATAAACTAAACTCACTGGATATTCACATCCCGACTCCACCCCCTGCCCTGAAAACCACAGTGAAAAACTTCTCTAAAGCAAATTTCACACTCCTCAAAACCGAGGTGGAATCCTTCAAAGCCCCCGGGCCTGTGGAAAATACGGCCGAGACAGCAGAATCCTTTATAAACGCATTCTATGAACACCTTCAGGAATGCATGGATCATGCAATCCCAAATAAAACCAAGACCCAATCCTCCAAAGGCAGACGTCCTGTCTGGTGGACCCCAGCCATAAACAAACTATACAATAGAAGGAGGAAGCTACTACATAATAGAGCAAAATCCCAAAAAGGGAAGGCATCTCTGATCAGTATTAGCAAAAAACTACGGGCACTCATAAAATCGTCTAAGGCTAGCTTCGAGAGAAAAATTGCACAGGACACTAAGGATAATCACAAGGCTTTCTTTAGTTATGTTAGGAACCTGGGTGGGAATTCCCAGATATGCTCAGAATTAGTCCAAAATGACAAAAAATACACCAAACCCACAGACATTGCCAACATCCTAGCTAACAGGTTCAGCACAAATTTCTCCCCACCAAAAGGGCATATATCTATCCCAGCAGAGTGCTGCCCCCCCTGACATCTCAGATGCTCAGGTAAGAGCTGCCCTCTCCAAAGCAAAAAACACAGCATCAATGGGACCAGACGGTGTCCTGGGCTGCGTCCTATATGAACTTCAAGAAGAGCTAAACCCAAACATAAAACTACTGTTCAATCTCAGCCTTACTACAGGATAGGTACCCAAAGAGTGGCGTACAGCAACAGTGGTCCCTCTCCACAAAGGTGGTGCCTCAACGGATCCTGGAAACTATCGCCCCATAAGCCTGACTAGCTTGGTCTGCAAAGCTATGGAAAGGATCATCATGGACCTCATAAATAAAGATATTAGGGACCTACAGATACTGGATCCTACCCAGTTCAGCTTTGTTAAGGGCAGATCCTGCCTCTTAAACGTGGTTGATTTCTTTGAAACAGTCACCAAGGCCATTGACGAGGGGAAGGTGGTCCACACAGCCTACCTGGACCTCGCAAAAGCCTTCAATACAATACCCCACTCGGGCATTATGGATAAGCTCACCAGCTTAAATATCAACCCCTATGTCACAAGATAGGTTGCAAACTGGCTCAAGGACAGAACCCACATGGTTAGAATTGCTGGAGCCATGTCAGACTCCAAACCAGTTACAAGTGGCAACCCACAAGGCTCAGTCCTGGGACCTCTTGTTCGGTATATATTTCCCGGAGGTACAGGCCAACACGGAAGGACTGTGGCTGACCAAGTTTGCAGATGACTGCAAACTGGGCGCCATAATCGACTCTCCAGCCGACACAAGCATCCTCCAAAAGAGCCTAATAGAAACAGACAACTGGTGCCAGAGCCATGGCCTCAAGCTAAACGCCAAAAAGTGTATAGTCATCCCTTTTGGCAAAAACAAAATGCCCACAAATTACCACATAGGTGGTAATCCATTAAGTACAGAAGAAGTAATTAGGGACCTGGGGACCCAAGTTGATAGCAATCTCTCATTTGAGACCCACGTGGCCAAACTGGTTAGAAAAACATTTTATATAGCCCACCTAATCATGAAGGGATTCACATCTAGATCAGGGGAGGTCATTGTGCCTCTTTACTCATCCCTCATCAGGCCCATAATTGAGTACAATGCCCCTTTTGGGATGTACCTTACCAGACACCTGCAGCAACTGGAAAGACCCCAAAAGTACCTCACCAAGAGGATCAAAGGGCTCAAACAGATGCCATATGCTGCCCGGTTAAAGAAACTCCAGCTCTACTCGGTGGCATACCGCCTGCTCAGAGGCGATCTGTGCCTGATGTATAAAGCCATGTCCAACCCGGAATTAATGGACATGCTGCACCTCAGAAAATCCAAATCCCATCGAGCTATGTGCTCGAGAGACTTGAACCTCAGCACTGAAATAAATAGGACATGCTGGAGGGACAGATTCATAACCCAGAGGCTCCCTTCACTCTGGAATAAAATCCCAGTCCAGGTTAGGCAGAGTCCCTCATTGACTCTCTTCAAGAGGAATCTTGATGAGTGAATGGGAGATCATAGGTTTACCCCGGGTATCACTTCTGTGTTACTGTTAGACAGAGGCACAGTACACTAACCTTGAAAAAGGGCATAGCAAAATTAATTTAAAATGGGTGGCGAAAGCCAAACACACTCTGGCTAGGCTTATAAATGCCCTAGGGCAGATAGCCTAGTATGAACCTATTAATCTACAAGTGTCTACCTAGTATGTTCACCCTGTGCATCAGACCATATGAACATGTCCCTGCATCAATGGTGTGGATGACAGGGATGTGGCACAGGCATCATCATATGCACAGGGTGATAATGTTTGCCAGAGGCCTAGGCTGCGCCACTGGATGACATTGTGTGCGTGTGTTAGGGCCTGTGATATCATTGGGAGTGTGTGGATGTTATGAGTGTGTGTGTTGAGGTGCCCTACATTTGTTTCCAGTGTGTGTGTGTATGCATGTACGCAGGTATGGCATGTGGCTGGCCTACACAGGGGTATTATTGACAGCTGCAGACTGTACAAGGCAGGTTTCACAGTTCATGGTGTCCAGCCATGGCCACATGACCTGTGTCTGCCAGGGGTCGCACGGGTACAACCAGGCAGTGGTCCAGATTGGGTACTGTCTGATGACACATGTCCACTGGAATCGTGTCCTTGTTGGGACTTGTCAAGGACCACGTGCACATGGCATGCTGTGTCCTGGTGTGGACTGCACAGTACCAACTGCACTGCTGCTGCTACTGTCACTATGGGAGCGGGCATGTGCAGTAGCATGTTCACGTAGACCTTCAACAGGTGATGTAGTTGACCTACGTCCATGTGCCTGACGCCTCACTCCCACCAGATGTTCCAGCACAGACATTCCATGCTCGAGGATTGACATGCCACGGTCAAGGACTCCTACCATGTCACCCAATCGTCTATCCAAAACATCTGCAAGATGATGGTGAGCATTTGCAAATGCCTGGATGTTGTCAGTTAATGAATGGACAGCAGCCCTCTGAAGCCTCAGACCTTCTCTGTTGTGCCGTTCAGCACATGCCTGTGTCTCCATTACAGCCCAAAACATGCGTCTGGTGACTCCAGCTGATGTGCTTTGTCTCGCAGGGGCATGTTGGCTAGTGGTCCTCCTATGAGCAGCTCTGGGCACATGCCTGTGTGGGGCATCACCAATCTGTTGACTGGGATCATGGTGTGCAGGCAGACCTTCCATAGTCTCCACACTTCCCTGTTCCATGTTACCACCCGCCAAATGTCTTTCCTCTATGGCCAGTGGTGATGGGGTATGTACAGGCAGGGGAACTGTGTGCGACGATGAGGGGGAGAAAGGTGGAATGGCAACCAATGGCACAGTTTCAGCCCCTGACTACCCTGCCTGTGCCTCAATCATACTATCATCATCACTGCTAGAGTCTGTGGGGACACTAACATCAGGTGGACCACAAGAGGGCAATGCACCTACATCAACACCTGTGAGGGGAAGACAAGAACTGTACATGACAAGTTATACCAGACGCACACAGACAGACAGAGACAGACGGACAAAGACAGACACACGCTACATGCAGGTGATATGGCAGATGACATTCAGCTTACACAATTATAGTGGTAGTTATCATACATCCCTGAGTTGCACACAACAGCATGCATGTGTTATAGCAGACGGCATGCACCTTACACAATTATAAAGGTGGTTAGCATACATACCTGTATTGCACCATTTGTGTTAGTAGCCTATGCCCCATACCTGCAACACAAAGCATGCACTTTGCACCGCACTGCCATGGTGTGGGCAACATACACCACATGTTAACAGACCATCGCTGACCTTTGTACATCTGCCACTGATGCTTTGTGTTGGCCACCACCCTATGTGTGAGGACATGAGCAGTAGGGTATGTCAAATGCATACTATGTTTGCCTGAGCCCTAGCTTGCATATCTCCCCCAAAGCAGTTCAACATTATTCCGGCTACCCCTGAGCTGAGTCTAGACATTGTGCATGTGGCTGTACACACATGTTTGACATGGCTGTCCCAACTTTGCAATGGTGCCACAGACCAGCACAGGTTTACAGTACACCGGACTGCTGTGTGGCGTATGACCTTGCCAATCACATGTAGCATGACATGTCTTCTGCTGACGTGTTAAATGACATGCATACATGTGTAACAATGGTGTCCTTTCTAATCTACAGTACGGTAATGGTGTCCCAATGCAGGGACGTGTTATACTAACATGGGCCTTCAGCTGATGCAATGTTGTCTGTCCACCCTACAAATATGCAGGGACATACTGCACATTGAGCTGATGTGCATAGCCAGTGCAGGGCATCATGTGTCTTCACAATTGCTATACAGTATGAGCTACTTACACAGTTCATAGCCATGACTATGTTCACATACAATACATATCTAATGTGGAATGTAACCCATGTCACTGAGGTGTATACACACTAAACCCTAATGTGGAATGTGTGACACAGGTCACAGAAGGGTATACGGAGGACACCCCTGCACATCTGCAACCATATTACTGATGCTTGGCAACTATGCCCACACATGGCTAACTTAGCAGTACTCAATGTCCCACATGCCATCTGTGTACCTCACACACGAGGAGCAGGCATGACAGTGATGTCTGACACCAGCAAGGTGAATGTACTTTATCTGTGGCTTGATGTGGTTGTATGTGTATGTTGTGCAACACATGTATGTATTTGGATACTGTATAGGTGAATGCTTCCATGTTGTGACACACTCAAGATGTTCAAGACATGTTATGTGGTGGTTTCATGTTATGCCTACACAAGCTGTGCACAGGCCTGTATGATGTTTAGTGTTTCACATCTGCAATATCACCATTACACAAAGGCCATAGTTGTATTGTGTTGAGCCAATGTACAACAGGGTGTACACACATGTACATCACTTCTGTGTGTTGCTTCATGTCTCTGGCCATCCTCCATGGCCATGTGTAGTCCAATGGTTGTGATGGCCATCTTATTTCACGTCAGTGTTATCCCATATGACATGCACCAATAGATGTCATGTGCTCACCTGAGGAAGGGTTATAGGGTGGTATGTATGGATGTGAGACATATTCTGCAGGATAGTTGAGCAGTGTTGCAGTCAGCCCACTACATGTCATGGACATGTCAGATAGCACATGACATTGTGTGACATTCATAGCAAGGGTATACTCCACTAGGGTGTTTCCTGTGGGCCGGTCATACTCCAGCTCCAACACATTTAGAGTGTGTGCACACATATGCTTCTCTGTACAGTACTGTTCTTATTCCCAACATGTGTAATGCTGATATGTAGTACCTGTCCCTACAGTGGAACACACCTCCACCATTGTATTCACTGTTGTCCACACATATAGCAATGACAGTTTGGAAGGTTTGGTGTAGGTGTTTCATATAGTCTTCAATTGTTTCACATAGCTAAACACTGCGATGCATTGCAGGTCTGACCAGTGTCCATTAACAGGGCCACCATACATTATGTGTACGTGTGTTACGGCAGATAGCATGCAATTAATATCTTCCGTGCATTATCAAGCCTGGTAAATAATAACAATCTCACCTGACACAGGCTGCTGTCGCTGCAAAACACCAGAGGTACCTAAACAGGAGTGTCACAGCAGTAAGAACATTATCCACAGCTGTGTGATAGCTACAGGGTGCAATGTCCATGTTGGCACATAAGCCAGTATAATACACTATACTACAGAGTATGCACATCTGTGCATACATAGAGTAGCAGACTATAGTATGTGGCATGTGTGCATACATGCCTTGCATATGATGTTACATTACATATTGTACAATAACACATGTAACTATGTGAAATATAGTTGTGTTTTATGTGCAGTAGTGACTTACCAGGCAACTCCGGGCTCGGTGGTTGAGAGACACCCATCCCCACAATACCAGCTAAAGCTTGTGGACAGAGGTCTGCAGGTGTCCCCAGGTTGGCCAGTAGCTCCTTGGTACGTGTGAGTGGGGGCTGGGTGAATGGCGCCCCACCTGTTGCACCTTGTTCCCTGGTGATTGCATTAGCATGCTGTTTCGTCTGTCTTATGAGGTCAGTGTAGTGTCGGCGCACCTGCTGATAGGTGCGATTGTGACCGCCAACATCATTTACCCTCCTGCAGAGTTCCTCCCACAGGGCATCCCACTGCTGTGCATCCTGTGGCACATGGCTGAAGAGCGTTGTGTGGTTGTCGAGGAGGTATGAGACAAGGACCTCATCCTCCAAGCGGCTA
Organism: Protopterus annectens; assembly: GCF_019279795.1. Classification (NCBI taxonomy): domain Eukaryota; kingdom Metazoa; phylum Chordata; order Ceratodontiformes; family Protopteridae; genus Protopterus; species Protopterus annectens. Next base: position 1,885,850,000 of record NC_056726.1, read on the forward strand.
TACGCTGGCAGTCTGCTACGTGGCATACCTGGAAGACATAATGATGGAGACAGGTCACAGTAAGTCACAGAGAAGTACAGCTTAACATATATGTGTATCACATTTATTAAGATTACAAATACGTCTTTGCAACTCTACATGACACTAAAATCACTGACATGTATAAGTCACACACATTTGACACTTACTGCTGATATGATGTTATCACCATATATGTGTGTGTCATGTAATGACATTGCTCATACACCATGTGGATGTTGTCTTGACATGGGCATGTCTGTTTACCTGTACTGGTGTCTTTACCTATCAGCACATGCCTGGATGTGCTCACATTAATGCAATCGACTTTAATGCTGTGTATATGTCACATATATAGTTATACATAGCCGTTAGTGACATGACCTGTGTCCCTGCAGACTTGCAAGCATGTATGTTTTTTGCTATATACATCTACATGGCACTGTACAGCTGTGTAGCATCTTGCCATGTATTGCCTGTGTTGAACATGTGTAACACATGGGACAATAGCTAGCCTGATGGTATTTGCAGGGTTGGATATCAACTACAGCATGTATGGTCATAGTGATCTAGTAGGCTATATGCCGTGGGCCATTTATGAGCCTAGGCAGACAGGTTACCTAGCTGTAGGCAACAGACAGTAAGTTTCAGTGGCCAGTTCAAGCAGTACCACAGAACTGATCCACAGGGTTACTGATATATTTGGCATGCGGTCATCACACCATGTCACAGAGAGGGGCAATGTGCAGCTTCACTGGACAGGGATGCATAGTATGGCAAGAGTATGTTAACTGTATGGGACAGAGATCTGTCAGGCATGTTGTGATCTTTGTACTAGAAAGGTGGATGTCTATGATGTATGTGTTTACTTGGGATCAGGATATGTTAAGTGTAGCATGTCCAACACCTCTGGGTTGGACATGGCTTTATTCAGGGTAGGCTGCATGCTACATAGTGCAGCTAGGGATTGAGAAGGGCAGTGTAGGCCATCTACACATGGACAATAACCCTTAAAGGAAATATATGATCTATTATGGGTCACGTGGGTGTTGAGTATGGCTAAGCAATTATCTCTATATTCCTGGATGGCACCCTGTCATGATTAGGAGTGCCACATACGACTACCTGTCTGGTGTGGTGAAGTAACTATCAAAGGAAAGTAATGTCCAGCTGCATCCCATACACACAATTGCCATTATGTTGACTGCTGCCTAGGTGGTAGTTAATGGGTACAGGGTTTGTAACTCAGGGTATGACAATGCAATACTTAGCTGTCAGATTGTGGCCATACATCACACACCACACATGACACACTAAGGCCCTTCTGTATGTTGAACACAGAACACATCGAGTCGACTATTGCTCCTAGTTCAGTCATTTGCAAACATCAATAGGCTGATGCCTTCTGTGTGTTAGTGTATGTCATATACATAACGGGGAGTACCAGGAATGACCCCTGTATTACTGTGGCTGGCACTGGTTTGATGTGCGTGTATTAGTCAGACACCTTCTGTAGTGTTGGTTCTGCCAGCAGTCCAGTTGCCAACCACTCATGTGACATAGGAATATACACCTAGTTTACTGAGTGTAGCTGGAACACAGTATGGGTGATTGTGTCCTATGACCTGACAAAGTCATGATATGCAGTGTGAATCAACCCTACTGTCATCTACATCTGTACTGAGTACATCAAATACGTTGACCATGGTTCATGTCCATACAGAACAGACTCAGCAGGGTAGTTGTGCACTATGTCCCATTATCAATAGTGTCTCCCCCTTTGTGGGGTGTGATAACTGTAGCTGTGCACCATTCGGTGTGTACACAGTCTGACATGGAGCTATGATTGAACATGATGTGCATGTGGATAGGTGAATGTTCTTACATTTGTGTAGGATACTCCCTGGGATGTTGACAGGTCCCATGAAAGCTCTATGTATGGCTTTAGAGAGTGCAGCTTGTACCTGCATAGTCGTTAGTCCAGGGGGCCTGTAGTGTACATGGATATATTACTAAGTGTACCTGTTGGGGGGGAGGTAGGAGTGGGTTTAGGTTCTCCAAGATCCTATCTGGATGAACAGGTGCTATTTCTGTAGGTGCAGTACTTCCCATGCCATAGTGCTGTGCAGCACGGCAGGTCTTGTCATCGCCATTACAATTAATGACACAGCTACAGAATGCTCTGTGCTTGGCCTCATAATATGTGGCTGATTAGTTTCACAGTAGCTTTGTGCGATTTTATATGGTGTATCTGCATCTTACTGAGGCTGACCAAGGATCACCTACACTCATGTGTGTTCACTCTTGCAACAGTTACTATCTTCTGTGGTACAGTTTAAAGCATGGTACCACCAGTTTGCCTTCTTGTTTGTGTTGGGTTGAATCCTGGTTCTGTTTCAATGGCACACTCACTGCACATATGTGACTGCTTAACGTTCATTTGTGTAAGATTCAGCATTTGCACATGCATTGTCCATCTGCATGGGTGCCATGACAGTCACCATTCTGCTCTTAGGAAACATACCATTGGCAATGGAGACTAACTATGTGTAGCATACTGTTAGCCCTGTTTGTGTGACTACTGTGATCCAGGTCAGTGGGGTCGATGGAATCCAACATTCATTGAGCGCAGGTGTTGGTACATCAGGAGTCTTCCCAGTTCATAATGGAATAGTTGAGAGTAGCCATTATTATGGTTCCGTCTCAGATCTAATCTTCCCCATTGCAGCACATTATGACAGTTGGGAAGTCCACGGCCTGGTGGGTGAGCTGTCTCAAGGTGCATTTTGAATTCCACTTTGGCACAAAGGTAGTTGCTCAGCATAATGCATCTGAAGTTATGCAAGTGCAACTAGTGTGGGGGTGTACATATCCTTCCAATAAAGGATAACGGGCAAGAGGTGAGGTATGTGTTATAACATGGTCATGCAAGTGTGCTCTCCGGAGCGTTGAAACATGTCTCAGCCACTGCACAGATATGTTCTCCATGTTAGGGATTGACGTATGTGTGTCTGTATAGTGTTTCTGACATGTATCATTGTGTAGCGAGACCCACAGTTTATTGCTTGGCTATCCCTGTAAAAGCAGTGGACCTTCACTTGAACCATGCATGATGAAGGCACTATAGGGGAAGCATGAGCCCTAGGCAGTATCCAGATTCCCAGGGGTGACAGGTGCAGGCCCTGTCTGGCAAAGCATCATGGTCTGTCAACCATGTTATCCCAGGCAGACGGATACTGGATACCCTTTGACTTGCACCACTACACTAGACAATTGTGGAATACAATACTTTTGTCCCTGTACTGCAGTATCATTCTGGCCAATGGCAGAATGTTACCCAGGCCTTGGGACATACCTGCATGGGCTACAAGACCTGACAATTCCTACATGTGTTTCCATGCAGTCCAGGCTACTGCATCACAGGTCCTGCACAACAACATGGAATATGCCAGAGCCATGTGTATAGTTCAAAAGGTGGTCTGAGTGTATGGGTATGTTCATAGGTTCACATGTTCATACTAGGCTATCTGCCCTAGGGCATTTATAAGCCTAGCCAGAGTGTGTATGGCTTTCGCCACCCATTTTAAATTAATTTTGCTATGCCCTTTTTCGAGGTTAGTATACTGTGCCTCTGTCTAACAGTGACACAGAAGTGATACCCAGGGTAAACCTACGATCTCCCATCCACTCATCAAGATTCCTCTTGAAGAGAGTCAATGAGGGACTCTGCCTAACCTGGACTGGGATTTTATTCCAGAGTGAAGGGAGCCTCTGGGTTATGAATCTGTCCCTCCAGCATGTCCTATTTATTTCAGTGCTGAGGTTTAAGTCCCTCGAGCGTAGCTCGATGGGATTTGGATTTTCTGAGGTGCAGCATGTCCATTAATTCCGGGTTGGACATGGCTTTATACGTCAGGCACAGATCGCCTCTGAGCAGGCGGTATGCCACTGAGTAGAGCTGGAGTTTCTTTAAACTGGCAGCATACGGCATCTGTTTGAGCCCCTTGATCCTCTTGGTGAGATACTTTTGGGGTCTTTCCAGTTGCTGCAGGTGTCTGGTAAGGTACATCCCAAAAAGGGCATTGTACTCAATTATGGGCCTGATGAGGGATGAGTAAAGAGGCACGATGACCTCCCCTGATCTAGATGTGAATCCCTTCATGATTAGGTGGGCTATATAAAATGTTTTTCTAACCACTTTGGCCACGTGGTTGTCAAATGAGAGATTGCTATCAACTTGGGTCCCCAGGTCCCTAATTACTTCTTCTGTACTTAATGGATTACCACCTATGTGGTAATTTGTGGCACTTTGTTTTTGCCAAAGGGATGACTATACACTTTTGGCGTTTAGCTTGAGGCCATGGCTCTGGCACCAGTTGTCTGTTTCTATGAGGCCCTTTGGAGGATACTTGTGTCAGCTGGAGAGTCTATTATGGTGCCCAGTTTGCAGTCATCTGCGAACTTGGTCAGCCACAGTCCTTCCATGTTGGCCTGTACCTCCGAGAAATATATACCGAACAAGAGAGGTCCCAAGACTGAGCCTTGTGGGACGCCACTTGTAACTGGTTTGGAGTCTGACATGGCTCCAGCTATTCTAACCATGTGGGTTCTGTCCTTGAGCCAGTTTGCAACCCATCTAGTGACATAGGGGTTTATATTTAAGCTGGTGAGCTTATCTATAATGCCCGAGTGGGGTATTGTATCGAAGGCTTTTGCGAGGTCCAGGTAGGCTGTGTGGACCACCTTTCCCTTGTCAATGGCCTTGGTGACTGTTTCAAAGAAATTGACCAGGTTTAAGTGGCAGGATCTGCCCTTACCAAAGCCGAACTGGGTAGGATCCAGTGTCTGTAGGTCCCCAATATCTTTATTTATAAGGTCCATGATGATCCTTTCCATAGCTTTGCAGACCAAGCTAGTGAGACTTATGGGGCGATAGTTTCCAGGATCCGTTGAGGCACCACCTTTGTGGAGAGGGACTACTGTTGCTGTACGCCACTCTTTGGGTACATATCCTGTAGTAAGGCTGAGATTGAACAGTAGTTTTAGGTTTGAGTTTAGCTCTTCTTGGAGTTCATGTAGGACGCAGCCCGGACACCGTCTGGTCCCATTGATGCCGTGTTTCTTGCTTTGGAGAGGGCAGCTCTTACCTGAGCATCTGAGATGTCAGGGGGGCAGCACTCTGCTGGGATAGATATTAGCCCTTTGGTGGGAGGGGAGAAGTTTGCGCTGAACCTGTCAGCTAGGATGTTGGCAATGTCTGTGGGTTCGTGTATTTTTGTCATTTTGGACTAATTCTGAGCATATCTGGGAATTCCCACCCAGGTTCCTAACATAACTAAAGAAAGCCTTGTGATTATCCTTAGTGTCCTGTGCAATTTTTCTCTCGAAGCTGGCCTTAGATGATTTTATGAGTGCCCATAGTTTTTTGCTAATACTGATCAGAGATGCCTTCCCTTTTTGGGATTTTGCTCTGTCATGTAGTAGCTTCCTCCTTCTATTGTATAGTTTTGTTTATGGCTGGGGTCCACCAGACAGGACGTCTGCCTTTGGAGGATTGGGTCTTGGTTTTATTTGGGATTGCATGATCCATGCATTCCTGAAGGTGTTCATAGAATGCGTTTATAAAGGATTTTGTGGTCTGGGCAGATATCCACAGGCCCGGGGGCTTTGAAGGATTCCACCTCGGTTTTGAGGAGTGTGAAATTTGCTTTAGAGAAGTTTTTCACTGTGGTTTTCTGGGCATGGGGTGGGGTCGGGATGTGAATATCCAGTGAGATTAGTTTATGGTCTGATCTTACCAGTGAGGGATACACTTCTGGTCTGGAGCATAGAGTCCCCATGTTGGTGATGATCAGGTCCAGTATGTTTTCCCCTCTTGTGGGAGTGGTAACAAGTTGTTCCATAGCATTTGAGTTTATAAATTCTAGGAATCTTTGGGCTAGGGTGTTTGAGCTAGAGTAATGCTCCCAGTCTATGGTTGGGTAGTTGAAGTCGCCCAATATAATGGTGTTTGGAGATATCTTCATTATTTCCAGTGTTCTCAGGAAGGCAGAGTGGGGTTCCTGGGTTTGGGAGGGTGGTCTGTAGCAGGCTATAAACTGGAAGGCAATTTTACCCACTGTTAGTTGCACATGGATAGTCTCTGATGCTTCGTGCTGTGCCACCAACCTGGAGGTGTGGGTATCTTTGACGAATATTGATACTCCCCCTCCTTTTGTGGTTCGGTCCAAGTTTTGGGGCCGAAAAGCATGGTATGAGGTATAACCTGGTAGTGCTGGGGTGCTCTCGAGAGCCTTGAACCAGGTTTCTGCTACTGCACAGATATCGATGTTCTCCATGCTAAGGAGAGTTTCGAGTGCGTGCATCTTGAGGTTTAGACTTCTGGCGTTGAGTAGCATTACTCTTAGTTTCTTATCCCTTGTGATACCTATGGAGGTGGGTTTGTCTTTTGAGCCTTGCCTAAAAAAGGCACTATGGCGGTAGCAAGAGCCTTTGCCAATATCCGAAAGCCCAGGGGAGACAGGTGCAAGCCGTCCCTAGCGAAGCATCGTGGCTTGTCGAGCATGTCATCCCAGGCTGACAGGCATTGGATCCCCTTTGAATGACACCAATACTTAAGCCAATTGTTGAAATTGATAATCTTGTCTTCATACTGTGGCATCATTCTTGGTGAGGGTAAGATGCTACTCAAGGTCAGGGTCATACCGGCCTGGGCTACATGCTCAGAGAGCTCCTCTATGTCTCTTTTCATGTAGTCCAGGGAGGTACGTCTCAGGTCATTCACACCAGCATGGACAATGACTGAGTCATATTTGTACTTGCCTTGGAGTGACCTGAGTGCTTGTGTTATGTGGCGGATCCTAGCGCCCGACAGGCAGCTGACCATGACCTTCTCCTTGTTCAGCCTGGTGAGCGGGACGTCAGTGTGCCTGATGATAGAGTCACCTATTACAAGTGTATCAGGTGTGTTGTTTAGCCTTAAGGGCTGTGACTGTTCGGCACACTGGCTTTGTGAGCTATGTGTTGCACGTGTTTTGTTTTGGGGTAGCGGATGCTTGGGTGTCTGCTTTGGAGGTCTCTGCTGCTTAGGCAAATTTTTATTTAGAGCCTCCAAATATGTTTTTGTGTGTTTATGTGTTTGGTTTGCTGTCGTGGTAGGTCTATGTGAGACTGGAATTGTAGTGAGTGTGGTTTCCTTCTCCTCCTGACTGGTTACACCAGTACTGAGTTGAGAGAGCTTAGCCTCCAGTTTGGCTATATGGTTGCATCTCTCACATGTGATGGAATTTGTTGGGAGGAGGAGAGGGTTGTCTGTGTACATTAGGCAGTTGCAACATTGCCTCAAGATTCCCAGGTTCACCAGCTGGACCGGAGAGGACATTGACAACTGACCTTTGGACATGCTAGAATAGTATTGGGAATTCCTTTATAATTGAAAAAAAGGGCCAATGGGGAACAAGTTACTCAAGAGGAGTTTGTGAGGGTGTAGTGCTTTTTAATTTTTTAGTGCTGACTTATATAATTGCTTTAGTGAGCAAGTGCTAGGCTTTAGCATAGGAATAGGGTGTTTATTATGAGAACTAGATCAGTTCCAAGGCTCAAACCCAAATAAGCGGCGCTGCTCGATGCCGCACTATGCACAAAATCACGCAAAGCCGCGCTACAGCGGGTTTTATACAGGCGGACTTAAAAGAGCTAGAAATTGGCCCAAAACAGCCAACAGACTACCAGATTCCTGCGCTGGGAACACTCCTCCAGGGACAGATAGGCTGCTCCAAGCTCTCCACTGCCACTGGTGAACAAAGAAACCTCCCTCTATCCAAGAAAGGAAATGGCAACACAGAAACTTTCCAAAAGTCCAGAATACAGCAAAGCCTGTATTTGGACTAGTCTAGGTCAGGAAAGACGGGAAACAAGGATAACTTTTTTCATTTTTTTCTTTTTTCTTTTTTGCAACAAACAGCAGGAAATTGCAATAAATATGTAACACAGGCTAGCGCACTTGAGTGTGTAGCCTCAACAAGTAAATGCAACCAACAGGACAAACTTTAAAAGTGCAGGTGCTAAAACAACTTTAGACAGTTTAAAACAGTTCAAGAAGCAGAAATATTTGCAGTTTAGCTAGATCGGACAGTCGCCCAGATAGTAGCAGGAAAAAACACTTTTAACAGGTTAACAGTCGCTCTTTTGGCCTCTCTGCTGCTAGCACCACTCTGCCGGACCAAAAGGAGCTTGGCTGAGTAGTAACAAGCGCAAAAACCTCGCCAAAGCGGGTTTTATACAGGGGGACTTGAAAGAGCTAGAAATTGGCCCAAAACGGCCAATAGACTACCAGATTCTTGTGCTGGGAACACTCCTCCAGGGATAGATAGGCTGCTCTAAGCTCCCCACTGCCACTGGTGAACAAAAAAACTTCCCTCTATCCAAGAAAGGAAATGGGCAACACAGGAACTTTCCAAAAATCCAGAATGCAGCAAAGCCTGTATTTGGACTACTCTAGGTCAGGAAAGACTGGAAACTAGGCTAATTTTTTTTTTGTTTTTCTTTTTTTCAACAAATAGCAGGAAAATGCAGTAAATATGTAACACAGGCTAGTGCACTTGAGTGTGTAGCCTCAACAGGTAAATGCAAAAAACAGGACAAACTTTAAATTACAAGTGCAAAAGTGCGCTAAAGCTGGCTTTAAAGCAGGGGGTTAGAAAGAGATAGGAAATGGCCCAAAACGGCCCATAAGCTACAGGTCACTGGGCTGGAACCACTCCTCAAGGGACAGATAGGCTGCTCAGAGCTCCCCACTCTCACTGGTGAACAAAGAAGCTTCCTCCTATCCAAATAAGGATATGGGCAACACAGGAACTATGACACAGCCCAGAGATCAGCAATACCTGAAGACTGGACTATTCTAGTTCAGTAAAGGCGGGAAACAAGGATTTTTTTTTTTTTTTTTTTTTTATACAAAGTAGCAGAAATTAGGTACAGAAACACAGTAAATGCTTTAATTCGGCTAGCACACTTGAGTGTGTAGCCTACCAATTAAACTAAGCAAAAACAAACTTTAAAAGTGCAAAAAAACCCCTCAGAGATACAGGCAGGAATGCAATAAAACAACTTTACAGAGCTTATTTAGTAAAAGAAACAGAAAAGTCTATATATACAGAAAAGCAGCTAAAACACACAAACACTTCAGATGCAGTGCAACCTAGAGCACTTGAGTTGTAGCAATATTAAGGCTATTACAGTTATAATAAATGCTCTGAAATATACTGTATATTTCCAAAATGTTTGAGAAGCACAGTCAGAACATAGCCTACAGACAGCAAACACTAGAGACACAAATGAAAGTTTTTAAACAGATAAGGATTTGTAAAGATACAGAATAGACAAAGTGCTATATATATATATATATTACATTTTAAAAACAGTAATCTGTAAAAATAAGCAAAAAAAAATCAAGATACTTATATGTTCAGCTCAGTTGCGGTCAACAATTAATCCAGTCTGCACTGTGTGTAAAGACAGAAACCCTATCAAAGTTAGGGCTTAAGTACCAGAACAGCTTTTTTTTATTTTTTTACAAGAACACAAAAGAACCAGCCCCCACTAGCCAACAGATAATTACACAGAGGAAAGGCTTCAGTTAAAACAATAGCCTACAGACAGCAAGCACTAGAGACACAAATGAAAGTTTTTAAACAGATAAGGATTTGTAAAGATACAGAGGCTAATCATGGCAGACAGGCAGCTGACAGTATGTATGCCCTCGTATAGGTTGGTGTGTAACATAGTGCTAGAGTTTGCATTCACAAATGAGTACTGTTGGGCATGTTTCCAGTCACGTTATGCAAACTATGTCATACAGTTTGTGTATTTCGGTGTCTGTGTCTTCCTTCTTGGAGGGTCACTTGTTTGGCCAGATAATTAGACGTGTCTGTGAATGTGTGTGATTTCTGGTAGTGTGTGCGGATGTCCTTACTGTGTTCTGGTAAGAGTATGTGTTGGTTGTGTTGATGAGCTGCATGTGTTAACCTACACCTCATGACTGTCCAGTCCAGTCATGGCTGTAGACTGGGCTGCCTTCCAGCTTACCCCTGTAGCTGCATCCCAAACAATGTGTGGGGCATGGTGTTAGGTGGGTTTGGCAGTGTACATGGCATAGAGATTACATTCCCCCAGGATGGTCACATACACAAAGCTGACATTAGTAAACACCAGTAGCTGACTAGTGGACATGCCTGTATGAGTATTCAGTACTACAAGTACCAAGTACTGTATTTAGTTTACGTATTGATTATGAAGATGTTTTAGACAGTGATGTTCACATGTAAAAATTTGTGTAATGGATGTGACAACATTGGCTATTACGGAAACACTGTAGCTACCTTTAGCAGCAATCCTCCTCTGAGGAGCACATTACATCCTGTTAGTTGATTACAGATGATACACGTGTCTACAGGTCTGTTTCCTTCTCTGGGTATATACTCACATATCCAACAGGACCATGAGCTCTGTTCGGCACAGACACCCACTCTCCAAACAGTCATGTATCAATAGACTTTGATTCCACTATCAACATGATCAGGATATAATCAGATAGTGTGAGCAATCACCTATGAAGCGGCTATTAAACATGGGCAGCTGTCTCCTACATCTTACACTCCTACTACAGATGTTACACTGGAGTTAAAGATGACATGCAACCTGTTTCATTACCAGTGCTGTGCACTACCTTACATACAGTATGTGCAAGCGGCTGTTAGGTTGGCAATGAGAGGTTGGGCTACAAAAACCTGATAGTTCAACCAGTGTGTCTGTAGTCTCAATACCAACTCTATGTAGGTGTGCACATAGCCATTTGGCCCAGCCCTGTAACAAGGGTCACTACAAATTTGCATAACATGTACACATGCACAGCTGTTATTGCTTGCAAACGATACTAGAGAGGTCCAGCCCTGTAACAAGGGTCACTACATATTTGCATAACATGTACACATGCACAGCTGATATTGCTTGCAAATGATACTAGAGAGGTCCAGCCCTGTAACAAGGGTCACTACACATTTGCATAACATGTACACATGCACAGCTGTTATTGCTTGCAAATACTAGAGAGGTGGATATTACATGGGCTATGTACATGGATAGTTACCTGGCTCTTCTAATTATCTTTGCTATCATGCTGTTAAACTGTCAGATGAATACAAATGATATGTATCCTGTCATTGAGTATTGTAATTGCCAATAGACATAACTACTGTTTGCATAACATAACAGAACTGCTATGTAGAATAGAATACAGATCTGCCGAGAATACTGTACATTACACAGTTACTGGCACAATATCTCACAATGCACACCATATTTGCATGGCAAGCACACCTTTAACACGTTCATCTTACTTATACACCCATACATATGTCGACTGTTACAATATATCTACATATACTATCCCCTGTTATAGCACATACTTATTGGACCAATCCTGACAGTGGCTGGAAGCGAATTGGTGGGTTCCAAGCCCATATCATCCCTTGTGGTGTATGCAGAGTTTGCCGTGTGACCTACAGCAGTACACACACAGAACACTACAAGCATTACTACTGCTCAACAATACATCGCTACAAGATAGCTACTTCCACTATATGCATTGATTACACTGTAATTCTTAGTAATCGGAGGTGTTGTTGACTAGTATAATATTCGTTTTTGGTTCGTCTTTCAGTGTTTTGTACTGTCCTACAGGTAGATACAGATGGTTTGAATGTGTGACAAGGCAACCTTTTATAGTTACAGATCAGTAACATGTGCTATCCCGATGACCAATTGGTGTTCCTAAGTAGCTAATTACATGCACACCAGCTGCGCTGCTACTGCCTTAGCCAATACCATGGCTACAGTAGAGTATAACTGAGTACTCCACTTGGGCGTTGTCCCTTTGCCTTACTTGTGAGGAAGACAGCGTGGAAATGTTACTTGGAATCTATTGCAACAGCTGTATGGAGAAGAACAGTAATATATTGTGTGTAATGCCTAGAGGATTTGGTCTAAATGTGAGTACTGCTGTTATATTTCTGAACATTGTTACTTGTGCAGGGTTTGTCTGTACCTAATACTTCTGCATATGTTTCAGTCTGACCAGGTTGTTTGACCAGCTCAAGGCTGCATAGCTATCCATATAATGTTAGGGGGTTTACAGTGTGCTTACCAGACATATTTAGTTTGGTGTTGCTGTGTATCATACTGTGCTAATAATCAGTACTCAGTAACACTTCCTGGTGTATGAACCTTTCAACCCTCTGAAACGGGATTAATTCATACAAACCCTGTTACATCAGCAGCTGTTCAATTGTATAATGGCAACTATTTCATATAGGGCCATGTTAGTGCGTCTGTGTCCAGGTATGTTAGGGTTTCAGCAGATGTTGTACAGTAGTTGAATAATTGGTTATGGTATGACAGGATGTACTGATGTAATTATTTTGGTTGTGGGGTAGATGTTGGTGGGTGTACATAGCACATGCAGGTGTGTAGGAACCCCTTTTATACGTCTATATGTGTGTGGATGTTCTTTCCCTATGTGGACACCTATCCCTTAGTGGACTAATACTATGGTAATTGCAGGCTGATTCATTAAGGCACTATTAAATGCTTCCTGTATAGCATGCAGGCACTGTTATTCCTTGAATCCTTTTGGCAATACATCGGAATGTAAAACAGTTTTTCAAAATGAAAGCAGTCTGTGTATTTCTGTCATGGATATTTACAGTTATTGCAGTTGTGTTGGTGACTGTGTCCATAGAACATATTTGTAATGGTGTATTGGCATATACTCTTCATATGTTATGTCCATATTGTTTTTTTTTTGGGGGGGGGGGGCTGAATGTGTGATTGCTATGGTCCATTTTATACTCAGATATAACCACTTCGGATGCTGCCTACAGACATGTATGTGTGTGTGTGTGTGTGTATATATATATATATATATATACATACACACACACACACACACACACACACATATATACACATATATATATATATATATATATATATATATATATATGTGTGTGTGTGTGTGTGTGTGTATATGTATATAGATATATATATATTTGCATATGTTTATCTGTACCTCCATAGATGTGTAGATGTTTATATATATCATCATCTTCTTTCGGCTGTTCCCGTTAGGGGTCGCCATAGCGGATCATTTGTTTCCATTTCTTCCCGTCCTCTGCATCATGCTCTTTCACACCAACCGCCTGCATGTCCTCTCTCACCACATCCATAAACCTCATCTTAGGCCTTCCTCTTTTCCTCTTACCTGGCAGCTCCATCCTTAGCATCCTTTTCCCAATATACCCAGCATCCCTCCTCATCACATGTCCAAACCAACGCAATCTCTTCTCTCTTCTCTCTTGCTTTGTCTCCAAACTGGCCACCCTCAGCTGACCCTCTAATATACTGATTCCTAATCCTGTCCATCCTAGTCACACCCAGTGCAAATCTTAACATCTTTAACTCTGCCACATCCAGCTCCGATTCCTGCCTTTTCGTCAATGCTACCGTCTCCAACCCATATAACATAGCTGGTCTCACTACCCTCTTGTAGACCTTCCCTTTCACACTTATTGGTACCAGTCTGTCACAAATCACTCCTGGCACTCTTCTCCACCCATTCCACCCTGCCTGTACTCTCTTCTTCACCTCTCTTCCACACTCACCATTACTCTAAACTGTTGATCCCAAGTACTTAAACTCATCCAACTTTACCAACTCTACTCCCTGCATCCTCACCCTTTCTCTACCCTCCCTCTTGTTTACACACACATATTCTGTTTTAGCCCTGCTGACCTTCATTCCTCTCCTCTCTAAAGCATATCTCCACCTCTCCAGGGTCTCCTCAACCTAGTCCCTACTCTCACTACATATCACAATGTCATCTGCAAACATTATAGTCCACGGGGCCTCCTGTCTAATCTCATCTGTCAACCTGTCCATCACCACTGCAAATAAGAAAGGGCTCAGAGCAGATCCTTGATGTAATCCCACCTCCACCTTAAACGTATCTGTCACTCCCACTGCAGTCCTCACCAATGTCACACTACCCTTGTACATATCTTGTACCACTCTTATATACTTCTCTGCCACTCCCGACTTCCTCATACAATACCACAACTCCTCTCTAGGCACCCTGTCATATGCTTTCTCTAAGTTCACAAAGACACACTGCAACTCCTCCTGACCTTCTCTGTATTTCTCCAACAACACTCTCAGAGCAAATATTGCATCTGTAGTGCTCTTTCCTGGCATGAAACCATACTGCTGATCACTAATCATCACCTCCCTTCTTAACCTAGCTTCCACTACTCTTTCCCATAACTTCAAGCTGTGACTGATCAATTTTATCCCTCTGTAGTTAATGCAGCTCTGCACATCACCCTTATTCTTAAAGATAGGTACCAAAACACTTTCTCCACTCCTCAGGCATCCTCTGACTTTCCAAAATTTCATTAAACAATCTGGTTAAAAATTCCACTGCCATTTCTCCTAAGCACCTCCATGCTTCCACTGGTATGTCATCTGGGCCAACAGCCTTTCCATTCTTCATCCTCTTCATAGCTGTCCTTACTTCCTCCTTGCTAATCTGCTTCACTTCCTGATTCACTATCCCCACATCATCCAACCTTCTCTCTCTCTCATTCTCTTCATTCATCAGCCCTTCAAAGTACTCTTTCCATCTACTCAACACACTCTCCTCACTTGTAAGTACGTTTCCCTCACTGTCCTTTATCACCCTTACCTGCTGCACATCTTTCCCTGCTTTGTCCCTCTGTCTAGCCAATTGGTACAGGTCATTTTCTCCCTCTTTAGTGTCCAATCTCTCATACAACTCTCTATATGCCTTATCCTTAGCCCTCACCATCTCTCTCTTTGCCATGCGCCTCATCTCCTTATACTCATGTGTACTTTCTTCATCTCTTTGACAATCCCACTTCTTCTTTGCCAGCCTCTTCCTCTGTATACTCTCCTGTACTTGCACATTCCACCACCATGTCTCCTTGTCCTCCTTCCTCTGTCCAGATGTCACACCAAGCACCTTCCTAGCAGTCTCCCTTACTAGCTCTGCTGTAGTTACCCAGCTATTTGGTAACTCTTCATTGCCTCCCAGTGCCTGTCTTAACTCTTCCCTGAACTCCACCTCACAATCACCCTTTTTTAACTTCCACCATTTAATCCTTCGCACTGCTTTCACACTCCTCCTCCGCTTCTTGATCACCAACATCATCCTGCAGACCACCATTCTATGCTACTTAACTACACTTTCCCCAGTCACCGCTTTACAGTCTCCAATCTCCTTCAGACTGGCCCTCCTACATAGGATATAATCCCCCTGTGTGCATCTTCCTCCACTCTTGTACGTCACCCTATGCTCCTCCCTCTTCTTAAAATACGTATTCACCACAGCCATGTTCATCCTTTTCACAAAATCCACAATCATCTGACCTTCTGCATTTCTCTCCTTAACACCATACCTACCCATCACTTCCTCATCCCCTCTGTTCACTTCACCAACATGCCCACTGAAGTCCGCTCCAATCACTAGTCTCTCACTCTTGGGTACACTCACCACCACTTCATCCAACTCACTCCAAAATTTTTCTTTCTCATCCATCGCACACCCAACTTGTGGAGCATATGCACTAACAACATTCATCATTACACCATCAATTTCAAGCTTCATAAACATCACTCTATCAGACACTCTCTTCACCTCCAAAACACTCTTGGCATACATGGCGGGTTGTCCTATTTCAACGTATTCCTCCCTTTTGTATTTTAACCTGTCTGTATACACAACTGGGATAGGTACATCCCAGGTAGCTTAGTGTTAGGTTACTCTGAGGATGGAGTACATGGTTGCAGGTTCAACTAGGGCTCATAAAATTTCAACTCCTGGAAGGTGTTATTATTTTACCTCTCAGAGTAGGCACTGGTAGGGAAAGTGTGAATAATGCACATTTACGCGGTTGTAAGCAGGTTTGCCCGTGGTCTGCGCAACGTTTAGCAAAGGTTAACCTGTGAGGCGCTTCTCCGTTTGCCGTGTTTCAGCGACCCTTACAGTCATGCAAACCCGTGGAAACCCGCTTACAACTGCTTAAGAGTGCTTTAATCCACCTGCATACAACAGCCCGTATTCTGACCCTCAAACTCAACTGAACTCAAACAAGGTCTTAAACCCGGGACCATGAACACCACAGTCACTGACTTTACCACTAAGGCATCTGAGATATGCACAAATGTTATGGTGTTTAGAATATACATTGTACTACAGACATTCCTCACTACTGAAAACAAATGTGACCGTCAGTTGGTGTACATATGTCCGATACATGTTAATGTTGATAAGTTTGTGAAATTAGGTGTTGCAATGTGACATGACAGGGTGTATTATGAATGAGAAAGGTTCTTGCTTTGTGTCCTTTTATATTGTCCCCATACTCAATGTATACCCCTCCAGTTCACTTATTGGACATAAGACCCAGACCCTCCTTGATGCATGATTGCATTGCCCATCATTCGTCCCCCACCTCAATCTTCACATACACAACAACCATCCCTTCTAAGGTGAATTAGATTAATATTAATTGTTATAATACCAATATAATAATATTTTGTGTACACTCCAATTCCTTTGGAGTGCTTCTGTGTCACAAAGTGTGTTCATAGATGTTTATATATATGGCTATTGATGTAACTGTATAATATATATATATATATATATATATATATATATATATATATATATATACACATATACAGACATCATTGACATGCACATATATATATATATATATATATATATATATATATATATATATAGTATTAGTTTGTAACAGTGATGCATATGTAGACTGGAATTTGTTGGTTCACAAACTACAGTACATTGCAATGTACTGTACATATCCATTTGTCATCATTACAGTGAAATGCATATGGTATAAGGTGTAGTCTCAAGACCATGAAACATGTATACACCTCGGATGGCTTAGTGGTAAGTCCCATGACTATAATGTGCATGGTCCAGGGTTCGACACCTGCGATGCTTTACAAATGTTTTTTTACTGCAGAATAAGGCTCATTTAAGCAGTTGTAAGCATGTTTAAAAGTGTTTGTGTGACATTATAGCAGCGGTTAAACACAGTTAAATAAACTTTGTAATGTATAACCTGTGCACCGCGGTGGTGGTGCTGCGGTAGCGTTGTCGCCTCACAGCAAGATGTTGTCCCGTTCGATTCTTAGCTAGAGAGTCTTCTGTGGAGACATCTGTGAATGGGCGTACCTTCGTTGATGGTTGTGTGTTAGGGCCGGCAACTCAGCATGTAAAAATCAACTGCCAGTCATTAGCGGACTGGAGTTCTGCTGTGGCGACCCCTAACCGGGAAAAAGCTGAAAGACACAACAACGTATAACCTGTGCGCGCAAACACGGCCACATCCCCTAACTACTCAGGATATATACATGTCAGTGAAGTAACATCTCACTATGTGCTGACATAACATTACATTCTCTGTTGACTGTACCAGCACACATGGGTTTATATGGGCGTTTTGAATGTTTATTATACAGACTATTACTACCTATATATACAAGCTGTGGTTAAGGTATACTTTTGTACATGATAAACATCCCTGCCTTTATGGGGATTGTAATCTCGAATGCACAGATACCATGCAGATGTTGTAACTATTACACTGTTGACATTAACGTTGCTTCCGCCTATATCCTATATCCTATTTAGATGATTTCTATGTGTAAGCTAGGCTAAGCAAAGGGCGAAGGCCCCCAAACTCATTGAGCTTCACGTACTCTTGAAATAACAACATATAACAAATGTACTGTGAGACAATACATTACATTCCTAACTACATTAGGCATAGCCCCTCACCGACACACTTCAAGGGAAATCTTGTTGTGTGAATGAGTAACAGACTACACACCCTTGGGATCATGTGTCCCAGAACCATACAGCCAGGGGGTGGGGGAGCCTGTCTAGTTTGATAGCTGCGAGACCTGTTGGGGGATGTTGTTGAATTGTCACATTAACATGCCCTCTTTAGATCACCAAGTGCCCCTATCACCCTCCACAACCCCAGTCTTCAACAGCTTCCAGCAACTCTGCCTGGAATTGCCTCATTGGCTATGCTTGACAGAGGCTCAGTGTACTTCATCAATGGTGTGGGGAAAGCCAACACACTGTAGCTATGCTTCTAATTGCCCTTGGGTAGATAGGTAGCAGGCTATCTGTGAACCTCTAACGTGCAGGCCATCACAGCCATAATATGTGAATAAACAGACCTTCAGATCACAATAAATAGTGAGAAATCACCATGTAGTCAGGAAACAGTTAAGTACAGCAAGAACATACAGAACACTGATACTTAGTCACTCCAAAAACCTATCTTGGAAGCTAGAAGACTTGTATAAGTTTAAGGCTTTCTATTGCTTACCAGTAGGTTACCTACAGGAGAGATGAAAAACAAGCACAGATGGGGAACATGCATGGATCGATACCATACCGGCCTGTGCGTCAGCCTTAGGCTTTGGAATACTGGCCAAGGCTATTGGCGTCCCCATGGTGCCTTATTTAGGACAGTCTCGAAGATGAATAGCAGCTCTGTAAACAGCACAACAGTAGATTCAATGAGGGTTACACTACTCATCACCAGGGGTTGTGATCACAACATGCATGCACTCACAGCACTCCTCAGGATGGACAACATCAACATATGTGCAGTAACTGAAATTTGTCTTAAGGCTTCTGAGAGCACACCAGCACTACCAGACTACAACCCATACCACACATTTCAGCCACAGAACACAGACTGACATACATGGAGGGGATGTATCCATATTCATCAGGGATACCTACAACTCTAGGTTAGTGGGGCAGCATGATACCTCTGAGATCATCCATGTGCAGCTAACATCAGCCACAACTGCAATGTAAACTGTGGCCTGCTACAGATCACCCTCCATGACCCAGAACCTCCACTCCACCTACCTGGAGACGGTGGAAAACATGACAGTCCTAACACACACCCTGGCATTGGTCGATGTCAACTACCATACCATTAACTGGGAAACTTACTCCGGTACTCACTTCCAGGCCAGCGCTTCCTGGAATTTATCACCTCATATGCCCTGTATCAGGTGGTAACCTCCCTAACATGGGGTGGAAACTAGAAGTGGTCATCACCAACATGGGCAACAGGTGCACCACAGTGGAGGTTAACCGGTCACTGGTTATATTTGACCATGAACTGTTTCCACACCCAAGCATCTCCCCCACCCACGGATACCACAGTGTATACCTTTCCTACAGCTAAAGTTACACTACTAGTGACAGGGGTGGGGGGTTTCACAGTCCCCACGCTAAGGGGAAACACTGCTCAAGATACAGACAGATTTACAAATGCAGTCTATAAGCACCTACATGGATGTATGGATCGTGCCATCACTGGTAAACCAAGACTCGCTCCTCCTAGACAAGGACACCAGTCTGGTGGACCTCTGCAATAAACAGGTTATACTACAGAAGTAGGACAGTGTTCCAGACACACAGCAAATCCCACAAAGGGCAGACATCTGTGACCACTATCAGTATGATACGTAGGTCCATCATGACATCACCGGGAGAATACGCAAGGATTCAAAAGATAACCACAAAGCCTTCTTTGACTATGTTAAGGATCTACGTGGTGACACACAGATTTGCACTGTGCCGGTGAAATATAGCAAAAAATATGTTGACCCTACTAATACCGCCAACATCCTTGCAGATACATTCAGTGCATATTTCATCCCCTAAATAGCCCACAACACTACCAGAAAGGTACAGTATCCCACACATCAGAGACACAGGTGTAAATGACCCTCTCTAACAGCAGAACACAGCATCAATGGAGGCAGATGTTGTCCCAGACTGCATCTTGCAAACTGTACAAGACAACCTGCCCCCCACCTAATTAAGCTTTTCTACCTCAGCCTCTCCACAGGCTACATGCCCATACAATGGCACATGGCAATGGTTATTCCACTCCATCAAGGTGGAATCACAACTGACCATGGTAACTACCACCCCATAAGCCTGACTAGCCTGGTCTGCAATGGTATGGTTCGCATCCTCATGGCACTCATTAACAAAGACATTGGTAACCTCCGAACACGTGACCCAACCCAGGTCAGCTTGGTTGAGTGCAGTTCATGCCTACTGAACCTGTTCGACATACAGTCACCAAGACGTTAGATGACTGGGGAGGTGGTTCACACATACTACCTGGACCTCGCCAAGGCTTTTGACACCATGCCCCACTCAAGTATTATTGATAAACACACCAGCCTGTACATACACCCATACATCACTTACACACAGAACCCACATGGTACGACTGGGGTCTCCATGTCCAACTCTTGACCAGTCACGACTGGTGTCCCACAGGACTCCGTCCTGGGAGCTCTACTGTTTGGCATATACATCTCAGAGGTACAGGCAAACACAGGTGGACCATGTTTGGCAATGACTGCGAATTGGGTGCCATGACCGATAGTCCAACTGACACAGACATCCCTCAAGGGGCCTCACTGAGAACGTCACAGGGTGCCAGTGACACAGCCTCCAGCCAAGTGCCGCTAACTGCATGGTCATTCCATTGTGGAACTGGCACCCACGTTAACACATAAGTGGCAGCCACTTTAATAAGGTAATGGGGTATCTGGGGACTAAGGTAGATAGTGATCTCCCCTTTGACAATCATATCTCCACAGTAGTTAGGACATCCTTCTATGTAGGCCATCTGATTACTAAAGGATTCCCATCTAGACATACTGGGGTTATAGTGCCCCTTTACTCATCACTCATCAGTCCTATCATAGGGTATAATAACCCATGTGGGATGCACCTCAGAAGATACTTCCAACAGCTGGGGGGGGTCCACGAATGTACCTCACCAAGGGGAATACTGGCCTCCAACATATGGCCTATGCAGCCAGACTGAATAAACTCCTGCTTTACTCAGTGGCATCTCGTTTACTCATAGATGATCTCCGTTAGCCAACACAGCCATGTCAAACTCAGGCTTGATGGATATGCTCTGCCTATGGTAATCCATGTCACAGTGAGCCACGCACTGTAGTGAGCTGACATTGCCACAATAATAACTGGAAGGTGCTGGAGGGACAGCTTCCTGTCACAGACACTCTCCATACTTTGGAACAACATCCCTAACTACATTATGCAGAGCCCCTCACTAACACTCTGCAAGAGAAACCTTGAAGAGTGGATGGGGAACAGTAAATGCACCCCAGGGATCCCGCCATTGGCTCTGCTCCACAAAAGGACAGTTAATGAATCAATGGGGTGGCAAAAGCTGACATATTTTGGCTGGGCTTAGGAATGGTCTTTGGCAGTTGGCTGAGTACCTACCTATGAATCTATACATACAGTATCAGCACATGCTGATAGCTTAATTTACTGTTCAGGTGTTGACTTACCTTGTGCCAATGGCAGTTGTGTGTGCAATAGTTGAGGGCTGCCTATGTTGGATGTACACAGTAGACTGCCTATACATGACAATTTACAGGTAGTCTTGTGTGTGTGCCATCCATTTTTACTGTGTGTGCAAGTTTAGAAAGGTGTCAGTCCCAAGGTGCCTACACTGTGTGTGTGCGATACGTTCCCTCTTTGCCAAGGCATGGGCATACTGGGCACACCTCCGTCTGCCTACTGTGGCTGGCTCAGGGTGTTCGTGGTCTGAGTACCTCTGTGCCTGTGGGGCCCTTGGCAATGGTGGTGGGCTGTGAGGGCATTCATCATTCTGTCCCTGCTGCAGCTGTTTCCGCAGGACCATATTGTGTAGCATGGCTCACACTATGAAGATGTGGACACATGTGCCTGGAGAGTACTGCAAGGCTTCACCAGATATGTCCAAGCAATGGAACCGTGATTTCAGCATCCCAAACACACGCTCTATGATGATTCTGGTTTGTGTGTGTGCCTCATTATGGTGTTCCCGCATGGGTGTATGTGCATTTCTGATGGGAGTCATCATCCACGGTTCCAGTGCATAGCCAGCATCCCACACCAGGTGGCCATTTGGGAATTCCCCCCAGCAAATAACCGATACAGCTGTGAGGCATGCCAGATGTGGGAGTCGTGATAGCTTCCAGCACACACATCCATGATAAAGCGCTGGGCATTGCACACGACCTTGCAGTTGATGGAAGGGTATCCCTTGCGGTTTATGTAGCGCCTACCCTGCTCACCAGGTGGTGACTTGATGTGTATGTACATGCAGTCTGTTGCACCCAGTACCTCCGGGTATTCTGCCACATGGTGGAAGAGATGCATATTGCTGGCCAACTCCTCCTGCGTTCAGAAGTATATGTGCTCACTGGCATGTGATAACATGGCATCCAAGAACTGGTGTAGTACCCTGGATGCTGATGCCTGTGAGATCCCCATGATATCCCCAGTTGGTCTTTAAATGGTACCTGTAGCTAGTATTCTCAGGCTTACACATACCTTTGTATCCACTGGGATGGGTTTCCCTCCGTTTGTTCTGGCTCTAAGGCATGGCCGGCACAGCTCCACAAGTTGCTGTAGGATGTCCCTGTCCACCCTGTAATGCTCTACTATCTCCAGATCATGTAGCCCCTGATAGGGTACCCTGGGTCTGAACACTCTCCTCCTCCTCTGGTGCCTGAGGTGGTCATGTGCATCATCCTCCACACCACCTTCAGTCTCCAACACATGCTGGTGGATCAAAGCTATGGCAGCTCCTAACATGTACATGATAAAAGTTCCCCATCTGTATACACCACTGGTGCAGAGTGTATGGGAATACACAAATGTGTGTGAGGTGCTTACACACTTTACAGTATTGTGCTATGAAAGCTGCTGATGTCAGTGGGTGTGTATGAGCTATTCCAGCTGCAGCGTGTCTTAATTATGGGTTTTGCAATGAGTACTGCAAGTGTGGGGCCTTTACTGTGGAGATCTACTTGCTTGCCTTGATTAATCTGTTGCCCTTTAATTCACTTTTAGACCTGGATCCCCTCCCATTATCAGGCATGCATCCACCTGCCATCTTTTTTGTTTTGTACTTTCCCTACCCAGTCATGGCAAAATGTGCCTTGTAGCTGATATACTGCATATCGGCTTTGTTCTGCTTTAACACTTTACTGTTTTCTTTGCAGTACAGCCCTTCCCCTTCCCTGTTCTGTAGGTAGCTGTTTGCAGCCTTGTTAGCTGTTGTCAATGGCCCACTGTAGGCTCCTAGGTGTTAATTAGTTATTTGTACTCCAATTTCACTGCTGCAGCATTTCCTTATTTCTTTCCTATATCCTTCCTGTTTCAGCTGCAGTGCTCGCCGCGCATACCCGTTTACCGGGTTTACGTGCGTTTTCATCTCTGTTCACATGCATACTCGGTTACCTTGTGTACTCTTAGCTAAGCATAGCTATGGCCAGTTCGACACACCCCTATCCTGCAGCTTTGCCTAGCTAGGGGCAGACCGGTTTAGCAATGCTCCAATGTGCTTACAGCAATGGCGACACACCCTTCTCTTGATGTCATCTTTATCTCAAGGGCACCCCTCGGTGTTATAACGCTACGCTGTGAGGTGCATCCTTACACCAGCTGGGAATCAGCGATTCACTATTACTCCTCTCATTTGCATGGCACTGCCTACTAATTCCTAGCTACTGTGCATAACACTGTTACTGCCCCTTAGCAACCCTTGCGCCATAAGTATGGTGTAGCATGCCTGCCATTAACTATTATGGGGAAATCGTGATATGTGTTCCATTGTGGTTTTATTCTATATTTTTATATATTCTTTGTGATCCCCTTTGCGCACCGCTGCCCTGCGCTTCCATGTCACGATAGTATGTAAATGTTTATTTTATATTTTGTACATTTTTTTTATGCCAATGGCTATATATTTAGCCATTGGCATATATTAACAATATAATACATGTATTTGGTCAGTTGTCATGGCTCCAACTTTATGTTTGCAAAAATGTAAACCGTTTTCTACGGTTTACATTTCTGCATGCTTACACTACGCCTGCACCACTTCCTGAATCGCTACATACCTTAATTTGAATGCTACACTGCTGCACATGCGGTAATTAGCATACAAGGCTCGGGAGTTGTGCGGGCGTAGTGTACGCAGGTAGTGCACATGGAAACAGCTCGTACCTGAATCGCTCGGGGGCCATCTTTGGTGTTAGAACGCCGACACTACGCCTGCACCTGGCGCAAGCTTCATGAATCCCGAGGATTGTTTATATGTATATGCGTGTAGATATGTATATAGTGTACATATTGTGCAGTATTAGTAGCAAACAAGATCTGAGGAATTACACCACTGCATTGTGGGATACCTTCATGCCATGAGCCAACTTTGAGATCTTTAGCTAAGTATTTGGCGTCAGAGCCGAGGATCAGCTCCGAACCCACCATTGTAAGAATGAATGGCGAGATGGACAACAAACATGGAACATTATGATGAGTACATAACTTCTTTATTTCTGGGCCAAAAGGGAGTCACCAACAAGATTTCTGGAGAGATAAAACACTGGAATTTATTGCACTCTAGCACCTCGGCCAACAAACCTTCAAGGTGTGAATAAAAAAAAAAAACAGAAACACATCAAATAAATATACATAATAATAAAACAATTAACCCACACTAAACATAATCAATCAATGAATTAAGTACTTCCAATTAAATTCAGTATTAAGTCCCTGTGGAAACAGTTGTACTTCAAAATAAAAACAGCCTCTTTATACAACAGTTTCTCTTTTCAGTCCCACGTGAAAGGTCCAAGCAGAACTATCACCACCAATTTTGATGACCCCAAATGATCAACAACAGCTAGAGGAGTACACAGGAGGGAAAATGTAGAAAAGGACCATCTCTAATCACAGAATGGTGAGATAACTCAATCAAAGAATTAAAGAGAAATGCTGTCCATAAACTTGAAGAAGCAGGACGTCTGATGCAATCAGAAGTGTAAGGTAACTTAAACACATGAATCTGCGAGGTGATTTTAATGACAAACAATTTCAATATATTCCGAAAACCAAATGGCAACCTTGGAAATGCACCAAATGTGACTACACTATCATGTGCAAAAGAGATCTATAAAGGGGTTCTTCCTTGCACAAGATAGTGAGGGAAGAGGGAGAGGCTTGGTGGCCTAAGAATGTTTAGGTGCCAAGCTGACAGAGTTTATATGGCCTTGATTCCTATAGGTAATAGAGGGCCAAGTTGCATCACATCACCTTGTTTTCATCTGTGTTTCTACTATTACAGTCACAAAGTAAATGAAGTCATGATCTTTCACAGGGTCGCACTTTGAATCCTTGACCTTTAAAGAGGCAACCCTGAAACACCTTTATCATCACATTTTAATTAAATTATTAAATTGTTTTGCTTCCCTGTCCACTAGGGCTCATAAATTTTCACAAACTACCTTAATACTTCAAATATCAAGGTAAACAAAGCTCCAATGCCTTGATATTATGCTAAACCTTTAGACATTAAAAATCACTGGGTCTATGCTCTGCCATCAAATGGAACGTCAATCAAATGGGGAAGTGGTGGCCAACTAGTTACTTTCCCTGTCGATGAAACGAACGTTCGTTGAATGAATGTTCAATTGATAGGGTTCAATGTTCAATGGAAGTTCCATTCGATGGCTGAACATAGACCCAAAATCATTACATTGTGCCATCTGTCCCGAAAAACTATTTGTCTTTCAACATTTGATAATTTAGAGTAGACTGGTCAAGTGATCCTTTTCAGCCATATCAAGGCTTCCATAGAAGGCTTAGTAAAAAGATGAAGACACCAAGAATACAACAGATTTATAAAATACAACTCGTATCATGATGTTAACATATCAAGAACACTAAAAACCTATATTATATAAAACATTTATGTTACAAGTCCAGTACAATGTACATTAGTATTTAATAACAAAAGTGTCTCCTATGATGATTTACGACCAAGTGGTCTTGTATAAAGATGTTCAGGGCAACATGTAATTGAAATGTCCTTGTGTTTAAACATACAGAAAGTAATTCACAAGAGCAATACAAATAAAGCCTAAGCTGTCTGAGTTGTCACATAAATTGTATTCTCAAATTATAGCGTCTCCTAAAGAGTTTTATGTTAAACTATTTATTACAACTTTGATTTGATCTGTTACAGTGGAAGTGACTTTATTCTGTAAAACCTTAACTGACTATATTTTCTTTATAAACAGTCCCAAACACTGGCACTTTACTAACAAACAAACAAATATACTGATACTTTGCAATTTCAGTATCTTTCGACTATGTGTAACTGCATACACCACCACTCCTAAAACACTTCTGTGTGTCTTGTAAAAATAACTAATAAATATTGAAATTTAACATTTTATATACATACTCGTAATACATTTTTTATTAAGATTTTTTTTTATAATTTAGTATTACAAAGTAAAATTTCTGTTATCAGTTCTTCAATATATCAAGGTACATCCATATATGTTTGAGTGAATGTTTATAGGTTATACACATTTACAGAATTTAAATACCCACATACAATTTCTTTAAAATAAGAAGGGCTACCTTAAATAAGTCCTTCATCTCTGGCTTTCTCAAGGTTTCTTCTGTAACCACATAGTCTGCTCCAATGGATATTAGCCTATCTTCTAGCATTTGAAAATCTGGCCTAGAAGGAAAGTGGACACACTAGTATCAGCTGAAGATGTTTCATAACACTGAACTTCGATGACAATAGCAAAAAGCCAGAAAGAAGAGCACTTTGTCTCTTATGTATAACAGTTCTACTGACACTGGACACTTACAGTGGGTAAGTAATATTTGCATGTGATGACTTAATTCAGAGATAGTATAATTTTATGTATCCATAAATGCCTCCAGTATTAGTAAGAATATCATTATAACTAGGTGAATTAAGGGTAAATTTGTAGGGGAAACAGAAGTGTATCTAAATGAAGTCAGGCAAGCAGCAGAAATATAATGGTAAAAAAACGTACAGCCTACAGCAACGCTGTTTTACAGACTTGCTTAATTTAATGCATTCTTTACTGAACGCTGTACTTCACTACTGAAATGGACAGGCTAGAAAAAACAGTGTAGTCAGAGGATGCTTAAGGCATTAGGGAATGGTGCTCTTACCATTTTAAGTGTGCTAGGAAGCCGACAGCCATTATCTTGCCAAAACTGTATAGTATTGTAAAAACTTACCACAACAGTAGATGTTTAGTAGATCATGTTGCAATAATGCTGGCAGATGGGGCATATTCTGCCAAGGATACCATATATCTGGGCAGTTTGCTAAAGCTTAGACACTCCATCCTCACTTGCCAAACATCTGATATTATACCTAGGCATGAGGGCTGAGTGCTGGTGTCTAAGAGATGTATGAGCGTGAAAATTCTCAGAGCTTTCTTGTCCAAGAATACATTAAGGCTTGCTATACAGAGACCAGATTCAGTTAGAAATCAGAGGAGAATTATAGGGAAAAGGAGATTCTACCTTGGCCAAAAAGAGAAAGCGAGAGAGGGTTCATATACTGCAACAGCAATCTATTTCAACAACTATTCTTGCAGTAACTTCTTATACAACTGTACTATGTTCATCATTGGATCTCTGTTGCAATGCTGACAGATGGGTAGATTCCCAAAGATATTAGAAAGGGTGCATCAGAAACAGAACTTGAGTCCAGTAAACCCCAAAGTGTGGTTCTGGAAAATCCATTTTTGACTCTAGAAAAGTTATCAGTTTTGTAATGCTTATTAAAGGTGCTAATAGAAGACCAAGGAGCTTCCTCTAATATGGATTTAAAGAAAGCCCCTTAATAGGCTACAACTCTTGTGGAGTCAGCTTTAACATGCCCTTGGAATGAACAGCCATGGAAGGAGTAGGAGAAATAAACAGATGGAGAAATTCATTTAGAAATGGTCTGTTTAGACAGGGAATACTTTTGTTAAACCCTCAAAAGAAATAAACAACTGATCTGAATTTTAAAATTTGTTTTGCCTTAAGTAAAATCTCAACAGTGTGTACTTCTAATAAATAAATAATTCTTTCTCTCTTATTTTGAGAATTAAGAAAATGCAGAAAGATGAATAGACTGGTTCAGTGACATTTCAGTAATCACTTTGATGGTTTAGTTCTAAGGAAGAACCTGTCCTTGTGTAAAAATAAAAAAAGGTGGTGTATCCTTGAAGTTTGTAGTTCATATACCATCTTACAAGATGTTAAAGCTACTAGAACAGTTTTTCATGTGCAAAATGTCAAAGATGCAGATAAAGAAAGTTCAAAAGGTAGCAAAGTTTTTCAAAAACATAATTCAGGTCCCATGGAGGAGGGATGGATTACCAACTGGGGGGATGGCAGCATGATGCGTGGGCCACCTTTTAAGAACTGTTCAAGTTTGAAGAGTGAAAATGGATCTAAAGTCAGATATGCTGAAATGGCTGATAAATGTCCCTTAATAGTGATAAATGCTAACCAGAGTTGAGCAGCTCATAAAAAAGGGATGCCACCCTAAGAGGGATCCAGTACTATTTTTTTGGCACAAAATAGAAAATCTTTTCATTTTGAAATACATTACTTTCTAGTTGCAAGTTTTAAGCTGTAGCAAGCCCTCTGAATAAGGGTGCCTAAAATTAATTAAAAGTTTATCATCCGTAACATGAGATTGAGAGTCTTCAGGTTTAGGTGAATTATAATATCCTTCTGCTGTGTAAGCAAGTCCATCCTATTGGAGAATATGTGGTCATTTTACTAGGTTATGTGGAAAAGAAGGGAGAACTAATGCTGCCTGGGTCAAAAGCAGGCTGAACAGGAAAATGTTGGAGTTGTTCTTCAGAATCTTTAGGAGGACCTTTTAAATAAGAGGAATGGGGAAGAATACAGAAATTTCCCTTTTATTGGGAAGGGGACGGTGTCCATAGTCAAGGTTTCTTTGCAATGGGTCCTGTAACAAAACATTGAGTTGATGCTTCAGACAGTGAACTGCAAATTCTGAAGAATTCTGTGAAGGGAAATGGCTTGAATGAGAAAGTTATCTAGATAGGTATATGTGAATACTATGGAGTCTGCATAAGGCTTTGGTGCAGTGGAAAGCCCAAAAGGCTAAGCAGTAAGTTGAAAGCTTAAGGCACACCATCTTAAACGTGGTCTAAGAGGATGAATGGGAATATGTTGGTAAGCATCTCTGAGGCCCAAGAAAAGCTTTTGCAAAATTAAGACAGAAAAGTTCGGAATTTTAGCATCTTAAACTTTGGAATTTTCAGAAAAGTTTAAGGAAAGACAAATCCAGGACTGATCTCAATTATCTTCTTTTCTTGAGAGTAGGAAAAACATGGGTTAGAAACACTTTCCTTTTTGATGGGAATGAATAGGTAGATATCAGGTAGACACATGATGGATCATGCACTGCTGAAATGACTGGAAAGGAAAAACAGATTTTGCTGGTTCCAAGGCACCTGTGGAATTGAATGTCAAACAGGAAGAGAATTCCACTGTAGTGTATAGCCCTTGAATGATTTTTCAAAAACCAATAATCTCTTGTGATCTTTTTTTCCAAAGTGGAAATTTGAGAAAAGGTTTGTTAAGAAGACTGGAAGGAAGATGGCTAGTTGTGAGAAGGAGGAAGGACAGTTGGAAAGTGGAAATTTTATCTGAAAAGGGGGCCTTGGCTCCCTTGAAATTAGTTTAGGCTTGTCTTGCCATGATTTTTTGCCTTTCTGCTAAGTGGGCTTTTTTGTGGTAGAAAGTATCTGGTTTGGTGGGGTTGTTATCACTTATCTCCAATGTTTGGAAACTTTCAGTAGAAGGGGAATCAAATATGAAGTCTTTACCCTAAGGAATATCTGAAAAGTTTGATTTTTGCAACCTCTAGGATTAACTGCAGCCATAGCCAAGAATACTTTCTCAGTACAGAACCAGTGGCAGAAGCCCTGGAAGATGCATCTGCCACGGTATATGCACACAATACAATGGCTTGCAAACAGAGATGCAGAAGAAATTATATTATGTAAAGCAATTTCTGAATCACTGCCAGAAAGGTTAGGCATAAGCTTGGTCACGTTGTCAAAACAGTTAAAAGGTACCTGACTAAATATTCAGCAATTAACAGCACAGAAACTTAAGTGGATGAAGTACATAAACTTATCCCCACACTTGTCCACTACTCTACTGTCTCTGCCATTTGGTATGGTACTGGTGGATGGGAAAAGTTCGAATGGTTTGTCTGAATCTTTGGGAATAACTGTAAGGCAAGAAGTAGGATTTTTGTACAGGTAAGAGCTACCTTCCCCTCCCAATTAAAATGTTACATAATTTTCTGTATTGTGCTCCCAAATGGAGAGTTCCTCTTGGAGAAGAGTCAGATAAGGTATCATCTAATTTAGATTCATATCACAAAAGTGAGAGTTGCTGAAAAGCATAGTCCAAGAGCTAATTTTCTGGTTTAGAAGAATAATCATCAGAGGAAGAATCCCTTCTCTTCTCTTGGGGGGGGGGGGTGGAAGTAAAATAACTGTTGTGGCTTCTATGCTACAAGGTCTCTGAATAGCCCCTGAGAAAAATCCTGTTATTCCCCATGTGGATCTATGGTAATGGGTATAGCAGGGGAAAAACAATACCTTTTGTTTTTTCTTCTTTGAGAAATTTTAAAGAAACCATACAAGAAGAGCCTGAACCCAGACATACCTCCATTAAAGAACCAGGGATGTCTTCCTGTATTAATATTTGAAGAATACAATCTGGTCCATCAGAAATGACATGCTTGTGTTTCCCTTTCAAGGCCTTTGTGTCTATCTGACTGGTCAGACTGAATGTGCCAGAAGATTGTTCCATGGTGGTCTCCAATGGGGTTGCAATACAGGGAACAGGCACAGAGGTTAAAATTAGACTTTTTTAACAGTTTCAACTGTGACATATGACTCTGACCTGGAGAAAGAAGCCATCCTTGAAATGTACTCCCTCTGCTTTTTAGTTGTCCTTTTTGGCTGTAAAGGGCTATCCGAGGTGGGAATTCCCAATGACATACTGGCTCGTGCTAGAGTCTTAAGTTGCTTGGTCTCTAAGTAATATTTTAAATAAGAAATATTCCTTCTCAGGGTTTTTGTGACAAAATCCTAACAAATACAGCAGTCCACAACATTATGCTCCAGTCCGAGGCAGAAAAGACACTGGGTATGCCTATTCTAATATGGAATCATCCTGCCACAGAGACATTTACATCTCTTAGATAGCATGAACATATTGCCAAAGACAGGAAAATGAAAATTGAAGAAGGGTCCAAAGGGGATACTTAGCTTTCCCTCATGAAAGCAACTGGATCCTTTCATAATCGCTGAAAGACCTAGCTTGAGATGGTGTCTTATTTCCCAGACTGGCAGCAAGAAAGTTCTGAGTATTTTTGCACTCATTATGTCCCTTTTATTACCAACACATACAGTCCATGTCTAGGACTATGGTAAGATGTATGGGCTCATGAGGAAGGAGTACTTAAGTTTCGACTTTTTTTTTTAAAAAAAAAAAAGACCGTTATTAAATTGTCACTTATGACATAGGCAATGAAACATTTATATAAATGAAAACAAACCATATTGACAATCTTAGTTGAAAGCATTATACATCACAAACCATACTGACATAACTTTAGTTGCAAACATTATACATCAATCATGACTAAGCTTCTGCATATTGAACAGATCTATGGCATCCTTGACAAGATATGTGTCATCTGTCAGCAATACTGATTTAAAGATGAATGTCTATTGTTACTTTCAGTAATTTTTTTCCAGTAAATTTAATTTTTATTTTGAAAGGAACACCTCATTTCAGCTTTCATATATCCACTGTGGTCTTGGAAAGGAAAAGTGGAAATCAAAAACCAAGGCAACAGAAAATTGTAACAAAGAACACGAATTGTAAATGTACACTTCTGACATGCACACGTGCTCGCTCTTTGTGTGTGTGTGTGTGTATATATATATCTATATACATATATATATATATATATATATATATATATATATATATATATGTGTGTGTGTATATATGTATATATCTATATATATCTATATATATATCTAAATGTGTGTATGTGTGTGTGTGGGTCCCCTAAAGATGTTCGAAATTCCAAAAAGCCGACGCCCATATGGCTGAGACCATATGTTCGACTTTTGAAATTTTGAACTTTCTGAATGGACAGCTCCTCATTGCATGGAAAGGGAGAACTTCCATTTACTGTACTGTAGTGCAATCTCGGAGTTGGTATATTAAAGTTAAGGGGGTGTGGGGAACGTAACCCCCCCACCGGGGGTGCAGAGGGGCTTAGCCCCCCCGGTAGCATTTTTAAAATAACGTACTGTTTTGTTTTTACTTTATTTTTGCATATTCGAAATTTCAGGAGTCGAACATATGGTCTCGGCCATACGGGTTTCGGCTTTCTGAAATTTTAATCATGTATAGTAGACCCATATATCTATAGATATATATATATATATATATATATATATATATATATATATATTATATATATATATATATATATATATATATATATATATGTATATGTATGTATATATATATATATATATATATATATATATATATATATATATATGTATGTATATACATACACACATATATATGTATACAACATAACACATGATGCACGCACTCGGGTCACTCCACAAATATAAATATGACTCTGTCATTGTCCATGTTGGTGTGAATGACCGGAGATGTACCTCCCTGGACTACATGAAAAGAGACAGAGGAGCCCTCTGATTATGTAGCCCAGGCAGGTATGACCCTAGCCCTCAGTAGCATCCTGACATCACCCAGAATGGTACCACTGTACAAGGACAAAATGATTGACTTCAACAATTGGCTGAGCTTTTGGTGTCATTCTAAGGGGATCCAGTATTTGTCTGCCTGGGATGACATGATCGACAGACCACAATGCTTTGCCAGAGATGGCCTGCACCTGTCGCCCTTGGGATACCAGATACTGGCTAAGGCACTTGCCACCCCTATAGTGCCTTTTTTTAGGCAAGGTTCAAATGACAAATTCACCACCATAACAGGTACAAGCAAGCAAAATCTGAGGGTAATGCTACTTAATGCTAGAAGTCTAAACCTCAAAATGCACTCACTCGAGGCACTCCTTAAAATGGAGAACATCGACATCTGTGCAGTGTCAGAGACATGGTTCAAGGCTCTAGAGAGCACCCCAGCAATACCAGGCTATAATTCATAACACACCTTTCGGCCACCTAACCTGGAATGAAACACTAAAGGCGGAGGCGTGTCCATATTTATTAAGGATACTCACCTCCAGGCTATCTGCTCAGCAAAATGCATCCGAGATTATCCAAGTGCAACTAACTCTGGACAAGCCCGCAATCCAAATTGTAGCTTGCTACAGATCCCCCACCATGCCCCAGGATTCCCACTCCTCATTTCTAGATATACGGGAACATATTACGGTACAACCCAACACCCTAATAACGGACGATTTCAACTACTCCACCATTAACTGGGAAAACTAATCCGGTACCAACTGAATTCATAAATTCCAATGCCTTGGATCAACTTATCCACACCCCCACCAGGGGCAGCAATATCCTAGACCTGGTCATTATCAACATGGGTAACCGGTGTTCCACACCAAAGGTCAATTCCTCATTGGTCAGATCCGACCACAAGCTAATCACCCTAGACATCCACATCCCGTTCCCACCCCACATTAGGGAAACTACCGTAAAAAATTTCTCCAAAGCCAACTTCACGCTTCTTGAGACAGAAGTGGCAAAGTTCACGACACCCATGCAGACGGACAATAGAGGTACGACTGCTGAATCCTACACAACTGCACTTTATAAGCACTTACACGAGTGCATGGATCATGCTATCCCTAACAGAACTAAGATGCTATCCTCCAAAAAAATGAAGCCAATCTGGTGGTCCTCTGCCATACACAAACTAAACAGAAGAAAGAAACTGTTGCAAAAAAGAGTAAAATCCCATGGTTGGAGGAACTCCCTGGTCAGCCTCAGTAAGAAGCTGAGATCCCTCATAAAATCCTCCAAAGCTAGTTACGAAAACAAAATTGACACTGATTCTAAAGACAACTACAAAGCATTCTACAGCTATGTCAAGAATCTCAATGGGAACACTCAGATCTGCTCTGAGTTACAGCACAATGGCACTAAACATACAGAACCAATTGATATTGCCATCATTCTGGCAGACAGGTTCAGTGCTAACTTTACCCCCCTCTCATCCACTAAAGGGCCCATCTCTACACCGGAAGAATCCAAAGTTCCTGTAATCATGGCTGCACAGGTAAAAACCACACTCTCTAAAGCCAAGAACACAGCATCCATGGGACCTGACAACATTGCCGACTGCATTCTACATGAACTACAGAGCGAACTGGCACCCCCCACCTAAGTACCATGTTCAATCATAGCCTCACCTCAGGCTTTGTGCCCTCTGAATGGCACACAGCAATGGTTATCCGACTCCACAAAGGGGGAGCCACTTCTGACCCCGGGAACTACCACCCCATTAGCCTGACAAGCCTGGTCTGCA
Organism: Protopterus annectens; assembly: GCF_019279795.1. NCBI lineage: Eukaryota > Metazoa > Chordata > Ceratodontiformes > Protopteridae > Protopterus > Protopterus annectens. The sequence continues at coordinate 1,885,884,720 of NC_056726.1, forward strand.
AGGCCATGGAACGTATCATCATGGAACTTATAAACAAAGACATTGGTAATCTCCAGACTCTGGACCCCACCCAGTTCGGGTTTGTAAAAGGCAGATCATGTCTCCTAAAACTGATAAGACTTTTTGAAGCAGTCATCAAAGCCGTAGACGTGGGTAAGGTGGTTCACACAGCCTATCTAGATCTTGCCAAGGCTTTTGATACCATTCCCCACTTTGGAATTATAGATAAATCTCAGAAAACTGGGTATAAATTCCTACGTCACAAGATGGGTTGCCAACTGGCTCACTGACAGAACCCACACTGTGAAAGTAGCAGACTCCAAATCCGACTTCAGACCAGTGACAAGTGGAGTATTACAGGGTTCAGTCCAGGGTCCTCTCCTGTTTGGTATCTACTTCTCTGAAGTACAGGCTAACACAGATGGTCGTTGGCTAATGAAGTTTGCAGATGACTGCAAACTAGGAGCCATAATCAAAACTCCAAACGACGTGGGCATCCTACAAACGGGCCTCACTGAGACAGATACCTGGTGTCAAAGCCATGGCCTCACGCTCAGTCTCAAAAAGTGCACTGACATCCGCTTTGGTAAAAACTCTGGACCCATGAACTACCACACAGGCGGTAGTAAACTTCGAAAGTGTGATAAAAGACCTTGGGACACAGGTGGACACTAGTCTCTCCTTTGATAATCAGATCGCCACAGTAGTCAGGAAATCCTTCTACGTGGCACACCACATCACAAAAGGTTTCTCATCCAGGAAAAAAGAGGTCATTGTTCACCTCTACTCGTCA
>NC_056726.1:1885890512-1886068012 GCF_019279795.1 Protopterus annectens
GAAACCTGGAGTGCAGCTGTATTAGCACTCGAACATCTACATTTATGGTAGGTACAAAACTGTACTATGTTCATCGCGCATACAGCTGCAGTCGTAACAGATGGGTAGAATCCCAAAGCTAAGAAAGGGGTGGTAGGCACTAGTTGGAACTAATAGGAGCCAGGATGCCCTGCAAGACTGCAGTGGCAAAGCCTGCTCTAGTTTTGGAGTATAATGGTAGGTGGTAGTGCTTGGAGAAGGTATGCACAGAACTCAAGTGGCTGCTTCCAAAATATCTTTGGTAGGAACTCCTCTGAGGGAAGCTGCAGAGGTAGATGTGGCCCTTGTGGAGTGAGATCTGATGCCTGCAGGTACAGTTTTGCCATGAAAAGAGTAACAAAAGTGTATGCAGTGGGCTATCCATTTTGAGATTGTCTGTTTGGAAATAGGCTTCCCTTGAGCTCCTATAGCATAGGACACAAAGAGCTGTTCTGATTTTCTAAAAGGCTTTGTTCTATCCAAATAATAACACAGTTATCTGTGGATGTCCAAGGAATGTAATAATCTCTCCCCTTTGTCTTGAGGATTAGGATAAAAGGTAGGTAAGTGTATAGCCTGATTCAAAGCTACCCTGGATACCACTTTTGGCATAAAGGACGGGTTGGTTCGTAAGGAAACTCTGTCCTGATGGAAGATGATAAAAGGCTGCACAGTCATGAGGGCTTGTAGTTCCGAAACCCTACGAGCTGAAATAATAGCCAGAAGGAAAGCTGTTTTCCATGACAAATATTGCAAATCTGTTGAGGCAGCTGGCTCAAAAGGAGGCAAGGTTAGCTTTTCTAGTATGAAATTGAGGTCCCAAGCAGGTATTGGTTGTTTCCTTGGGGGTTTTATATTCTTAGCCCCTCTGAGGAACTGTCTTAAGAGGGGGTGAGAGAATAAGGGTGGATCAGTGCTGTATTCTGCAGAAATGGCTGAGGCATGGATTTTGAAGGAGGAGAATGAAAGTACACTGCTTAGCAGCTCAGCTAGATACTGTAATATTTGTGGTAAATTCAGTTTTCCAGGATTCTGGCCCTTTTTCTCATTCCAGGCACAAAACCGCTTCCATTTTGCTGCGTAGGCTTTTCTAGTAGATGGCCTTCTGGCCTCCAAAATGACCTCCTGCACCTCCTTGGAGAGTAGGGTCTGTTGTGATGTTAAGGAATCTTCCATGCGGCCAGATTGAGTGTTTTCAGCTGACTGTGAAGAGTTTTGAAGCTGTGCTGAGTCAGAAGGAGAGGCATTAGAGGTAGGGTCCATGGTGGGGAATGCGTCAGGCTCCTCAGGAGTGGGTACCAGTGTAGTCTTGGCCAGTCTGGAGCAATGAGAATCATCTTTGGTCTGTCTGCTCTGGTTTTTAATAGAACTTTGGGCAGCAGAGGAAGAGGTGGAAAGGCATAAACTGTCATTGTTGTCCAACTGAAAGAGAGAGCGTCCACTCTCCAGGCCTTTGGATGAAAAGTCCTTGAGCAGAATTTTGTCAATTGGTGATTTTTGTGGGAGGCAAAGAGATCTATGTCTGGCCTTCCCCATGCTTGAATTATTTCTGTAAAAACTTGAGGATGCAACTTCCATTTGTGTGGATCTGTCACATTTCTGCTTAGGTTGTCTGCCAGCGTGTTTTCCTTGCCTGGCAAGTACTGTGCTTGAAGCTCAATTTGTAATTCCAGAGCCATGTTCCAAAGTGACACGGCCAGTCTGCATAGGGGGTATGAATGGGTTCCTCCCTGTTTGTTTATGTACCACATTACTGTCGTGCTGTCTGTCCTTATCAATAGTTGACCTGGATGCAGAAGGTCTTTGAAAGCTATAATAGCATTTATTACTGCTAGCATTTCCTTTTGATTGATGTGAAGGTGCTTTTCTTTTTGGGACCATTTGCCCTGAATGCACCGATCTGTCATGTGCGCCCCCCCGGCGTAGTCCGAGGCGTCTGTTGTGATGACTTGATTTGCTTGAGGCTTGCAGAATGGGAGACCTGTGTTTGTTTGGCATGCTTGAGCCCACCACAGAAATTCCTTTTGAAGACATGGAATTAGTGGTATTATTGTTTCCAAACTGTGGCTGTGTTGAGACCATAGGTTTTCAGGTACCATTGAAGTTTCCTCATATGCAGCTTTGCACATGGGATTAGTAGGATGCAAGATGCCATGAATCCCAGAGCCTGCAGGATTTTCCTTGCAGTCAGCCTGGTAAAATCTGCTAGTGTTCTGAAGTATTGAGTTAGTTGCCCCTGCTTCTCTGGCGTGAGGTAGGCCATCTGGGTGTTTGTGTCCAAGTTGGCACCCAGGAAAATTATTTTCTGAGAGGGTAATAGCCTTAATTTCTTTTTGTTGACAGTGTATCCCAGAGAATTCAACAACATTATTACATAAGCCAGATGTTTCAGAAGAATGTGCTTGCTGTCCACTTGGATCAGGCAGTCGTCCAAATATGGGTACATTTGTATCCCTTGAAGTCTGCAGTAGGCAATTACTGATGCCAGGCATTTCGTGAATACTCTGGGCGCAGTAGATAAGCCAAAGGGCAATGCAGAGAACTGATAATGGGTTGAACCTGCAAGAAATCTCAGGTATCTTCTGCAATTTTGTCTGACTGGGACATGCAGGTATGCCTCCTTGAGGTCCAATGTTACCAGCCAAGACTCCTTGCCCAGCATGGGAAGAAGCTGCTGTAAAGTCAGCATCTTGAATTTTGGTACGAGTAAAAATGCGTTTAGGATGGATAGGTCCAAAATAGGTCTCCAATGTTTTCCCTTCCTTGGTACCAGGAATAGTCTGGAATAAAAGCCTTGACCTTGTTCGTGAGTAGGTACCTCTTGAATAGCTTTCATGTCCATGAGATCTGAAATCTGTTTTTGTGCCTCTGCCCTTTGATTGTGTGGCAGGTTTGGCATGCCTCTCATTTTTGGAAGGGTGTGAAAATGGAATCTGTAGCCTCTGTTTATAATGTCCAGGATCCATTTGTCTTTTGTGACAATATGCCAATTTTTTGAAAATAATGCCAGTTTTCCACCTAAGGGTGCTGCCATTTGAGCCTTGCTTGGCATGCAAAGGGGAAAGTCATTGGGCTTGCTTTCTGAATGGCTGCGAACTATCCTCACCACCTCTTTGTGTAGGAGCTTGCCATTGTCTGCCTCTATACGATCCTTGAGATTGCCCTCTGCCCCTCGGGTGCCTGTATCTCCCTCTTTGGGGTATGTCCGTGGCTGGAAAGGACCAATTTTTGAAAGGCCAATTTCTACTGAAATGTGGAGGTTGTACCTGTAGAAAATCCTTCACTGTTTGCATTGATTTAGCTTTTTCCTCCATTTTCTTTAATACCTCTTCAGCTTTAACACCAAATAATACATCCTTTTGAAGAGGGGCATCTAGCAATTTAGCTTTGACATGATCTGGTAAGGTTTGTTCCTTGAGCCAGGCATGTCTACGTATCACTGATCCTGTAACAGCAGCTCTACATGAGGCCTCTAGAGCATCAAAACCACATTGCAAGGTATGTTTACCCACTTGTTCTGCACTATGCATCAAATCCTGCAACTCCTTCAAGTCTGGTTGTTCAGGTTGTGACATTTTACTTCTCAATTGTGATAACAGAAACTGCTGGTACTTTAGCATATGGAACTGGCAGTTTAATGCCCTCATGGTTAAGGTGGCCGAGGTATATACCTTTTTTCCCAACCTTTCTAAGGATCTGGAATCTCTCTCGGAAGGTAATGGATTTTTAGCAGTGGAGGCCTTAATTCCTTTGGGGCCCTGTGAGATAGTTTCTGTGTCAGCCGCATGGCTTTTGTATAAAAATTGGTGTGAGTCAGGAACCCGGTAGTACCTGTCAGGCTTGACAGGGGCTGGAGGTAAAGAATCCGGGTTAAGGCAGGCCTCCGAGTACACATCATCTAGTATGTCTAAGACAGGAGGTATAGCCAGAGGCTTGTGCTGAGGTAGCAAGAGAAAATCCCTAAGCCTTTTCTTGGAATCAGAGTACTCTTGGCCTTCCCAGTGGAAGTGTTCCCTTAAGGTATGCAAGGTTTCCCCAAATGAGTAATTCTCTGGGGGGGAGACAGAGGGAATGGACTCCTCTGCATCAGAATCTTCAAAAGGGGAGTAAGAATGTTCCTGTTCATCAGAGTGCTCTGATATAATGGAGGCCTGGTCAGAGGAGGGATTCTTCCTCCACTCTGGGCCTTTGTCTGGGGGTTGAGAACCCCTGATAAGAGTAATTAAATCCTCAGCCATTTTGAGCATCTGTTTTTTAGGCATGGGGCCTGTAGAAAGGCCCTGTGTAGCTTGCCTCTTAGAATGCATGGCTGCTTTAGACTTAGTGAAAGCCTTGATGGAAAAAAGAAGAGGAAGGTCTGAAGACACCTTGAGAGGAGGCAGACCTGTCTACATTTTGATATTCACCACCAAGAGTGGCTTCGGTATCTGTAGTCGGGGTGTGGGCCGAGGAGCCAGCGACCTCGGGCACAGAAGACACCGCCAAAGACCTGTAGTCGGCTTTGGCGTGGTGTCAGTAGAGGCCGCGGACCTCGTGTGTCGGTCCTTATCTTTGTGTTTTTTAGACAAAACTGGAGTAGGAGTACCCAACGACATAATATAGTTAATTTTTTTGCCAAAATAATGCTGGGCGAACTCCGCCCGACGTTTAATGGTGCGTTTATTGAATGTAGCACAAAAACGACAGACCAAGACGTCTTAGTCTGGGCCTGAGCAAGGAATACAGAGGGAATGAAAATCCTTATGCGGTATTTGCTTCCCACATGAAATACAATTATTAACTTTGTCTGACATCGGTCTGAGGCAAGAAAAGTTTCCCCAACGGGGTACTTAGCTTTCAAGAAGACTTCGGTTGCAAAATTTTCGTAATTTCAGGAGCTGGCCGACCGGCACTTGCGAACTGCTTCTGCTTCAGGCACCGCGCGGCAAGAAAGACTGAAGAAAATGGCGTCGGCTGGTTCTTTTATACCCCTGTCGCACTGACATCAGGGAAGAAGCGACGACAACCGACGCCGGACCTAGACTTTGGAATTCGGCCAACCGAGGACCCGCCTGACGGCAGGAGAACCCATCTGTTATGACTGCAGCTGTATGCACGATGAACATCTGTGTGGGATCCAGAGTTTGGAAATTCCATATATCCTTGTTTATTAGGTCTATAATGATGCATTCCAAAGCTTTGCATATCAGACTCATTAGGCTAATGGGGCAATAGTTCCCAGGGTCTGTAGTCACTCCTCATTTGTGGAGAGGGTTGAATGCAGCAGTGCGCCACTCAGTAGGGACAAAGCCTGAGGTGAGGCTGTGACTGAATTGGGCACACAGGTGAGGTGCCAGTTCACTCTGTTGTTCATGTAGAACACAGCCAGGGATATATGTATATATTACACACACACACACCCTTATATATGACAATATAACTGGCAGACTCTATGCACTGATTATCTATAAATGAAAATGTAACATATAAAAAAAATGAAAGAATACAAAACATACCACAAGGTAACAGACTATAAAATGAAGGTACTACAGAATCTGCAAATAGATAAGGAACTTCATTATACTTTTAAAAAGAAAATAATACATGTGAGTGCTCATCATATGAGTTAATCTCTCATAGGGTCTGAGGGAGACAGGTGGGATTTACTTTCTGAGGGCCCTTCTCAGTGCAGTTATTCAGATATCTCCATCTCCCACACTTGAGTTGCATGCTGCCCTCCCTCACTGTAGCATCATACTGAGTTACAAGGTGTATTCAATGCTACTGTTTGCTCCACCTGCACAAAAAACAAAGGTCAAACGGCAAGATTTTAAAATTCTAAACGTCCAGTACTTGTCACCAACAATAGGGCCATGAATGGATTCTAATAAGTATCCATTATAATCTCTTCTCTCAGAGATAAACTGATATGGAAACTACTGAAATATGTGTTATAGTCCATCTATTTTCCCTATCTGACATCCCCATGGGAAGCTTGCAGGCTTCACATCAGCTGTTGAAGGACAGGCATGTTGAGTGACCAGACATGCTTCTCTGGGAAGCACTGAATTTCCCATGCAGCTTGTACCGGTCTTGCTCCATATGCAGGTGATCATATACCTATGGGTACATGTCAAGAATGCTGCGAGCTAAACCACCAGGATGGGCATGGAGGTGTCAGATGCTTATTCCCATCCTCCTTGCCTAGACAGCACCATGCTGCTTAATGAACATGGCTTGGCTCAGTCATAGTTAGGGCTTCATCCCCCTGTATTAAAGGACTGAGGTAGGATCCTCTTTACTGCTGACCTCACAAACATCCCTTGAAGCCTTAGCCCTGTTTACTCAGTGTGCAAACCCATACATCTCCTTCCTTTCCACCGGTCCTTACAATTTCTGGGCCACTCCCTTTCTGTTCTTATTACTATCTTCAAAGGCCTATGCTGCTGAGTATCAGATATGTGGCCCTGTCTTTGCGTCTGCTGTCAAACTAGTTCCCTGGCCTCTCCCAGACTACTGAACACTTAATGCCACCAACTGATTACTAGTGGCAATTTTAGAAATACAAGGCCTGTGATACTACTGCCAAACCCTTAAGAGTTACACTGCTGGTAGTACATTATGCTCTTGATGTAATCCTGGAAAATGCTTACCATCTAACTATCCACTTTAATCCCCTTATGTAAGATATTTTTATTCAAAAGCATCTCTTTAGTACTATGTGACTGGAAGGGTAGCCTACTATCTTAGGTGTTTGAATGTCTTTAGTAGTCTTTTTTTTTTTTTTTAAACCCCCTTGCCATAATTAACAACCCCTGTCCTCTGGGCGGTGTGCGCTTTTCAGCCTTGTGCTTGGGTTACAGGCTGTCTCCTTTTCAGCAACCTAGCAAGGCAAAGAAATCCTATCTGGACAGGAGGGAATATCCAACCGGAAAACCCTACGTGAACTACCTAGTCTCTCCTTGCTCAGCCTCACAGTCTTTTCAGCCTTGTGCTTGAGTTACAGGCTGCCCCCTTTTCAGCAACCTAGCAAGGCAAAGAAATCCCATCTGAACAGGAGGGAATATCCAACCGGAAAACCCTACGTGAACTACCTAGTCTCTCCTTGCTCAGCCTCACAGTCTTTTCAGCCTTGTGCTCGAGTTACAGGCTGCCCTCTTTTCAGCAACCTAGCAAGGCAAAGAAATCCTATCTGAACAGGAGGGAATATCCAACCGGAAAACCCTATGTGAAGTACCTAGTCTCTCCTTGCTCAGACTCACAGTGTAGGTGACAACCTACAGTTATTTTAGGTATTTAACTAAAAATTTTGAGTGCTTTAAAGTTGTACTAATTGTAAGGGCCAGCACACCCATGGACCTTCCCCATAGGCCATCTATTAATATACTACTTTTTTCCTCCCTTTACCTCCTTATACTAGTGAATCTCATGTAATTTCCTATATATACCACTAGAGGGCAACAGAACTCAAGGCATGTAAAGCTGTTTCTTACTGCCAGCCAAACTCCTCTAGCCCTACGTACTAGCATCTCTGTTACCCCTGTTAGTACTCTTACTTCAGGTAACTACCCCCACCCCATGAATGATTGTAAAAAGGAATTTAACCTTGTTAGCCTTAAATATAAATAAACCAGGCAGCTTATTCTATTATCACTTACTACTACAGTTATAGAACTACTTAATTAACTCTCTAAATAACTTTACTTTCCTGCTATAGAACTCTTTAAATTTTACCTCTTCCCCTACACATCTATACTAAAAGCTCACCCTCTTATGTCTTATGTTAAGTAAATAAAGTGCCTCTTACCTACTCAAAGCTTGTAGAACACAGTCTCACTGTATAACTGATTGCCCCCCAGCCTCTCTCAGCTGTGACCCGCTCCATTCGCCCTGCAGGCTCACTCTGCTCCCCTACCCTACCCCCAATTCCCACCCACCCCCAGTGGTCCTAAACTTATACTTCTTAAATCACACCCTCTCTCCCAACCTACCAATCCCATTCACTATCCTTCTCACAAAATTAACCACACCCATACATCTTTTTCTCTACCAGTGACTATAACCAATACTTATTTTACCATATCCCTTTCCTTCTAGCTAACAAGTATTAGTTCCCTTCTCTAAACGCTCTTATCCAATACCACCTTTTTTAATTTTAGACTTAACTCCTAACACTTGTTATAAATATCTCTACAAGATGCCTGTAGCAGTAAAGACTAAAATGACCAAATCAATACTCATAGCTTTAATTTCAATTGCCCTCACCTCTACCTACCTCATCACCTCCTTTGAAAAACTGTACTATTACCATTTTAATTACTCTCTAAAACAAACAGCTATACATACTCCCTAATATTCAAACTAATATCACATTTGTTCCCACCTATCTACTACCTAAATACCATAGACTCTCCCACATTAAATACAATAAACCCACAGTAAAGAAAGTAAAATATCTAACCAACTTTATAAATACTTCTACAATTAAACTAAGTAATCCCTCCTTAAAAGACGGTGACATCCACCCTAACCCAGGCCCTACCAATCCTGCTACCCTAATAACCCACCCTAAACTCCCAAACTCTTTCCTAATAGGACACCTAAATATCCGCAGTATTAATAACAAAGTAGCCCATCTCCATGCCCTTCTAGATATTCACTGCTTTGACATCTTCTGCCTGACAGAAACGTGGTTAAAACCAGACACCAAAGACAATGAAATCATTCCCCAAGGATATAATATATTAAGACAAGACCGAATAAAAAAGCAAGGGTGGGGAGTAGCAGTCCTATTCAAAGATGGACTTCAAATCTCCACTTTACCATATAACCCACCTCAGCATAGTAAGGCAGAAGTCCTTATCACCATATTTCAAATCAACCAAAATAAATCTTTATATAGCATCTGTATCTACCTACCCCCCGGTAATAATATCAATGCTATAGAAGATATTCTAAGCTGGGTGTCCTCAACTTACCCCCAAGAAACAATAATACTTGGTGATTTTAATACTGACTGGAAAGTTGTTAACGCTGATAATCCTACCTCCCATATCAACCTTCACAGCTTCAGTCAAACTATCACCTCCACAACTAGAATCAATAAACCAAATAAGAAAGAGAGCACCTTAGACTGGATACTTATAAATAAACAGAAACAAGCTTACAAGGTAGGAACTCTGCCAGATGATGTAAGCGATCATTCTTTGACCTACATCCTAAGGCAAACAAATGATATACCTAACCCCCCCACACACACATATAGGATTGCACGTACCAACAAACACTTTAACCCAGTACTATTCCAAAATGAACTTAGAGCCTGTGACTGGAACCCTTTAAAAACTCTACCACTTGAAGAAGCTGTTAAATACCTAAACTCTAAATTCTTATCAATCCTTAGCCAACTTTGACTCGGTCTGAAACTCCGAAATCGAAAAATTTCAGAACGCCAACCGGCACTTGCAATGCTGCTTCTGCATCGGACCATGCGGCAAAAAAGACTGAGGATATGACGTCGGTCATGCGCATTTGTACCCTGATGTCAGTCAAATGCGCCTTGACCGACGTCAGCCTTATACTTTGATATTCGGGCCGACCGAGGACAGCGGACTACCCAAGTGTAAGGACTGCAGCAATGTGAGATGAAGAACATCTCTAAATTCTTATCAATCCTTGATAAGCACACACTTAAACGGTCCATTAGAATGAAGTCCAAACATGCCCCCCAGGCTTTCTAAAGAAACCAGACAGAATATTTTACTTAGGAACAAATCTTGGGCTAAATGGAGAGCTAACAAAAATATCTCAGATTAACAAACTTTTAGGCAGTTGAGAAATAGTACAAAAAAGGCAATACTTACAGACAAAAAGAACTACTACTGTAAATTACAGCAAAATCACCAAAACAATCCCCAAAAGTTCTGGTCTAGTATAAATAAACTCCTGTTCCCAGGCCACTCGCGTACACCTACCCCATCTCAGGCCGAACAAAATACCCCCACCAAACTGCCAGTACCCTTCAATACCTTCTTCATAGAGACCATACAATCACTAGCCAGTCAACTAGTCCCTGACAACTCAAGCCTCCCCACCACCATATCTGGCACTCTACCAACATTCCATCTGCAACCCATCTCAACCACTCTCATCTATAAATTCATCCAAAAACTTAAACCTTGTACTCCTTCTGCTGACCAGCTACCATCTGAATACCTGCAAAAAGCAGCCAAAGTAATTTCTTATCCCATATCCATCCTCATAAATAGAACCATTAAAGAAGGAATTGTTCCAGACATCTGGAAAATCTCCCATATTATCCACCTACACAAAGGGGGTACCTCTAATTATTATTCTAACTACCAGCCAATAGCTCTATTATCACCCTTAGCAAAAATTATGGAAAAATGCATTTACCAACAACTATTAAACCATTTATCTCAACATAACATCATAGCAAACTGTCAGCATGGCTTTAGGCCATCCCATAGCACCACAACTGCCCTATTATCCTTTACAGAAGCAATCAGTAGAAATCGTAATAAAAACAACCTCTCTTCTGCACTCTTTACTGACTTCTCAAAAGCGTTCGACAAGGTAAACCATGCCCTTCTTATCAACATTCCTGAATCCCTTTCCCTTGACTCTCTGGCAGTAAAATGGTTCAAGTCCTACCTTACCAATAGGCAACAGGCAGTTCTCTGGGAAAATAATATATCATCCCTTCTGCCAGTCACCCTTGGAGTCCCTCAGGGCTCTATTCTAGGTCCACTTCTTTTCTCACTGTTTATCAATGACCTCCATTGTAGCAATTCCACAAGCCACCTGCATTCAATATGCAGATGATTCTAAACTAGTATGCTCAGCAAACTCCCCATCAGAACTACATTCTCTAACTCAGAATGTATTTAACATAGTTGATACATGATTCACAAAACATTGCCTCCTTCGCAATGCTAAAAAAACTAAGCTCCTTCTCTTTACACCCACCAGTAAGTCCTCCCCCATAGATTTCTCTATCATCTCCAATAATGGCACAATTATATTCCCCGACTATACCACTAAATTGTTAGGAATTACTATTGACAATAACCTTACATTTGACAGCCACATAAATAACACCATAAAAACTGTCAACAGAAAAACAGGCTCCTTATATAGAATTAAAACTTTTCTAACGCCAATAGCCAGAACTAAGATTGCACACTCCCATTTAATTTCAACTCCTCTGTATGGCTCACCCATATATACTAATCTAAAGAAAAATAATCTTATCAAACTAACTAATTCCTATAATAACATCGCCAGATTTGCCACTGGCAATCCCTTTAGAACTCACCACTGTCTGAATCTAATGCAGCTAGGCTGGCTTGAATTTCAAAACCAAGTGAAAGTCTCCCAACTCACCATTGCCCACAAGATATTTTATAAACCTAACAGCACTCCTATACTGTCCAATCTCATTACCCCTACAAAAATCTAAATTCTCTACACTCTTCCAGCAAACTTCTTGCTAGCATAAGCAAGTCTAACAACATGGCTGGAGTTTCTCTGTTTTCCAACTCTGTGGGAAAAAACTGGAATCTACTTCCTAATGAACTAACTTTAATTTCATCACTGCCTCTCTTTAAACAAAACCTCAAAAGACACCTCAAAACACACTGGTTATGCCCCTGCAGCAACCCTGATTAACCTTCTGCTTCACTACAGATATTTCGCCTCTTGAACCACTACTTAATTCACATTCCTTGAAGTAGGACTGTAACTGCTTAACAGGATTAAACATACTGGTGTAATATATTCTGCTTGATGCTCTGAAAGTCTCTATCCTGTTTGATGTGCTGATAGTCTACATGAATCACACTGCATAATGAATTATCCTGTACATATTGTCACCTTTACTATTGTAAATACCTACTTTACGTTATTACTTCCTGTATTTTTTAGTATTCTTATTACTTCCTGTATTTTTAGTAATCTTCTATTGAAATCCTTTCATTTACTATGTATTAATATTGATTTTTAATTTCAATTTTTATTTGTTGCCACTGGAACTTTTCTCCCTGGGCCTCTACTGAAAATGGAAATATATCCAGTTAGACTAGCCCAGTTAACAAATGTAAAATAAATAAAATAAATAAATAAAAATAGATCTCACTGTGCATGTTCAAGTGTTGGCAACAAACATATTTTGCTAAAATCCATTATTTTTCTCTTCTGACACATTCAGAACATTCTACAATGTGTGCACATGGCTTTTGGCTTTGTCTCCTACTTCTCAAGTCACCAAGCTTGCTGGCCTGAAATTTGGCGGCCTGGGTTAAACAATTATTCTTTTTTTTTTGTTGTCTGCTATGTCCAACCCCTGCAGGTCTTCAGACTCCTTAGTAACACAATCTAACTTCTCAGGAATTTTCTTTATCAGGAATGGGATACTTCTGGCTGAAAAGTTTTTTTGGTTACTTGCCCTTTTCCTTAGACATTTTTGAATGAAATATCTTCTCCTTGGGAGTACTTGGTTAATTATTTTACACCATCTCTAGCAAGAGCAGCAGAAATTTATCATTCAGGCCCCAAACTATGCTCCACTTTTGATTGGTGATTTGGTGACTATAACAGCATTTAGTAGATTTATATCTAAGCACTGGACACAGGAATTTTTTACCAACAAGGTTACAATCAAGATACGAACTGTGGTTTATCTGCGAGTTATCGGACTGACTTGGATCTGAATCCAGCCATTCTAGAGTTTTCGGTCCAGAAGCTACACCCTCTCTACTGATAGTACTCTACTCTCCCCTTCTCACCTCAAACTGAGTTTGCCCCTGACAAAATATCAAATCTCACTACCAAATCAAGAAGATGAGGATGGTAAAATGGGCAGCAGACAAGAATCCCTGCAGGGTGGCTCATAAACCCAGTCACCAGACCAGTCAGAAGTACTTAGCCAACCACCTTGTCAATTGGGAGGAGGGATGGTTGAACCAGGCAGAAGACAACACATATTTAACATTATTGTAAGTACATAACTTTCATATCTGATTCTCTCTTTTCTGTCCAGCTTCAACCTGTAGGACACAGTCCCCCACCAGAGATAACCACAGGGAGGCCCTAGGAGAGAACATTCCACAAAATGGTGGAACCAAACAAAGCTCTTGACCTAGACTGAACATCCAGCTTGTAATGGGAGACAAAGGTATGAGTATTGGATCAGATAGCTGCAGCACAAATGTCATCAACAAAAGCCCATGAGAAAAAGGCAGTCAAAGTGAGTCTATATTGCCTAATCGAAATGGCTAAATATCAAATGACATTTCATCGATCACTATCGAACTGCCATTTACACGAATGGCCAATTCACCGATCGCTTGGCTGTTGTGCATTTGCCCTTTTCCCCACTGTAGTGTGATCTTGGAGTTGGTATATTTAGTTAGGGGGTGTGGGAGGCAAACTTCCCCACTTTGCAACGTTTGAGGTGGTGTGTCATTTCTGGCTGGCCTACCAATTTTTTTCCCTAGGAAAATAATTGGTGAATTGGCCGTTCGCGTAAATGGTAGTTCAATATTTAAATGGTCAGTGAAACAGCGTTCAATGTTTAGCCTTTTTGATTACATGATATAGACCCATCAAAGTAGCTATTGCTTCAGCAGAATGATCCCAAATCTTCAAAGGTAAGGACATTCGTTTCAAAGAGTACACAAATGAAATACAGTTGGAGAGCAATTTGGATAGGGTCACTTTAGACACAGGTTTTTCCAACCTTGACTTAAAAAAAGGAAACAAAACAGCTAGCTTGATTTTTTAACACTTTTTGTTCTATCCAAATAAACCTGAGTTGTCTATGCACATCCAAACGATGAAGCAAATACTCTCCCCATTGCTACTGAAATTTGGAAAGAATATTAGTAAGTGAATACACTGGTTCAAAGTCAACTTTGAAGCAGCCTTGAAGAAAGAGGAGGGACTGTCCTAAGTATAACTTTGTCTTCATGAAAAATCAAATAAGGAGGAATGGAGGATAGCACTTGCAGCTCAGATACCCTAATGGTGGATGTCAAAGCCACAGGACAACAATTTCAAGGACAGTGCAGCTGAAGGTTCAAAAGGAGGATCAACAAGCACCTGTAGCAGAGGAAAATCCCAGATGGCTACCAGATTGTTGCAACAAAAAGGTACCCCTCAGAAAGGCTTTAGATAGCTTAAGAGCCACCAAAGATGTATTATCCCTGCCAATGTGGGAATTGGAAATGGCAGCTCACTGTACCTTAATGGTAGACTAACTCAAACCAGTGTGAGTAGGAATAGCTAAATAGTCTAAGGTGACATCCAAGGGGGCTGAAAAGGGGAAAATGATGCCCAAATGGCACAATGTTTTGCCTTACTAGCATATAACTTCCTAATGGAAGGCTTCTGGGATAATGAAAGAATATGGATACCTGACAGAGAACATGGGATTCCTGATCATCTTTAGAAATGGAAAAAAACATGTGATCAATCTGAGGGAGGAGAGTTTGGGCAAAGTCATCCCTGCATGATGAGAGATCAGATCTGGGAGTAGATTCAGCACCCAAAATTATGTAGGTGAGGCCAAAGAAAGGGGAACCACACTTGTTGGGGCCAGAACAAGACAATGAGGACAATAGTCACTCTGCAATGGGCTGACTTCTGAAAAAATGGGATTACGGGCATTGAAGGGTGGGCATACACAAGCACTGGGGACCAAGCATACTGATGAGGATCCTGGGCAACTGTCCTTTGGGAGGGATCAGGGCGTAGAACCTGCTGCACTTTGTGTTGCATAAAGAGGCAAAAAGATTGCAGCAGTGGGAATCCCAGTCATGGAAAATCTGAGCTGGTACTTTTGGGTTCAGTGAACACTTATGAGGTAGGAGAATATTCTTGCTCAAACTGTCTGCCAGAACATTGGATTTCTCCAGGATGTCCACTGCAGTCAGAAACTGCTGATAGGGCATCATCCACTGCCAAATCATCCACTGCCAAATTTGCATGGCCTCTTAACACAGGGAATAGGAGCATGCACTTCCTTGTTTGTTCAGGTATCAAACCGCACAAATGTTGTCCATTTGGATAGCAATCTCTCCAGTGGGGCGGATGTCCTGAAAGGCCTGCAATGCTAGGAGGACTGCTCTTGTCTCCAAGTAACTGAGGTGAAGTTTGGCCTCCCTTTGAAATGCCTCCCTTAACCCAGAAAGCATCCATATTGATTGTTCCCTGGGGGATAGAGAAGAGCAAAGGGTCGCAAGCTGCGACCAGGGGTGAGTATAACCACCACAAAATGTGAAGGTGATAAAAGTTATTCAGAGAAGCTGAAAATTACATGGGGTACGCGAGGTAAGACCACTGAACTGTCAGAGTTCACTTTGATACCCTCATATGGAATCTTGCCAGAGGAACTAAACAGATAAAAGCTGCCATGTGCCCAAGGAGCCATAGAACCACAGCTGCTGGAGGTTTGTGAACCAGAAGTATCGGGGATGCTTGCTGGTGAAGGGATGTTAACTTGTACAAAGGGAATTTTGCTATCTGAGAGAGCATATCCAAATGGCAGCCTATAAAGTATGTCACTTACACTAGTTTCAGACTGAATTTTTCATGATTTACTGTAATGCTTAAGGAAAGGCAGAATCAGAGTAAGGACTCTCAAGCCCTGATTAGAGATGTTATCATGGAAGTGGTGAGGAACCAATTGTCCACATATGTAAACAGCTTGAGCTATGGTG
Source organism: Protopterus annectens (assembly GCF_019279795.1). Lineage (NCBI taxonomy): Eukaryota > Metazoa > Chordata > Ceratodontiformes > Protopteridae > Protopterus > Protopterus annectens. The sequence goes on from NC_056726.1 coordinate 1,885,906,250, forward strand.
CTACTACCACAATGCATTTGGTGAACACCCACAGAGCTTTGGTGAGACCAAAGGGCAGAGCTCAAAATTGGCAATGATTGTCCCCCAGCCAAAAGTACAGAAATCTCCTGGACTGCCTTGCTATTTTTATGTGATGGTAGTGATCCTTGAGATCTGTCTAACTCATCCAGACATCCTTCCTCATGAGAGGTAGGAATGGAGTGCAATTGATCATCCAGAACTTGGTCTGTTTGAAAAAATGTTACAGTTGGCTGAGATCTAGAGCTGGCCTGAGGCCCTTGTTCTTCTTCAGTACCAAATAAAATCTGGGAAAGACCCTGGATCCTTGCTGGTCTGGTGAGACCTCTTGGATGATGTGATTGGTCAGTAGTTTTTGGACTGCTGTGTGCCTTCCCTGATTGGAAGGCACATCCAAAAGAGATATTTTTTTAATTCTTTGAAATAAATTAAAAGGGAACTGTATAACCTCTGGGCATGACTCTCAACACCCATGCTTTTGAAGTGATGACCTCCCAAGCTTTTGGGTGGACAGCCAAAGTGACCTCAGACTTGACTACTTGTTTTATAATAATTCACATTACTTCTTGTTGTTTAACTTTATTTTGTACCTCTTTTTTTTATTTTTTAATCTATGCCGGGTGATATACTTAAACCATTTACTAGAAACTATTTACCTATTATGTTTTATCTGCCTTACAAAACATGCTATAAACTAGTTACTAATTACTTCGTATAATGTCAGTATGGACTATAAATTTACTGTTTATTATCCAAGACAGCATAATGGTACCACAAATAAGTCTCCTTCGAAATAAGAATCAATTCTATAACCCCAGGAAACCCTGTAAGTTAGAAACTACTCCAAGGCAAACTACCTTTTATTAAGTGATAACCTGTCAAACTTTCAAGCCCATCCAAACCCAGATAACACATTAGCCTATATGAAATTATTCACAGAAGCTTCATACAACCAGGTCAATGACTGCATAGAGGCTGCTGTGCCTACCAAAAGTAAGCTCAAAACTAACAAAAAAAAAAGTAAATTTTAATTGAATTAAATTTAAATTAGGGAAGTAAATTTTGTGGGAAGAAATATCCAGGGAATTGTTATGGCTAGGCTTATATAGGCCCTAGGGCCGATAGCCTAGTACCAACCCATGAACCTATAAAATAAACCACCCTGGTGGAAATTAAAGTTATATACTCAGGGTCTATAGCCTAGTACCAGCCTATGAACCTATAAAATAAACCATCCTGGTGGAAATTAAAGTTATATACTCAGTCATAATTATGCATCTGTATTGTCCATTTTCATTCTTACTCAACATATGGGGTTAGGGATCTGACCTTGGATATGACTCGGCCACATACCGCTGACTTATGGATCCAACTCTCAAGCTCCTCTGTCTACCCATAATACCCTAGTCAGCCTATAATACCTCCGATCAAGTTTGCTACAGATTCTAATACAGAGTAGGAATAACAAAATAACAGTAAAGCTAGCGCTTAAACCTGGAACAAAAAGTTCCAAAACATCCACTAGATCACTCGATAAGATGAAAGGAAGGGGGAAAGAGGGTGGGGAGTTGAAGAAGAATGAACATGGACAACACAGATGCATAGTTATGGTGAATATATTAACTTTAATATCTGATGCCCTTTTCATTCTTCCTCAGCGTATGGGACAGAGTCCCCAGCTACATGAATCTTGGGTGGCCCTCATGGAAGGATATTTTGGAGAACTGTTAAACCAAAAGCAGCTTGCACAATTCTGAAGCTAAAGAGGAAGCTTCTTCTCCTCAATGAAATTTTCTATGGCTGCTAATAGTACTTTGACTGTGGAAAAACCTTCCTGAAAAATAGAAGCTAAAAAGTCCAGAACCAAAGAAATAGGAGCAGTAAAAAGGTCAAATTTCTTTTTAAGAGCCCAAATTAGTTTCATAGTATAGTACTAGGCTATCTGCCCTGGGGCATTTGTAAGCCTAGCCATAGTGATGTGGCTTTTGCCACCCCTTGAAATGGTACAAAAATGTACAGAATAAATCTAGAATACTGTGCCTCTGTCTAGTAGTGACACAATGAAGGTCCCCTTATATAATAGAATTAGTTTACTGTGCCCCTGTCTAGCAGTGACACAGATGTGACCCCTGGGGTAAACTTACGATCTCCCATCCACTCATCAAGATTTCTCTTGAAGAGAGTCAGTGAGGGGCTCTGCCTAATATGAACTGGGATCCTGTTCCAAAGCATGGGAAGCCTCTGGGTTATGAATCTATCCCTCCAGCATGTCCTATTCATACTTGTGCCGAGGTTTAAGTCTTTAGCTCTCGTGGTCCTGATGGATTTGGATTTTCTGAGGTGGAGTATGTCCATCAGATCCTGATTGGACATGGCCTTGTACGTCAGGCAGAGATCACCTCTGAGCAGGCGGTATGCTACTGAATAGAGCTGAAGTTTCTTTAGTCTGGCAGAATAAGACATATGTTGGAGACCCTTGATCCTTTGGTGAGGTACTTTTGTGGTCTCTCCAGCTGTTGCAAATGCCGGGTGAGGTACATACCAAATGGGGCATTGTACTCAATCATGGATCTGATGAGGGAGGAATATAGGGGTACAATGACATCCTTGGATCTGGATGTGAATCCCTTCATGATGAGGTGTGCAAGGTAGAATGTTTTTCTAACCACTTTGGCAACGTGGGTGTCAAATGAGAGGTCGCTGTCTACTTGGGTCCCTAGGTCTCTGATTACTTTTTCCGTACTCAGTGGGTTGTTGTCTATGTGATAATTTGTGGGTACTTTGTTTTTTCCAAAAGGGATGACTATACATTTTTTGGCATTTAGTTTTAGGCCGTGACTACAGCACCAGTTGTCTGTTTCAATAAGGCCTTTTTGTAGGATGTGTGTCTCTGCTGGTGTATCGACTATGGCGCCTAGTTTGCAGTCATCTGCGAACTTTGTCAGCCACAGCCCTCCCATGTTTGCTTTAACATCTGAGAAATAAATGCCGAACAAGAGGGGTCCCAGGACAGATCCCTGTGGGACACCACTTGTGACTGGCTTTGAGTCTGACATTGCTCCAGCGATTTTAACTTTATGGGTTCTGTCCTTTAGCCAGTTTGCAACCCATCTAGTGACATAAGGGTTTACTTTAAGCTGTTTAGCTTATCTATGATGCCTGAGTGGGGTATTGTGTCGAAGGCCTTAGCCAAGTCCAGGTATGCTGTATGGACTGCTTTGCCCTCATCAATGGCTCTAGTGACTGTTTCGAAAAAGTCAACCAGGTTTAAAAGGCAGGATCTGCCCTTTACAAAGCCGAACTGGGTGGGGTCAAGTGTCTGTAGGTCCCCTATGTCTCTGTTTATGAGTTCCATAATGATTCTTTCCATAGCTTTGCAGACCAGGTTAGTTAAGCTTATGGGGAGGTAGTTTCCAGGGTCCGTAGAGGCACCCCCCCTTGTGCAGTGGGACCACTGTTGCTGTATGCCAGTGTTCAGGTACATATCCCGAAGTAAGGCTAAGGTTAAATAGCATTTTTATGTGTGGGTTTAGCTCCTCTTGGAGTTCACGTAACACGCACCCTGGGATACCATCAGGTCCCATTGATGCTGTGTTTTTTGCTTTGTTTAGGGCGGTTCTCACTTGGACATCTGAGATGACAGGGAGATTACATTCAGCTGGGATAAGTATTTCTTCTTTTGGGGTGAAGGAGGGAGAAATTTGAACTGAACCTGTCAGCCAGAATGTTAGCAATATCTGTGGGTTCAGTGTATTTTTTGTTGTTGTGAACCAACTCTGAGCATATCTGAGGGTTTCCGCCATGGGTTTCTAACATAGCTGAAGATGGCTTTGTGGTTATCTTTAGTGTCCTTAGCGATTATTCTCTCAAAGTTTGCCTTGGATGTATTAATGAGAGAACGTAGTTTTCTGCTAATGTTGATCAGAGATGTCTTCCCTTCATGGGATTTCGCTCTGACGTGCAGTAGCTTCCTTCTTTTGTTATACAATTTGTTTATGGCTGAGGTCCACCAGACAGGACACTTACATTTGGTGGAGAGGGACTTGGATTTGTTCGGGATTGCATGATCCATGCATTCTTGGAGATGTCCATAGAAAGCATTTGTGAAGGATTCGGCATTGTGGGATGTGGTATCCACTGGCACAGTGGGCTTAAAGGATACCATCTCAGTCTTGAGAAGAGTGAAGTCTGCTTTTGAGAAGTTTTTCACTGTGGTCTTTTGTGCTGGGGGTGGAGGTGGGATATGTATATCCAGGGTTATTAGTTTGTGGTCAGATCTCACTAGTGAGGGGTATACTTCCGGTGTGGAGCATTTTGTCCCCATGTTTGTGATGATCAGGTCTAGTATATTATCTCCCCTAGTGGGAGAGGTGACTAGTTGTTCCAGTGCATTTGAATTTATGAATTCCAGGAACCTTTGGGCTAGGGTATTAGGGCTAGAATAATGTACCCAATCTATGTTTGGGTAGTTAAGTCTCCCAGTATGATGGTATTTTGTGATAAATTCATATCCTCCAATGTCTTCAGGAAGGCTGAGTGGGGTTCTTGAGATTGGGAGGGTGGTCTGTAACATGCTACCAGTTGTATAGCAGTTTTGCCTATGGTTAGTTGCACCTGTATGGTCTCTGATGCTTCATGTGTTGCTACTAACCTGGAGGTGTGGGTGTCCTTTATGAATATGGACACTCCCCTCCTTTGTGGTTTGGCCTGGGTTTTGGGGCGAAATGCATGATACGAGGTATAGCCTGGTAGCTGGGGTGCTCTCAGGAGCCTTGAACCAGGTTTCAGTTACTGCACAGGCGTCGATGTTCTCCATGCTGAGGAGTGCATCAAGTGCCTGCATCTTGAGATTTAGACTTCTGGCGTTGAGCAGCATTACCCTTAGTTTTTTCCATTTTGTTTTCTAAGGAGGTGGGTTTGTCTTTTGAGCCTTGCCTAAAAAGGCACTATGGGGGTGGCAAGAGCCTTAGCCAATATCTGGAAGCCCAGTGGTGACAGGTGTAAGCCATCCCTTGCGAAGCAGCGTGGCTTGTCCAACATATTATCCCAGGCAGACAGACATTGGATCCCCTTAGAATGACACCAGTACTTGAGCCAATTGTTAAAGCTGATCATCTTGTCTTTGTATTGTGGTATCATTCTTGGTGAGGGCAAGATGCTGCTCAGGGTCAGGGTCATACCAGCCTGGGCTACATAATCGGAGAGCTCCTCTATGTCTCTTTTCATGCAGTCCAGGGAGGTACGTCTCAGGTCATTCACACCAGCATGGACAATGAGAGAGTCATATTTGTACTTGCTTTGGAGTGACCTGAGTGCGTGTGTTATGTGGCGGATCCTAGCTCCCGATAGACAGCTCACAGTCACCTTCTCCTTGTTCAGCCTGGTCAGTGGGACATCAGTGTGTCTGACTATGGAGTCACCTATTACTAGTGTATCAGGCAAGGTGTTTGGCCTTAAGGGCTGCGATTGGTCGACACTCTGATTTATTGAAGTATCTGTTGCATGTGTTTTGTTTTGAAGTGGTGGATTTTTGGAATCTGCTTTGGGAGCCTCTGTTGTTTTGGTAAGTTTTTTATTAGAGCCTCGGAGTATGTCTTTGTGTTTTTGTGTGTTTGGTTTGCAGTTGTGGTAGGTCTATGTGGGACTGGGATTGTTGTGTGTGTGGTTGCCATCTCCTCCTGTCTGGTCATGCCAGCCCTGAGTTGAGAGAGTTCAGCCTCCAGTTTGACTATATAGTTGCATCTCTCAGATGTATTTGTGTTTGTTGGGAGGAGGAGAGGGTTGTGTGTACATGAGACAATTGTAGCATTGTCTCAAGATACCCAGATTGACCAGCTGAACTGGAGACGGCGCCAGTAATCTACCACTCGACATCCTAGAACAGTATAAGGGAGTGGTATACCTTTAAGGGAAGTGGATATTCACAGGGGTGGTAAGTAGATGTAGTGCTTTACTTAGTACGAGAGTGCTTACTTAGTAGAGAAGTATTGAGAACAAGTGCTAGGCTTATAATACAGTGAGTAGTCTGGTTATACTAAGAGTAGAGCTTCCTTAAGGGAAAATTGAAAATCTTTGCCATTTATTCCTATAGCTATTCCCTATAAAAGCTTTCTGGAAAGGTAAAAGTATATATCGAGTCAGGGAGGAAAGCCTGGACTGTTTAGCTATTATTGGAATTGGAGAAACCATACTGTTAGTTTGAGGCCTGGAATATTGGGATGCTTCATTCCCAAGGGATGAGAAGGAAGGTCTGGACCAGTATCCATGGCAGATAAAGATGAGACCAAAGAAAGGGGAACCACATCTGGCAAGGCCAGACAGGGGCAATGAGGACAACTGAGCTCTTCAACCAATGTGCTTTCTGTAAGAATTTTGGAATCAAAGGTAACGGGATAGGCATAAAGGAAACCAGAGGGCCAAACAAAGACTACAGCATCCCTCAGTGACTCCCTCTGCGGGGGGATTAGAGTAAAATATCTGCTGCACTTGTTGTTGTGGGAAGATGCAAAGAGATCATAGCCAGGTTCGCCCCAAAGATGGAAAATCTTCTCTGCCACTGATGACTGAGAGACCACTTGCGAGGTAAAACATGGACCTGCTGAGTTTGTCCGCTTGTACACTGGATTTCCCTGGAATGTGCATTACTACTAGAAAGTGGTTGGAGGAGATCACCCACTGCCAAACTCTCATTGCCTCTCAAAAAAATGAATGAGTGGGTTCTCCCTTGCTTTTTGATGTACTAGATCACAGACATGTTGTTTGCTTGTACTGCAATAGTCCCTAGATGGAGAACTTCTTGAAAGAAATGCAATCCTAATAGAACTGCTCTCACCTCTAGGACACTGATGTGCAAAGTGGTTTCTTGGGGGAAAAATGTGTCTTGGGCTGTCCAACCTAAGAAATCCCACCCCAAGTGTCCATGGTCAATGGAGAAGGCAGAATAAAATGATGACTCAGGTCTCATCCAGCTGAATCAATTAACAATGATGATGATTTTTTGCATACCTGAGTGAGTTTGTCTGGGAAGGATAGAGGATGATACAAAACAGACCACTAAACAGAGAGAGTCCATTGGAGATGTACCACAGGAACTTAGATTACGGCTACTGCCATTGAACCTAGAGCCTGAAGAACAAGTTTGGCTGGAGGAACAGGATGAACAAGAATTTGTTGTACCTGAAACTTGACTGTGTCCACATGATGTGTTAGAAGATCTGCAATCTGACTTGCTGTGTTCAGCTGTCACCAATGAACTCCAGGCTCTGTACTGGTTGTAGTTTTGATTCGGGGATGTTGACTGAAATGCCTAGTCTTTGACAAAGTTGGAGCAAACAGTCCCTGGATTGTTCTAAGAGATGCCTGGTAGGGGTAGTGAGGGGCTAGTTGTCTAATTATGGAAACACTCAGAATCCCAGCCGTCTCAGGTGAGCTGCTACTACTGCCATATACTTGGTAAACAACCTGGAGGCTGTGGTGAGACCAAAGGGCAGGGCACTGATCTGACAGTGACTGACTCCCAACTGAAAGCGCAGATATAGTTGGGATTGTCTGTTCATCCTGATGTGATAGTACACATCCCAAAAATCAATTGAGCACATCCAATTATCCTTGTGCAAAAAGGGCAGGATGGACTGAACAGTGACCATTCGTAACAGACTTCCTCACAAATTTGTTCAGGTTGCTTAGGTCCAAAATTGGTTTCAGGTCCCTTGTCTTCTTTGGTACTAAAAAGAACCATGACTAAGTTCTGAATCCTCTTTGGGATGGTGGGACCTCCTGGGTGACTCTTGTCCAGCAGCATTTGAATCTCCTGAGCTGCAGCTTCTCCCTGACTGGGTGGGATGTCAGGAAACCTTCTTCTTTTGGTTGGGAGAATCTGAAAAATGGTATGAAATAACCTCTGTATATTATTTTTACCACCCAAGAATCTTTTGTTATAGAAAACTAGGCATCTGAGTACAAGGACAAGCATCCCCTGACTGTCTAAAGATGTGAGCAGTCACGCAACCCTTCAGGAGAACTTAAAGGGTCTAGCTGGAAAGGAATCTCAGAAACCCTGGTTTTGTGGGGGTGTGTTCCATTTGAACCCCCCCCCCCCTCTGCCTCTCATGGAGTTGTAACTGCATGAATCCTGGAAAGATCCCTGGGATTTATGGAATGCCATTTTCTTGCCCCCTCTTTGATATTGGGGAAAAAGATCATTGAGGGGTAGAAAAGTGAATCCCTACAGCAGACAGAGCCTTTCCTTCTTATTCAACTGCAGGAAAGCATTTCTTTCACAGAAGGGACAAACAAGGACATTCCATCAAAAGGAGCACTGATGAAAGAAGGCTTGAAAGGCTCCCCAAAATCATATAACTGCATCCAGGCATGTCTCTTAATGGTAATACCTGAACCAGCAGCCTGTAAGGTACCCTCTGCAGCATGGGATATTAACCTCATGGACCCACTGGAAATGGATAATAGAGTGGCCAGTTGTGGAGATGATCTCTTATAGTCCTCCACAGCCATGGACTTAGAGAGATTTGGATAGCTCCTTGGTCAAATCCCTCTGCAGACTCGTAAAGTGCATTAATTCAGGGATCTCAAGGCAAAGGTCACTGAAGCAAATGTGCCCTTCCCAAATCTGTCCAATACTCTCAACTCTCTATTAGGGGGATGGGTAGAGGAGCTCTGCTCTGCTAGCCCCTTCTTTGTGGCTATGACAACCACAGCATCACAAGGGATGGCTTTTCTCCAATGGGGTCTGTCCTTCTGAGGTGAGAGACTAGGCTGATAAGCTCTTCAGCTGGGGAAGTCACCCAAGATGCAGATGGGCCAGAAATAAAAGCTTCCAGAAAACCGGACTCCTCTGGGGAGGGAGTATCTTAAGACAATCCACCATTTTGCTTAAGAATCTCTAGGATGTCTCCAAATGAGACATTGTCTGGTGAAGGCCTGGGGGAATCCTTCCCCTTCATAGAAGTCAGTATCCTCTGTGAGAGATTCCATAGGGGAATCTGTGTGTCTCCTTTTGCACATTCTCTTTAAGGGAGCTTCCTCGGTAGGATGCTCTGGGGAGGTATCCAAAGAGAGTGGAAGTTCCTCTAGGGGGAATTGTCTGGATGCCAGTTGGTACCAGCTGTCCCTGTGGACTAGGTCTGATGGGATCAGAGTTCTGTCCCACTTGAGGAAGAGATGAAGGATTTAAGGAAAAGGAGAGACTGGATCTCTAGGACAAGAGAAAGCCCTCTCCACTACCTCGAATACAGATGGACCACGAAAATCCATGGCAGGCTGCACCAGGGCCAAAAACTGCACCACCCCCAGTGTGTGGCCATCCCTGGTGAGATCTGACCACAGATTAGTCTCACTAGAAGTAACTACAACACAAGACCCCTCTTAGCAACAACTAGACTATAAAACATCTCCAAGACCAATTACAATATAGTGATATCAGAGTATAGGCAAAGAGAAAGAAAAAGGGGAGGCCCAAACGAAAGGCCAGCACTGGTAAAGTTTTTAGTAGAATCTAGAACAGAAGCAGCCATTAAAAATGGAATAATTAGTACAGGATATAAAATATTGCATGATAACTATAAGAATCAAGTAAAGGAGGTTAGAAAGGATAAGCAATTCACAAAGAAACGATGGGAGGATATAAGTTTGTCTCCCAAATATGCAACAAAATCTAGAAGATTTAGGATTTTTGCTTGGAAATATTTACATAGAAATATTTTATACCTCAAGTAGACTCCAAAGTATTTTTCCTCAGGTAGACAGCAAATGTTGGAGGTATGATGGGGAAGAAAGAGGTACTTGAGAACATATTTTCTGGGAGTGGAGTGGGTTGGTCGACTTTAAGGATACCCTGCGAGAAGCACTGTCGGAGATACTTGTTGGGCAAATTGGTGTGACGAGGGAGATGATTCTTCTTAGCTTTGATACAGAATCGGAGCTGCCTAGACATGGTAGGGCCTTGCTGTGTCTAATTATGGTAGCTACCAAAAAAGCAATTACTAGAAAATGGAAATCAACATCTAAACCAACTATATTAGAAGTAGTGAACATAGTAACAGAGATAAAAGAACTGAAATTGAGATATTTAGAAAAGGGTAGGAGCAAACTATGTAGGAAAAAATGGGAATTGTGGGAACAATGCATACAGGGGAAGAATGAGGTTTAAAAGAAGGCAGAACTTAAATGAGCTATGAAATGTTTGAAAATGACTGGCTAGACTATAAGTGATGTATAATGTTTGCAACTGGGAGCATGTCAGTATAGATTGTGGTGTAAAATGCTTGCATCTAGGATTGTGTTGGTGTGATTTGTTTTCATTTATAGTAATGTACATCTGCTTATGTTGTAAGTGATGGGTTTTTTCTTGTTTAAAAAAGGGGACAGGAATTGAATAATTTATGTAATTTTACTTAAGGTATATGACATATAGCAACATATATGAAGTATAATATTTGCTGATACAGTTTGATAACTTTTGTATAAATGTAAATTTGCCTGTGTCACAAGTGATAATTGAATAAAGGTGTTGATAACAAGGCCAATTACAACCTCTTACGTGGCGGCATAAATAGATTCATAGCCCCTCCCCCGACTGATGGAACAGACACCTACAGTATGTTGAGTTGTACACTGATGCTTTATACAAGCACCTGCAAGAAGGTCTTACAATTGTACCAAATAGTACCAAAGCAAGATCTTCAAGGAAAAACAAACCTGCCTGGTGGACAACTGCCATTAATAGGCTATACAATAGGAGAATGAAATTGCTGTCCAAGAATAGGAAGGAATGGTCTCAAAACTGGAAACGCTCCCTCCTCAACTTAAACAAGCAAATAAGACTCCTACTGAAGTCCTCCAAAGCTAACTACAAATACAAATTAGCTTTCCTAACTAAGGAGAACTACAAGGCATTCTTTAGTTACATCCGTAACCTTAAAGGTAACGCCCAGATATGCGCTGAACTCATAATTAATGGTACTACATATACAGAACTTGTGAATATAGCAAACCTGCTGACTGGCAGGTTCAGTGAAAACTTTAATTCCCTGTCCCCATCACATATACCCCAAAGCATTCCTAATACCTGTCCTCCACCTACCTAGCATCTGCGAGGAGCAGATCTTTAATGTCCTCTTCAAGGCCAAAAACACCTCTATGGGACCAGACAATATCCCAAGCTGTGTTCTAAATGGGTTAAAACAGGAATTAGCATAATCACTGGGGATGCTTTTTAATCATAGCCCAAGCACTGGCTTCATCCTAGCAGAATGAAAAACTGCTACCATCATCCCTTTGCACAAAGGGGGTGCATTCATGGACCCTGCAAACTACAGACCCATTAGCCTGACCAGCCGTATCTGCAAGGCCATGGAACGAATCATTATGGACCTTATTAACAAAGATATAGGAAATCTCCCAACGCTTGACCCCCACCCAGTTCAGCTTTGTCAAGGAGAGAGCATGGCTGTTAAACTTGGTGGACTTCTTTGAGACAGCCACCAAAGCCCTAGATGAGAGCAAATCTGTGCATATTGCCTACCTAGACTTAGCCAAGGCCTTTGACACAATCCCCCACTCAGGCATCATTGATAAACTCACCCATCTGGGTATCAAACCATATATTGTCAGGTGGGTTGCAAATTGGCTCACTGATAGAACTCATACAGTCAAAATATGGGACTCCACCTCCTCTAGCAGATCTGCAACCAGCAGTGTTCCACAGGGATCAGTTCTGGGATGCCTACTGTTTGGACTATACTTATCCGAAGTACAGGCTAAAACTAAAGGACTGCAGCTGACAAAGTTTCCTGATGACTGCAAAAGTACAGTTTTGTACCTACCATAAATGTAGATGTTCGAGTGTACACCCCTGCTGCAGTCATCACACTTGGGTTATCCTGTCGTCACACGGTCACGCAGTCGGCCTGAATTCCAAAGTCTTGGTCCGGCGTCGGTTGCTGTCGCTTCTTCACTGACGTCAGTGCGCCAGGGGTATATATGATGCATCCGACACCATTTTCTTCAGTTTTTCTTGCCCCAGATGTCAGGTGCTCCCAAAAAGGTGGTCAGTAATCAGTACCAATCTAAATAAATGTAGCACAAACACAACATCCCTCCAGCCATAAGCAAATACATCACAAAGGTATTGTAAAGATTTAGTTAGTTAGGTCAGAGGGGATGGAGGGAGGGTAACCTGGACTGCAGCAGGGTGTACACTCGAACATTTACATTTATGGTAGGTACAAAACTGTACTGTGTTCATCGTGTTACCCTGCTGCAGTCATAACACTTGGGTAGAATCCCAAAGCTAAGGATGGGAGGAGGAGTCAAAGAGGGTTAGAGGAGGCTAGAAGGCCCTGCAGAACTGCAGTGGCGAAGCCTGCTCTAGTCTTAGAGTAAAGTGGTAAGTGGTAGTGTTTGGTGAAGGTGTGTACTGAACTCCAAGTTGCAGCTTCCAAAATATCCTTGGTTGGCACCCCCCTGAGGAAGGCTGTAGATGTAGCTGCTACCCTGGCAGAGTGGGGCCTTATGGTAGCAGTAACTGGTTTTCCATGATGGGTATAGCAAAAATGAATGCAATGTCCTATCCATTTGGAAATGGTCTGTTTTGATACAGCCTTCCCTTGTGAAGCTGCAGCATAGGATACAAAGAGCTGGTCAGATTTTCTGAAAACCTTAGTTTTATCCAAGTAGTAACGAAGCTGCCTGTGAAAGTCCAAGGAATGCAGGAGTCTTTCTCCTTTACTCTGTGGATTTGGAAGGAAGGTGGGTAAGTGGATGGTTTGATTTAGAGCCACACTGGATACCACCTTACGCATGAAGGAAGGATTAGTTCGTAGAGAAACTATGTCTTGATGGAAAATGAGGAAAGGTTCTACTGCCATTAGTGCCTGAAGCTCTGAGACTCTTCTGGCTGAAGTTATTGCTAGCAGCAGGGCAGTCTTCCATGATATAAACTTTAGATCAGCAGAGAAAGCTGGTTCAAAAGGAGGTAGCGTAAGTTTTTCCAGAACAAAGTTGTGGCCCCAGGTTGGTGTAGGTGCTCTCCTGGGGGGCCTAATGTTTTTGCCCCTCTGAGGAACTGCCTTAGAAGTGGATGTGAAAATAAGGTTGGATCGTGTTGTAGTGGGCTGAAATAGCTGAGGCGTGGATTTTAATAGATGAAAAAGAAAGTCCTTTGTGCAACATCTCAGTTAAATACTGTAGAATCTGAGGCATGTGAGGCTGAAGGGTATTTTGGCCTTTAGCTTGGTTCCAGGCGCAAAACCTTTTCCATTTGTCCGAGTAGGCCTTCCTGGTGCTGGGCCTCCTAGCTTTCAGAATAACATCAACAACTGCTTGAGGGAGAGGAGCTGGCTGGTTGCTTAGGTGATTTGCCATGCAGCCAAATTTAAGGCTTTGAGCTGGCTGTGTAGAATCTGATTGTCTTGCTGTGTGAGCAAATGAGCAATTTGTGGTAAAATCCAAGGTGGGCCCTGGGCCATATTCCTTAATAGTGGGTACCAGTGCTGGCGTGGCCAGTCTGGGGCTATGAGTATCATTCTGGGTCTCTCCTTTCTGACTTTCAGAAGCACCTTTGAGAGAAGGGGCAATGGAGGGAAGGCATATACTGTCAGGTTTTTCAAACTGAATGAGAGTGCGTCCACTTTCCAAGCTTGATGGTGAAGTGTCCTTGTACAAAATTTTGTTAGCTGATAGTTTTGGGGGCTGGCAAACAGGTCTATGTCTGGGTGGCCCCATTTTTGAGTTATCATTGCAAATATTTGTGGATCCAGTTTCCACTCGTGGGGATCCATGATGTTTCTGCTGAGGTAGTCTGCCAATGTGTTCTTTTTTCCTGGCAGGAATTGAGCTTGTAGATGAACTTGGTAAGCCAGTGCTGTGTTCCACAAGGTCATTGCTTGCCTGCATAGAGGGTAGGAGTGTGTACCCCTTTGTTTATGTACCACATTACTGTGGTGTTGTCCGTCCTTATTGTAAGCTGTCCTGGATGTAAGAGGTTCTTGAAGGCTGTCAGGGAATTCTGTACAGCTAGCATTTCTTTTTGATTGATGTGCAGATTCCTTTGTTCTGCAGACCATACGCCTTGAACGCACTGTCCTGCCATGTGTGCCCCCCAGGCGTAGTCTGATGCATCTGTTGTCATAGTTTGCCTGGCTGGGGGCAAGGTGAAAGGCTGACCCTTGTTGAGGTGACATGCCTGTGACCACCATAGAAACTCCTGTTGAAGGCAGGGAATGAGAGGTATCATTGTTTCCAAGCTGTGGCTGTGTTGAGTCCATACGCTTTTTAGGTACCACTGTAATTTCCTCATATGCAGCTTTGCAAATGGTATTAGTAGTATGCAAGATGCCATGAAGCCCAAGGCCTGCAGAATTTTTTTTGCAGGGAGTTGGGTCTTTGTTGCCATTGTTTTGAAATATTGAGTCAGTTGTAGTTGTTTGTCTGGTGTCAGATAAGCCTTCTGGGGCGTTGTATTCAAGCTGGCACCCAGGAATGTCACATTTTGTGAGGGTACTAGTTTTGATTTCTTTTCGTTTACTGGGTACCCTAGGCAACTTAGAAGATGTTTTACAAAAGCCAGATGTTGTAAGAGGATGTCCTTGCTTTCTGCTTGGATGAGGCAGTCGTCCAGGTATGGGTATATTTGAATTCCTCTTTGTCTGCAGTATGCAATTACTGGTGCCAGGCATTTTGTGAAAACCCTGGGCACAGTGGATAAGCCAAAGGGCAGTGCAGAGAATTGGTAATGGGTTGAACCTGCAATGAAATGGAGGTATCTTCTGCAATTTTGTCTGATAGGGACATGCAGGTATGCCTCCTTGAGGTCCAACGTTACTAGCCATGCTTTCTTGCCCAACATGGGAAGAAGCTGCTGTAGTGTTACCATCTTGAATTTGGGTACTTGTAAGAAGGTGTTTAGAATTGAAAGGTCCAGAATTGGTCTCCAGGCATTGTCCTTTCTGGGGACTAGAAAGAGTCTTGAGTAAAATCCTTGGCCTTGCTCCCGTGTAGGTACCAGTTGAATGGCTCTCATGTCCATGAGAGCTGTAATTTGTTTTTGTGCCTCTGCCCATTGATTTTGTGGCAGGTTTGGCATTCCTCTTTTCGTTAGAAAGGTGTGGAAATGGAATCTGTATCCTTGTGAAATTATATCTAGGACCCACTTGTCCTTTGTGACGATGCGCCAGTTGTCTGAAAAAAGTGCTAATTTTCCTCCCAAGGGAGCTGCCAAGACAGTCTTGGTTGGCCATATGAGGTTTAAGTCATTGTGTTTGCCTTCTAGTAGTTTGGGGCCTGACTTCTCCTCCCTTCTGTGTTACAGTGCCCCATTGTCGAGGTTTGTAGTGGGTTTATGGTTGTCCTCTGCCTCTTGGGTGTCTGTATTTACCCCTCTGTGGTCTGTCAGTAGCTTGAAAGGACCAATTTTTTGTTGGCCAATTTCTACTGAAGTGAGGGGGCTGAACCTGTAAAAAATCTTTGACCGTCTGCATAGATTTTGCCTTATCCTCCATTTTCTTTAAGACTTCTGCTTTAACTCCAAATAGGACATCCTGCTGTAAGGGAGCATCTAGAAGCTTTGCTTTAACATGATCAGGCAGAGTTTGTTCCTTTAACCAAGCATGCCTACGTATAACAGACCCAGTAACAGCTGCTCTACAGGAAGCCTCCAAAGAATCAAATCCACATTGTAAAGTATGTTTGCCCACCTGTTCAGCTGCATGCAACAGATCCTGCATTTCTTTCAATTCAGACTGTTGAGGGAGTGTGCTCATTTTTTGTCTTATTTGAGACATTAGAAATTGCTGGCATTTTAGCATGTGAAACAGACAATTTAGTGCTCTCATAGCTAGAGTGGCTGAGGTGTAAACCTATTTCCCCCACCTGTCTAGTGCTCTGGAGTCCCTTTCAGAGGGTACAGGATTTTTTGCCATAGAAGCCTTAGCCCCTTTGGGATCCTGGGAGATAGTCTCTGGGTCAGCAACAGGGCTTTTATAAAGGAATTTGTGGGAGTTAGGCACTCTATAATATCTGTCTGGTTTGGCTGGAGCAGGAGGCAGAGAATCTGGATTTAAACTAGATTCTAAGTAAACATCATCTACTATGTCTAAAACTGGGGGGATAGCAAGAGGTCTGTGCTGGGGGAGTAAAAGAAACTCTCTGAGCCTTTTCTTTGAGTCAGAGTAGTCCTGACCTTCCCAGTGAAAATGTTCCCTCAGTGTGTAAAGTTTCCCCAAAGGAGTAGTCTTCAGGGGGAGAAGCTGAGGGAATGGGATCCTCAGCATCAGAATCTTCATTAGGGGGAAAGGAGTAATCTTGTTCCTCAGAGGAGCCTGAGGAAATAGACACTTGATCAGAAGAGGCATAATCTTCCTCTTGTCTAGTCCTTTTGTCGGGGGGGGGGTTGGGAACCCCTGATTAAAGAGATCAAATCTTCAGCCATTTTAAGTATCTGTTTCTTAGGCATGGGGCCTTGAACTGGAGACTGAAGTGCAGTCTTTTTTGGTTTAAGAGGAGTCTTAAGCTTAGGATACGTTTTTATAGTGAGCGTCGTCGGTCTGAAGACGCCTTCAGAAACCAAAGGTGTTTCTGCAGTACTGACATCTTTCTGCAATGTCGTCGGTAGGGCCTAAAGAAAATGGCTGCGTTGGCCTAGCACTCTCCGCCAAAGGACCCGAAGCGGTCTCGGGTTCCAATTCTGCGGTAGCCAGGGGCTGCGTAGGAGCCTCACTGAAACCCGATGAACCGGAGACCGGCCCAGCCGAGGCCTCGGAGTCTGGCTTGGGTCTAGGCTGCCTGTCCTTATCCTTGCGTTTTTTGTGCACGCCGGTAGTCGGTTGCTCCGATTGCATTGTGTAGTTAAATTTTCTACCGAAGTAGTGTCGTGCGAAATCAAAGCGTCATTTTATAATACACTTATTGAACCTAGCACAAAAGTGACAACCAATGACGTCGTGGTCTGGGCCTAGGCAAGGTATACAGTAAGAATGAAAATCCTTATGAGGTATTTGCTTCCCATAAGAAATACAATTGTTAACTTTTTCTGACATCGGTCTGAGGCAAGAAAAGTTTCCCCAATGGGGTACTTAGCTTTATTGAAGACTTCGGATCTGAAATTCGACTTCGAAAATCTCAGGAGTCGGCAGACCGGTACTTCTGAACTGCTTCTGCTTCGGGCACCGTGCGGTAAGAAAGACTGAAGAAAATGGCGTCGGATGCATCATATATACCCCTGGCGCACTGACGTCAGGGAAGAAGCGACAGCAACCTACGCAGGACCAAGACTTTGGAATTCAGGCCGAATGCGGGACCACCTGACGAAAGGATAACCCAAGTGTGATGACTGCAGCAGGGTAACACGATGAACATCTAGGAGTAATCACTGAAACCTCTAGTGATGTCAACATCCTACAAGAAGGTCATACGTACACTAATGACTGGTGGCAAAGTCATGGTCTTAAATTTAATACAAAAAAATACATTACCATCCTCTTTGGCAAGGGTGATGCTCCTGCAAACTACCACATCAATAGTAATACCCTAAGCACACGGTCAGTGGTGAGAGATCTGGGCACACAGGTTGACAGCACACTTAACTTCAATCACCATGTCTCCACAGTGATAAGAAGAGCATTTTATATTGCTCATCTCATAAGTAAGGGCATTGCCTCCAGAAAAAAAGAGGTTAGAACCCCCCCACCGTACTCTTCCCTCATCCGGCCAATAACACACTACAATGCTCCTGAAATCATTGTCACTTTACTCTGTATCATACAGACTGCTCAGAGGTGACCTGTGCCTTGCATATAGGGAATCTCTCACCCAGCTTTAATGGAATTGCTGCACATTCACAAGTCAAATGGCACATGGGTCACTCATTCAAAAGGACCTTATCTTGGTATGCAATATCAACAGAACTTGCTGGAGAGACAGATTTGTCTCATAGAGGTTGCACCAGTTTTGGAACAAGCTTCCTATTCATGTTAAACAAAGCCCCTCATTAGACCTGTTTAAGTGTAATTTGAATGAATGGGTGGTTCACCCCAGGGGTTCCTCTTGGAAAGGGGAAACAGATGCTGATTTTAGTGTCTGCTTGAACCACACACCCTTGGGAATATGGGTTGAACTTGGGTAGGCTAGTAAGGGCCCTGGGGCTGTTAGCCTAGTTACCTCCTATGATTCTATGGTAGGGGATCTCTTTCAAGACTCCAAAGAAGGTTTAGGATGTTTACTAGGGGATTGTGCTCCTGATGAAAAAAATGACGATGGAGGCAGCATTCCCTTAAGGACTGATTTATTTCTTCTGTGCAATATTGCTCTTGAGTTAAATGAGGCAATAAAAGAGCAGTCAGTATTCAGGTGTGTTACTCCTAAACAATAAACACATTCCCTGTGAACATCAGGATTTGCAATTTTGTGCCCACAGGAAGTTAATTTTTTTAAAGGTCTAACACAGGTAAATTACTACTGCCAAAGGCATGGCTTAAAACTCGATTCCAAGAAATCCATAATTGTACCTTTTGAGAAGTCAGCTACCCATGGAATATATCTCGTTGATAAAACACTCCTAAAAGTTGATACAGAAGTCAGGGATTTGGGGAGTGATGTCGATACTAACCTGGCCTTTGATCAACATGCATCTAAGGTAGTAAGAAAATCATTTTATATCACTTCTAGGTCCAGGGAAGTCACTGTGTCACTGTACTTAGCCATCTTCAAACATACCATGGAGTATAACGCCCCATTCGATATGTACGTGACCGGGCACGTAACATCTGCAATGTCCACAGAGGTTCCTCACAAAAAGAATACAGGGCATAAACGCAATTTCCTGTGAAGATTTCCTCAAAGCTGTATTCCTATACTCTGTTTTTTACAGACTGTTAAGAGGCAATCTATGCCTGGCACACAAGGCATCCTAGGATCCCACTTTGATGTAACTTTTGCATATCCACAAAATTAATAGCACCAGAACTACTAGATCTAAGGATTTAAACTTTGCTTGTGATTTAAACAGATCATGTTGGAGGAACAGTTATCTATCTCACAGAATCTCTATTCTCTGGAGTAAGCTTCCCATCCATATGAAGTAGAACCCTTCCCTAACTCTATTCAAATGCAACCTGGACCACTGGATAGGAAATCAGAAGTTCACCCTTGGTCTGACACCTATGTGTCTTTAGGCAGCCATTAAATCAAGCTCTAACACACACCCCTTAAAATCATCTTTAAAGTACAACTAGAGGGATACATTTGTGTTGCACGGCTAAGCTTATTAAGGTCCTAGTGATGGTTAGCCTAGTATACACCTATGAACATCTGTTAGCAATGCAGTACCTCTGTGGCTGTTTCCCTGGTTTCCAGTTGGGGTGCCTTCTGCAGGAGAGAGTGTGTGTGTGTGTGTGTGTGTGTGTGTGTGTGTGTGTGTGTGTGTGTGTGTGTGTGAGAGAGAGACAGAGCGCACAAAAGAGGATATCGTATAATGGACTGGAATTTCATCTGGTGTTGGTTCCTGCCTTGATCCAGTACAGGCTCTGGATCCCCCCAGCCATGAAGTGAATAAAGTGGGTATCATAAAAAATGAATGACTGAATGCATATTATTCATAGCTGACAAATGTAATATGTTCTGCATTTGGCTTGGAACACCACTGACAATGGTAATTTTTGATCACTGTACCCACAATGATAACCAATGTAATACAGATTCAAAAGTGTGGCTGTCTCTCCACAAGTCTGCACTTTTAAATATGCAGTATTTTTGCTTTTACAAATACAAATCAAACGCACAAAAAATGACACGTATGTAAATATATTAAAAATGAGATCACTAGTGTGCAAGCATTACATTTAAAAAAGGACAAACCAAAATTTAAGAGTCATATAAAACAAGTGAATCTTTGAAGGATACATACATTAAGGTATTTTGTTATATAGTTACAAGCCATAATATACTGTTATAAAAATAATCTTTGAAATGTCAAAAAATACTTAAATGTTAAGTTAATAAAGACAGCATTATTACAAATCATTTGAAGTCTATACATTTAGAAATAATCCAGAAGTACTGCAAAGCGTTAAAGACAAACTCCTATAGTGCTTCATTCTGTAGCCTTGTGTTTTGACTTAGCAAGTCACTTCAGACCAAATCGTCCATCACTGTAAGAAGAACTTTTGCCCAGGGAATGTTACCTGGTGAAGAATACATAAATGAAAAGATATACAGGACTCTGGGCTATGAGTTGTGGCTAGTCATTCCAATTCCCTAATTGGAGAGCCAGTGGTAAAAACAAATGCTTTTAGAAAATAATATGAAAGAGAATGAAAGTATATACATAGCAGACACGACACAGAAGGAACATAAGGAGATACAAGAGTACTTCTAACATGTCTGTGAGATAAGGAAGGGGATGCCACAGGTAATGCAGATGAGTCAGACAGATTAACCGATATCCCACCCTCTGTGGCTGTGCAAGAAATTTGGGCTGTAACAAAAAGGACAGGAAAGAGTAAGGTAAATCTTTGGTAGCAATGGCTTACTGACACAGAAAAAAAAAAAAACAAGGATAACTTTTTGTTCCTTAGCTGGTGGTAGTGTTCAGTGAAATTCCTACACTGATACTAGAAATACGGAAGCAGTGTTTTCAGTAGTTCTGCCAGAGCAAAGATAGACATGTGCAGTCCTGTTACAGTCCAAAATATATACTTAATCATGAGTATAAGTTATTTATATCTGTAGTAGTCTGTTGTTTTATTAGATATCTGCCTGAACTAACTGAAAATCAGTTTGGATTTGTGTGTGTGTGTGCTGGACAGGTATTTGCTAATATGCTGAAAATTCTGGTGTTGACGAAGGCCACACAAGACAATAAGGATGAATTAGTAACTCTGGGTCCAAAGAAAGCATTTGAAAGCACATAATGGTATTATTTGATGAGAGTCTTGACTTGCCTTTGGGTTTATAGCAGAGCTTATAGAACCGATTGTGCCAACAGATTCAACAGCTAGAATAAAGGCACATGACGGTCTTTCATTTTCTGTGAGGTTGTTACAGGGATATAGAAGGGGCATTGGTTCATACTAGGCTATCTGCCCTAGGGCATTTATAAGCCTAGCCAGAGTGTGTTTGGCTTTCACCACCTACTTTAAATGAATTTTGCTATGCCCTTTTTTGAGGTTAGTATACTGTGTCTCTAACAGTGACACAGAAGTGATACCCGGGGTAAACCTACGATCTCCCATCCACTCATCAAGATTCCTCTTGAAGAGAGTCAATGAGGGACTCTGCCTAACCTGGACTGGGATTTTATTCCAGAGTGAAGGGAGCCTCTGGGTTATGAATCTGTCCCTTCAGCATGTCCTATTTATTTCAGTGCTGAGGTTCAAGTCTCTCGAGTGCGTAGCTCGATGGGATTTGGATTTTCTGAGGTGCAGCATGTCCATTAATTCCGGGTTGGACATGGCTTTATATGTCAGGCACAGATCGCATCTGAGCAGGCGGTATGCCACTGAGTAGAGCTGGAGTTTCTTTAACCGGGCAGCATATGGCATCTGTTTGAGCCCTTTGATACTCTTGGTGAAGTACTTTTGGGGTCTTTCCAGTTGCTGCAGGTGTCTGGTAAGTTACATCCCAAAAGGGGCATTGTACTCAATTATGGGCCTGATGTGGGATGAGTAAAGAGGTGCGATGACCTCCCCTGATCTAGATGTGAATCCCTTCAAGATTAGGTGGGCTATATAAAATGTTTTTCTACCACTTTGATAGTGGTTTTCAAATGAGAGATTGCTATCAACTTGGGTCCCCAGGTCCCTAATTACTTCTTCCGTACTTAATGTGGTAATTTGTGGGCACTTTGTTTTTGCCAAAGGGGATGACTATACACTTTTTGGCGTTTAGCTTGAGGCCACGGCTCTGGCACCAGTTGTCTAGTTTCTATGAGGCCCTTTTGTAGGATGCTTGTGTCGGCTGGAGAGTCTATTATGGCGCCTAGTTTGCAGTCATCTGCGAACTTGGTCAGCCACAGTCCTTCTGTGTTGGCCTGTACCTCCGAGAAATATATACCGAACAACAGAGGTCCCAGGACTGAGCCTTGTGGGACGCCACTTGTAACTGGTTTGGAGTCTGACATGGCTCCAGCAATTCTAACCATGAGGGTTCTGTCCTTGAGCCAGTTTGCAACCCATCTAGTGACATAGGGGTTTATATTTAAGCTGGTGAGCTTATCTATAATGCCTGAGTGGGGTACTGTATTGAAGGCTTTTGCGAGGTTCAGGTAGGCTGTGTGGACCACCTTTCCCCTCGTCAATGGCCTTGGTGACGGTTTCAAAGAAATCGAACAGGTTTAAGAGGCAGGATCTGCCCTTAACAAAGCCGAACTGGGTAGGATCCAGCCACCAACTTCATCTGCATTATACTTAGAGCTACTGGCCACTCCAATGTGGAAATTCTCATTAAGGAGATAAAAAGAAGTGAAAATATCTCTACTTATGGATTATGTACGAGTATATTTGACAATACCTGCACTGTACCCAAGTATTTCTTTTTTTAAACCTGGAGAAGCTCTTTGCAATAAAAGATTAACAAAACTTAAAATTAGAGCAATGGCTGTAAATTATCCACCTACCTGGAAACTGAGACAAGAGTATGTTTTTTTCTAAGAAGCTGTCAATATTACCTGTGTGGCAGTTTTGCTGGGACAGTCAGCATAAGATTCAGTTAACCAAGATACATGACGAATTAATGAAGAGGCTAACATTTGATTTCAAGAAATAATGATGACTGGAACTTAACCAGAAAATACAATGTTACATTTTTGGGATATTATTACTTTACATATTTCATTCTCTTCCAGCAGATATCATCAGTTAAAAATATGATAATCTGTGATGGTGGTAAACCTAGACTGGCATAAGAAAAGTAGATGGAGTAGAAATCTCAAGGTGAATTAGGAGTTCTGGACCCATGCCTATATGAGAATGATATCCAATGAAAACTTAGCATACAGATACAACTATAGGAGGCTAAGTGAAAATATCTGACTTGTTCGCAAGGCAATATTAAGAAAGATTTTCAGAGTATCCTTTTGATCATTTATGTGTTAAAAATGACACTGGAAACACTAAAACAGACCTTGTATGACAATGATTTGAAAATATGGATGAATTTGTTGTTGTCTCTTGGGTAAAATAAGACTCTGGTGAATGGGGTTAATGAAAAAGGAAAGAAAGACAGAAGGACAAGGCCAATGTACTGAGAATAGTTGAGACCTGGGGAAGTATGGGATACCTGAAAACAAAAACAGAATAAGGTTTGGTCTAAATCCTATGTCTCAAGTGTACCTCATTAAGAGGAATGTTCCTCATTTGAGTCTTAAAGTCCATGTTTCTTGCAGTTCTACATTGAAAGGGTCTCACACATTCATTCATTGCTAACTACTATCCAGCTGACCCTGGTTCAGTTAGCAGGTGACTGACAAGAGTGGCAGGAAGGCTAGCAACATGGGTGTCTCCTGTGATGATCCCTGATGCAGACTGGGGATGTTGTTGACAAGAGATTGGGTGATATCCTGCCACATCCCCATTGCAAGCCTGCTCCCTTAGATGTAGCCATGCCAATGTGAGGGATGGGGAAAGTTCATAGGTCATTACAAAAAAAAAACCCTAGACAGATGCAGAGATTGATGAGCACCTCTATATGCCCTTAGGATCCACAACCTGCCACAGCAAACCAGATTAAGCCTGAGGAGTAAGGAGATTGGCTGGTACAGCTGGCATGGATATGTAGCATTGAGGTGCTAGGCCAGTAACATGACAAAAAAAAAAAAGAAAAGGAAAAGTAAGATGCAGACAGCAAGATTTCTTCGATTATACAACCCCCCCCCCCCCACAAGGTGTAAGAGTCCCTGTACTTTTGAAATCTGGCCATTGTTCTGGTCCCTAGCAGTCATCAAATAGCAGTCAGATTTTCTTGCCTGTTTATTTACTGTTAGAGCTAACAACTTAAGGGCATGAGAGTGCAAAGGAAATCATTACATACACATTCTAATACATTTCTGTTGCACTCCTATGTCACCTTTGCTTTCTGTATTACTAACTTCCACAGCATTCCCTTGGCTATCTCTGGGAGATCTGTAGAATAGCAACTCAACCTTCCAACAAGATCAGACAGCTAAGCTTTTGGGCACGTCACCTAATCCCCTGGCTGATCATGAATATCCGTATGGATACATGAGGGTATGTGTGTCTGTAATTTCATTGCTCGAACTGAGGAAACAGTCAAAATGGTAAAAAAAATCCCAACAAAAAAGTGCCCCCCATGTCATGGGCTCTATAACTTACACAGACCCACTCTGATATTGCACAACAGTGGGGGAAAGGGAAAACTCCTTGATTCCCACTGCCCAACAATCTTGCACCAAGAGCAGTACTGGATGTTTGAGGACACATATAGTGATTATAATATTCAGCGATTAACATTTTGATATACACATTTGACATTGTATTGAACCCATATATACAAATACACACACACACACACACACACACACACATATATATATATATATATATATATAAATAAATAAATTATATATATAGTTTTATATATATATATATATATATATATATATATATATATATATATATATATATGGGTTCACTACATATGACCGAAAGTTCATTTGACCGAAGCCCATATTACCGAAAGCCCATGTGACCGAAAACTCATTTGACCGAAAAACAGCACTGGCAGGTATATGTCCATTTCCCCACTGTAGCGCGACCCTGGAGTGAGAATATTAAGTTGGGGGGGAGGTGGGGGGGGGCACAGCCCCCCACATTTTGCAACACCTTTGTACTGATGTTATATGTTTTCATGTATTTTTAATGGCTACACATGTATATAACAGTGCATAAACTGCAATTATGTGGGGGGGCTATGCCTCCCACACCCCCCAACTTAATATTCTTACTCCAGGGTCGCGCTACAGTGGGGAAATGGGCATATACCTGCCACTGCTGTTTTTCGGTCAAAAGAGTTTTCTGTCATATGGGCTTTTGGTGAAATGAACTTTTGGTATTACGGTCTCAGTCATATGGGCTTCGGTCAAATGAACTTTCGGTCATATGTAGTGAACCCATATATATATATATATATATATATATATATATATATATATATATATATATATATATATATATATAATTAATTCTAGTGATGGCTGAAAAATGTCAGTAAGCATGGAATAATTCAGATTTCACTTACCTGTCTCTGACAACATTAACAGTCCTTATGCCCAGTGCTGTACCTAGCTGAATTACAGCTTGCCCAACTGCACTATTGGCTGCATTCTGAATCACAGTGTCACCTGCAAGATTACATAACCCAGATCACTAGGGAGCATGGCAAGACAGAATCAGATTATATTAGCATTTCTGTAGTAATTACAGTTTAACAATCTCTCTTTCAGCATGAAAAAAAAAGAAACAAGTGATTTGTTGCACTGATTCCATGTTATAATGACATTATATTCAGTAAACATGCACTGAACTGTTAAGCTTTTTCATTCCAAATATTTTCTTCTTAAAGGGTAGTTAATTAACCATTTGTAATACAATTTTTCAAATCCACTTCAAACCAAGTTTAAGAAAAGGTTGTTGCTTGTAATGATGCTAGTACTGGAAACTAAGCCTAACTACTTGCCTTTCATTAGTTAAAATTCAAGTTTCAGTCAACCCAAACCTATGGCTTTTCTTGAAGAGTGTCTGCTAAATGTCTGAACTGTCTTCTTCACTGAAGCTACAGGAAGACAGATGCCTCTCTCTCTGTCATTCCATACATAATGTAGTCTGGTTCTGTTTCCCACCATGCTTCACATAAACCGTTTACCATGTATACTTTTATCAGTACTAAACTGCAACTTTTCATTTATATAATGAAATGATGCTATCATTCAGTAGTTATCCTTACAGAAATACAGTACAACAGCCAAACTGCTGTTGAAGTAGCAAGGCACCCGATTATGTTACAGAGATTGTAGTTCAGTAAGCAGACTCTTAATACTGGAGGGGAGAAGCGTAGCAAGGGTGGGACGAAGAAGGAAATTGTTCTGGGTGAAAAGTTTTAGGAGGTGTGGTCAGTCAATCCCAATCACTCTTTAATGCATACCAGGTCTTAAAAAAACAGTATTACATTTGCGGCCAAACCAGATTTGAGCACTGTTCCCTGTGTGGGCTAAACTGTAGCAACTGTTTGCTACATTGTAGCTGCAGTTTAATACAATTTAAAACATTTTTTAAGTAAAACCTGAGAGCTGTAGCTCTCTGTGTGGGGGAAAAATGGTATCAAGCAGTTTGCTATAATTTAAATGAAAAAAAAATTTAATTAACTAAAATGCGAGGAAGGAAGAGGGTCAGGGGCAGGGTGCATAAAAGGAACCTACTTGGCTCCTGGGGCAGGAAGGAGGGGGCATGTATCTGGCCACATGACTGCGGACCTTTTTATTTTGCTCTTCATTTGAAGAGCTGAGGGCATGCAGCTCAACTTAGTTGAATAAACTATGCATCTGCTGCAGAGTCAGCCACAAGGGTGGAACCGAGAAGTCACTGGCCTGCTCTCTACAGTTGATGGGTAGGCAAGAAATGATCCACCAAGGTGACTCAAGGTGGAGGCCTAAGGGGTATGGCAGCCTGTGAGGACAGATTCCCACATCAGCCTTGGCCATCCTACAGGATTATGTCAAAGAGAACACACATTGTAGATAATTGAAGTACACAGCACAAAAGCAGGGGCCAGAATACATAGTGATATCAAACATGGTATATTTTTCTTAGAAATGTTAACTGCTGGCTAGTTGGACAAATTAGGTACGTGTCCTTTAACACTGCTAAATGCTGGCTGGCTAAGTGTTTGGACAAATGAGGTATATATATCCCATAGCACTGCTATCTGCTCATGTAGATTCCTTGATGCCTCACCACTCTAACAGAGGTCTGCTTGCAAAGAAAGGAGAGTACTGAGATGAACACTTGTTGCAGCAGTAATACATGGACAGTTCATCTACAAACTTGGTTATCCACGTCTTGGTTTCTGGTATAGAGATCAGAAAAGTAAATGCTGAAAAAGAGGGATCCCAACACTGAGCACTGAGCACTAAGGGATACCACAGGTTACCATCACATTTTCTGATGAGGCATCCATCACTCTCACTGTGGGTTTTATCACTGAGGGATCTATTGTTATGGTGTTAAACTTACTTACAATGTCAGCATGGGGAGAGGCGTGTCAAATGCTTCGGCCAGGTCAAGATACAATATGTGACTGCTGTCTACAGCTTGAGTAACCTACTTGAAGATTTAACCAGATTCACTAGGCAAGATCTTCCCTTGATGAAGGCAAACTGCTGCAGGTCATGTCTAATGAGATTTTTGATATCACACTTTATAAGGTAATTTCTTTATTTCATGACTTTGCAGATGAGATTTGTCACACTGATGGGTTTATAATTCCTGTGGTCAGAAGCACGGCATCCCTTGAGGAGTGGCATCACCACTGTGGTGTACTTAACTTCAGGAACAAAACATGTACCGCATCACAGGATATAGTCTAAGAAGTGGCTTTGCCAGGGCATGCTTATTACTATTTATTAAATAGCCAGTTAAATTTGCAGGCCCTGTGGAAAAATATTTTTGGCCTTAGAAAGCAATTTCAGTTCCTGTTCTTTTATGATAATGGTGGGGAGGTGAAGACATTCAGGGATACATGGACTTTGGAAAGAAGTCTCTGGGCTCAAATTTTCCAATATACTGGGAAAAAATCAGTGCTACTTCAATTGGGTCTGTATAGGTGATGCCATTTTTTAATTTCAAAGCATGTTAGGTGTAATTCCTTATTTTCTTAACATAGCTTAAGGAGGATTTATAATTGTCATTTGCTTCAGATGCTAACCTACATTCATTGGCTGCTTTAGTAAACCCAATAGTATTTTTAGTGTTTTTCAAGTTTTTAGTAATAGTTCTGATACTATTCTTGATATGAGGGCTTTGGATCGCTGCATTATTTAAAGAGCTTTTCTTTCTTTTAGTGTAAAGTTTATTTATGCTGGAGGAATGCTTGGAGAAATGCTTAAGTATTTTTTTAATTCCTCATTATACGTCATTTTGGTTGGGACTGCCAGCTCCATACGTTTGTCTACGTGGGTGTAAAATTCTGTTGTGAAGCTACCTGCAGTGTTATAGTCAGAGCTAACGCTGTCATGAATGAATACTGAAACCTCATCATATAATTTGATGAGGTCAGTACATTTGAAATTCTTGAATTCTAAGACATTACATACAGGAGCTTGGGAAGTTTTGAAGGTGAAAGTTACTAGTTTATGGTCAGACTTAATGGAGGCATGGGAATACTGGATTAACACAATATTTCTATAAGGTCCAGATCAAGAATATTATGTGGTCTAGTGAGTTTGTTAATTAACTTATCCAGGTAACTTTTGTCTATTAAATTTAAAAACTTATGGGCATATCCAACAATGAGGATACAGGTGCTCCAGTTGATTGGTGTAGTTGAAGTTTCACAATATAATGGAATTCTTGTTTATAGGGAGTTTATCACATACATTTAGAAATCTTACATAATTACAAGGGACACATAAGGTCTACTTTAACAGGCATAAACTGATAGTTTGTCTGTTTAGGTTGATCTGGAGTTTTATTAGTTCTGTTTGTGGGTCTCTGGGAATCTGCATGGAGATCATCTAGTCCATAACAAATATGGTGGCAGCACCACAGTTACCACTGGGTCTGAAGACATAGTAGAAGTAAAACCCAGGTATGTGCAGACTGCTTTCTTTACATTTAAACCATGCCTCAGTAATTATATACAAAAGGATGTGATCTTAATGCAGGAGATCCTCGAGCAGGCAATTTGGTGGTTCAGGCTTCTGGCTCCAAGCAGAAACCACCTTAATGTGATCCAGTTTTGGGATTAATATATTTATGCTGGAATGTCCATTAGCTAGAGTCTGCCTAAAAAAAGATACTATGGGGCAGCAAAGGGTTTGGCTATCATGTGGAAGCCTTGGAAAGAGAGGTGCAGGCCAGGCGCTTTTCTCCCTGGGCCTCCTCTGAAAATAGGCATATACCCAATCAGACTTTCCTGGTAACCAAATGTGAATAAATAAATCAATATCTTGAAAAGCAAGTTAAACTGTCAAGCAACTTATTCCATGCTGTTACAAACTGGATCCCCTTGGGATGACACCAATTATTTAACAAATTGTTGAATCAAGTATCTTTTCTTTGCACAAAATCATCATTCTTGGAGAAGAATGAAGACAATCTGGTGAAGAAGATTTGGGACAGACAGGAAGAAGGCAACAGGAATCAAGGGTGCCCAGAAAAGAGGTGGATGAACTGTGTGACAGAAGACCAGCAACAGTCAGGCATAAGTATCAAAGAAGGTATAAGAGTGGCACTGAATAGAGAGAGAAGGTGACAGTTGGCACGGCACCCCGACCCACATAGAAAATGGGAAAAAAGGGATTGATGATGATGATCCTTGGAGAAGGAACGATTTTCACTTAGAAACAGTGTCTTGCTTGCATTTGTCACATGATGGAGAGTCCAGTCATGTCTCTCTGCATATCCCTCAGGGTTTTGCATTCATAGTCATGCACTCCCACAAGACCACTATCATGTCACAGTCATATTTGTCTGGTAAAAGGTTCTTTAGAGCACTTGTAATATCAGAGATCCTTGCATCTGGAAAGCAACTTACTGTTAGCATATCGTTTTCCAGTCTAGTGAGGAGAGAATCTCTGTGCCTAGATACAGTCACCTATTACTAAAACACTTTTATTAGTACAATGGTTTGGAGTAACAGATTTAAAGTAATCTGACTCTTGGTGACTATTTGCTATAGGTGTGCATAAGAGATGAAGTGATGGATTTATGCTGAAACCTAGTTTTCCTAGATCTAGAAGACTTGGTTTTATAATCATACACTTGTCCATGTGTGTGTGGCAGTATAAACTGCACAAACACACACACACACACACACACACACACACACACACACACACACACACACACATACAATTTACATACAGGATTATGACCAGTTTTTATTTTTATCTTAACTATCTTGCTATGGGTTTGAATCATGCATGTCAAAAATTCACCTCGAAGCTGAAGCTAGCAATCTAACCTCTTGTTGTCTACAGATGACAGACACAAGCCAGATACAAGCATGGTACCTCACAGGTCAAGGAGAAGCTGGCAGCAAGCAAGAATTACGAGGCTGCTTTGATGGTAGACTTACTTGATACTGGCTATGACCTATGTCTAACTTCTGGCTTCTTAAACTTCTCTCAACACTCTTACACCAACTTGGGATCATTCGAGGGGCAGTCCTATCCATCCTGACTCTGGCATCCTCAGTTGCCTCCATCTCAAGAAAAGTGACTAGGTTCACTAAATTTTCTCCTTCTCTGAGTAGCCAGGCTGAGCTATTGGCACTTGTAACAGTAAACGGCATCAGTCATGACCTGACAGGCTCAAGAACATATTAAAGGTTCCAGTTTTCTGGGCACTGAATAGGAAACTTTCCACGACAAACTTTAAGCAAGATCTGACCTACGGAAGTGGTAGAAAATAATTGAGTGGAACAGTGGAGGGTGCTCTCTCCTGGCCCATCATGGAGTGCACTGGGAAAAAGTAGTCTCATCTGCATGCATGAGAGATACAAATACTCCAAAGCTAGGTACTACAGCAAAAGATATCACAAGAGTAACCCTATTACAAAAGACCTCTAAAGTCTTATGATTACACTGGTTTACTATCAAAATTTCGAACCGCACTCCGTCGACTGTACTATTGAACACGGAAGTTCAAAAATGGGAATGTCGAAGTCAAAAAAACAATCTAGGAATGGGTTTTAACATGGGTTGATGTAGGTGTTCAGTATTATTCCGAACTACAAACATCTCCCCTACCCTGACCCATGTTAAAACCCATTCCTAGATTGTTTTTTTGACTTTGACATTCCCGTTTTCGAACTTCCGTGTTCGACGATAGTACAGTCGACGGAGTGCAGTTCGAAATTTTGATAGTAAACCGATTACACTCTATGTCAAAGTTACGCAATATGCCTTGCTATATCCGGTTCCATCTTAAGCTTCACCTCTGTCATTTATACAGTGATTAAACTTCTGTTTGAGTCCTATTCTACAGGTCTAAACAAAGCAGTTTATAATGTTCAGCTTGTGTGCCTTCTTCCATTTTGTCTGCCTCATCTTTAGTTTCTGCCACTACAATTTTGTTGCGATACATGATTGCTACTGCAGATCCTGTGTCTGCCAGACACTACTTATTCAGCTGCATATTCTTGCAATATGGCCTTTTTTATTACATAGACAGCAGTCTATGTTTAAACCAATCAATATCAGACTTGTATAAGAATATGACACAAAACAAGCTTGCTTTTTAGGAGAGGTAAAACTTTGTAAAAAACACACTCACCCACATCTTGCTGTGACAGTCATTTCTATTGACAATGAAATGCTTAGTATGTAACCAAGGTTTGTAACCTTGTCCTTAAAGAGTAGTAATGTTAGCACATATAATAACCACATCAGTGAGTTCATAAAGAGCTTGTGTACCATAGGGTTTCATTTTAGGTCCATCATTGCTTACCATCTTCATAAGCGATCTGTACATGGCAACTGGAAACATCACCATCATATAATGTACTGATGATTTTGCAATGGTAGTCTCAGCACCTTCCCTAAAGGAACTCCAGAAGCCAAACCAGACTCTAGACAGTGCTCCTGAAACACCCCTGGAAAAGGATACTTGTGTTCAGAGGACTTACCCAGTTAACAAATATATATAATAAAATAACAGTGAAAATGAAAAAAAATGTCTAGAATAATGGTTAATTGAATCACTGTTACTACTACAGGTTAAAAAAATGATCCTCTAACACAAATCAGAAATGTAATTCTGAATGCAGTATAAAACTTTTAAGCAAAACTCCCATAGAATATGTATCTCATATCAAGTCACTTGGAGTGACTGAAAAAAATGAAATTTTGACCAACACTGACTATATAGTAGAAAAACTAATCAAAAATTTGGAACGCTATGCAAAGTGAAAAAGAAATCTTACAGAATCAGTGATATTTTCAACAGTACAGACACCTTTTCTTTCATCTCTATATTGTGTGCTTCTAAGTTTTCAGTGACAAAAATACTCCTAAACAAACTAGAATATAGTTATACCAATGTAAGTCTGCTGCAAACTGTCTTAACAAAACTCACCACTACATGCATTAAACAAAACATGCTGTTTAGAATTTTCAAATACTGTAGCACTGAAACAGCTAAAAGGTAATACACAATATCCTATACAAACCAGAGAGATGTCCAACAATTAGCAACGTTGTACAAAAACATAATCCTTCAAAACTGCTTAGACCACATAAACAAAATCAGTTACTCATAGTAAAACCAAACTACCATTAAGGTGATTCTCTATACTCCTATCTGTGGTTAAACTGGAATTGTATCCCAAAAGAAATATACACAGACTCAAACATTGAAGCATACGGAAACTTTAAAGAAACACCTTCCTAGGTTGCAAACACCTTCTCTACTAAAAACAAAATCGGTTTTAGTTTACTTACCTTCATTTTTGTAGCCTAATACAACTTTCTGTCTCCTTTAATGCCACCTTCAGTCTTGCACAAGTACTAACCTACTTTTTCTATAAAATGTACCTAGATATTGCCCTATATACTTCTTAGCTAACCTAAATACCACAACGGTAATTTGCTGTATTACAAGCTTCTGAAATTGAAAACTCAAAATATCCATTTTTGAAAGAGCAGTGTAAGTTCTTCCTTACAAACTGTACACAATGTACAATTGTCTTAAGATATAGCATGGTAAAGTAAAACTGCATTAGGACAATGCTAGTTATTAATGTAATGTTTACTCATATACTGTATTGTACTTGTTCCATATTCCTGTGTAATTAACTACTGTTGTGGCATATGTTTTTACAGTATTATGTATGTGCATTTTATCACATTTACATGGTGCCCCGGGCCTCTGCTGAAAAATGGCTTTTAGCTCCACCAGACAGGCCTAATAATCAAATAGCAATCAATTTATCAATAAATAAATAGATAATTAAATAAATACCTTAAACATTGCAGTTCAGAAATGCTAGTATGTAAGTATCTAGTAATGGAAAAATACTGCCATGTTTACAACTAAAGTTATGCAGTCTCTTACTTTGCTGTTTTTGTCATTACCCTGGCTCTTGAGGAAATTGTTTTCACTCCTTATACAATTGTAAAACCAGTCAGTAAAAGTTTATCACATACCAGGTTGTAATGTCTCAAAATCATGCAACATTCGGTAAGCTGTAAAAGGGTTAACACTCAGGGTGGCAGCACAAACAAGTGGGATGTCATGCGGAACTTTAGTCAGTGTCTTCTCATTGTACACAGCTTCTGTCCTCCATGTCCCTAGTAAAAAAACAATACAGGTAAGATCAGTTACAAAGTCACAAAATGATGGAGTTAAGATTAAATTAAATGGG
Source organism: Protopterus annectens (assembly GCF_019279795.1). Taxonomy (NCBI): domain Eukaryota; kingdom Metazoa; phylum Chordata; order Ceratodontiformes; family Protopteridae; genus Protopterus; species Protopterus annectens. The sequence goes on from NC_056726.1 coordinate 1,885,939,874, forward strand.
AACAGCTCAGAACTCCTGCAAAGAAACAAGTGCAACAGCAAAAAGTTTTGTGACCATCTACTGCATACATTTTATTTAACACAAAATTTATGTGACAAAAAACATTTTAGGGATGTCAAAATTAACACACATGGGGAAAAAACAACATGGAAGATAATATATATACGTTGCAACATGTCAAGAGGCCCAGTGTGGAACACAGGCCACTATAATGTGTGATAAGCAGTCAAAATGTGAAACACTCTCTTTTCACACTAAGCTAGAAGCATGCCAATTTCTTGATTCAAGGGTGAAATAGTCTTTCAACCAAATATATTTTTCCTCTGATTTCAGTAGAACATACTGTGTATTATTTTGCTACCATATTCCTCAGTTAAGACAAAAAATAAGTAAAAAATAAGTACTCATCAACAAGATGTCATTCACCAATGCATTATGACATCTCCATCTCTCCATACAGTGTCACTGTAAACAGCTACCTGGCAGTGGCCTGTCTGTCTGTATATCCTCAGTCCTCAGTTCCAGAAGAATCATCTGACAATACTAAGGCACTGAATATTATTTTACATAAAGCAATAGTCGACAAACTGAAATATTAATTGCAAATCCATATGTAATATAATGGGTAAGACATGGGTAAAGCAACAGCACATAAACATTCAGGGGGTACCAGTGTGGTCACACAGGGTCTATACAGGGGTCATCATTGGTATAGTTTCTTGCCTGAAAAGGGAAGATGAAAAGGAAGTTAATGAAGAGAGATCTTGGTTGCTGTGAGCCAGAAGGATGGAACAGGGTAGGTAGAGAAGGTGGAGGTCAGGGAGGAAGAGCTATAGGTGTGGAGAAGACAGCAGAGAGGGAAGGAAAGGCAGTAGGTTAAAAAGACAGGACAGCAGAGAAGGAAGGAAGGAAGGGCAGTAGGTTATAAGAGAGGAGAGCAGAGAGGGAAGGAAGGGCAGTAGGTTATAAGAGAGTACAGCAGAGAGGGAAGGAAAGGCAGTAGGTTAAAAAGACAGGACAGCGGAGAAGGAAGGAAGGGCAGTAGGTTATAAGAGAGTACAGCAGAGAGGGAAGGAAAGGCAGTAGGTTAAAAAGACAGGACAGCAGAGAAGGAAGGAAGGGCAGTAGGTTATAAGAGAGGACAGCAGAGAGGGAAGGAAGGGCAGTAGGTTATAAGAGAGGACAGCAGAAAGGGAAGGAAAGGCAGTAGGTTATAAGAGAGGACAGCAGAGAGGGAAGGAAAGGCAGTAGGTTAAAAAGACAGGACAGCAGAGAAGGAAGGAAGGGCAGTAGGTTATAAGAGAGGAGAGCAGAGAGGGAAGGAAGAGCAGTAGGTTATAAGAGAGGACAGCAGAAAGGGAAGGAAAGGCAGTATGTTATAACAGAGGACAGCAGAGAGGGAAGGAAAGGCAGTAGGTTATAAGAGAGGACAGCAGAGAGGGAAGGAAGGGCAGTAGGTTAAAAAGAGAGGACAGCAGATAGGGAAGTAAAGGCAGTAGGTTATAAGAGAGGAGAGCAGAGAGGGAAGGAAGGGCAGTAGGTTATAAGAGAGGACAGCAGAGAGGGAAGGAAAGGCAGTAGGTTACAAGAGAGGACAGCAGAGAGGGAAGGAAGGGTAGTAGGTTATAAGAGAGGACAGCAGAGAGGGAAGGAAAGGCAGTAGGTTATAAAAGAGGACAGCAGAGAGGGAAAGAAAGGCAGTAGGTTATAAGAGAGGACAGCAGAAAGGGAAGGAAAGGCAGTAGGAGGAAAATAAAAGTTAGAAGAAAGCCAGGTTATACAATCATGCACAATTCCACGAATTCCATTACTCTTAGATACAGAGAGCAGACATGGATGGCAGTTGTAGAATAATGAATGCACCAGCGGTGAAATTGAAATCCAAATACAAAATGTGCAGGCTACATTCACATGCATGACTATTTTCTCCTATGGAATACTATACAATAAGCTGTGTTTTGTATGCTCCAAAGTTTAAATTGTACGCAGATGACAAAGTGCGCAAATCACTTTTTCAATTACATATAGCTTTCACCTAAACAATATGCCAAAGTTATATTTGTAAACAATTGACAAAGCCTGCAAATGGCATTCTCAGATGTGTATATCTTTCACCTATATAATACAATAACCAGAGGTAGAGAGACTGAGGAGCTGAGGTTGCAAGTGTAACTAACAGCAGTAATTTGAAAAGAAATGCACCTGTATTAACTAAAAGACGTTAGCTGTTTACATGGGACTATTAAGAAATACAAGTATAGCAACCACTTAAAAGCATGAATTTGCAGTTTACATGAGACTATCAAGCAATTAAAGTATAGCAACCACTTAAATGCATGAATTTACTGTTTTTAGGAGACTACCAAGCAACAGAAGTGTAGCGACCACCTAGATGCATTAATTAATCTGACTAGGGAAGCAGAGTTGTTGCTATTTAGGATTAACATCAATTCGATATTGAAACAGCACCAATGCTTCAATATAATCTTTCTGCATGTGCAAGAAGCAAAATAGGATAAATTTGCTCTTAGGCTAGTACAAATCTCTCAACTGTCACAAGCATCAGATGAACTGTACCAGCAAATGCCAGCATCAAATAGTAAAGCTTGGAAGTATAAAAAAGCAGTTTTCACATCAGAAGTTGTCCACAGAGTCATACAGTAAACGGGTTTTACTTACGGCATCAAAGATATCCACATACGTCCAGTATTTACAGCACAAATTGCAAGCTAGAGCTGTGTTACATCACCAGAGATGACCAGCTAGAAGGAGAGGCTAGAAAGATGGTGCGAGACACCAGGGGAACTATTTAAATTATACAAGGCATGACAGGAGGGGACAATGAAAGTAAAGAGACGAGAAGAGAGAACAGGGTTTACTTTGAGGTTTTAATCCCCCTGTTAAGTAAAACAGTGCACGGGAAATGCTCTATATTGTAGAAGAGAGAAAAAAGTGGCAAAGAAAACAGTCAGTTAAAGCAGCTATGGCAGGGAAAGTTGCAGCTAAAACAATACAGTAACTGCTGGATAACAGGAAGTGAGAAGATAAGTGAGAGAAGTTAAGGGTGGAGGAGAGCCGAGTGGGTACTGGGACTGATTATACTGATGTTATCATGGCTAGTAGTAAAAATAAGGAACAAATAAAGAATATGTAAAGAGTTAGACGGAGAGGAGGGAAAGCAAGAAAGGTAGGGTTGGGTCCAGTGGTGTGCCCTAGCAGTGATTTAATACAGGCAAAGTTGGCATACAGGTTAAGCAAGGTTACATACATTCACAAGATGGCTGCTTTGAGTGGTAAATATAGATGTCAGTTAGACTTGAGTAGGCAGATTATCTCTGTAGTCTGTGCAGGGGGTGGGAGGGGAGTCTGCACCATTGGTATAGTTTTACAGCATCAAAGGTATCCACCTATGTCCACTATTTACAGTAGAAATTGCAAGCTACAGCTATGTTACACCACCGCAGCTGACCAGCTAGAAGGAGAAAGTACAGTTGTGTACACTTACCATAAATGCAGATGTTCGAGTCTATTCACTGTTGCAGTCATTACATTTGGGTAATCTGCTGGCAGGTTGCCCTCAGTCGGCCTGAATAACAAAGTCTTGGGTCCTGCGTCAGTTGCTGTCTCCTCTTCCATGACGTCAGGTCGTCAGGGGTATAAAACATGCAGCCGACGCCATTTTCTTCAGTTTTTCTTGCCCCAGATGGGGAGCAAAAAAAAAAAAAAAAAATTATATATATATATATATATATATATATATATATATATATATATATATATATATATATATATATATATATAAATAAACAGCAATATATATGAAATGCACTTTTAGCAACATAAACTTTACCTTCATCTAAAAGCAAATACACCACAAAGGCTTTAGAATATAGTGAAGGAAAGAGAAGTTATAGAAAAGGGGGATGGTGGGTGGGTAACCCAGACAGCAACAGTGAATACACTTGAATATCTACATTTATGGTAAGTGTACACAACTGTACTATGTTCTTCATGTTTGACTATTGCAGTCATTACATTTGGGTAGAATCCCAAAGCTATGGATGGGAGGATGGAACTAAATAGCATTAGGAGCGGCTATAAGGCCCTGCAGAACTGCAGTGTCAAAGCCTGCCCTGGATTTGGAGAAGAGAGGCAAATGATAATGCTCTGTGAAGGTATGAACAGAGCTCCAAGTAGCAGCTTCTAAAATGTCTTTGGTTGGAACTCCTCTGAGAAAGGCTGCTGAGGTAGAGGCAGCCCTGGTGGAATGTGACCCGATTCCCTTGGACACTGGTTTACCATGGTGCAAGTAGCAGAAACGAATGCAGTGGCTTATCCACTTAGAAATAGTCTGCTTTGATATAGCCTTCCCCTCTGACTCTGAAGCAAATGCCACCAGTAGTTGCTCAGATTTTCTTAGAGATTTGGTCCCGTTTAAGTAGGATCCGAGTTGTCTGTGTACGTCCAATGAATGCAGAATCCGCTCCCCCTTGTTCTGCAGATTTGGGTAAAATGTTGGGCAGGTGAATAGTTTGGTTAAGAGTCACACTGCATACCACCTTAGACATAAAGGAAAAATTGGTCCTGAGGGACACCCTGTCCGGGTAAAATGTAATAAAAAGGCTCCACAGCCATGAGAGCCTGTAGTTCTGAAACCCTTCTTGCTGAAGTGATTGCCAAAAGGAAAGCTGTTTTCCAAGACAAAAATTTTATATCTGCAGTAGCTGCTGGTTCAAAAGGAGGCAGGGTGAGTTTTTCCAGCACAAAATTGAGGTCCCATGCAGGTGTTGATGATCTTCTGGGAGGCCTTAATTTTTTGGCCCCTCTAAGATACTGCTTTAGCAGAGGATGAGAAAAGATGGGAGGATCCGTGTTGTAATGAGCCGAGACGGCAGAGGCATGGATTTTTATTGAAGAAAAAGATAGGCCTTGTCAAGCATCTCAGTCAAGTACTGTAAAATCTGAGGGATATTTTGGTTTTGCTGTGTCCGTTCCTTGTGCTTGGTTCCGAGCACAGAATCTCTTCCATTTATCAGCATAAGATTTTCTAGTACTAGGCCTTCTGGCTTACAAAATGACATCCATCACAGATTTACTGAGAGGTGTTGTTTGAATAATTAAATGATCAGCCATGCCGCAAGGTTCAGAGTTTGGAGCGGAGTGTGCAGAATTTGATTGTTCTGCTGAGACAGTAGATGAGGTTTTTGAGGCAAGTACCAAGGAGGGAGTTGAGACATATTCCTTAGAATTGGGTACCAGTGCTGGCGAGGCCAGTCTGGAGCAATTAGGATCATTTTTGTTTTTTCCTGTCTGACCTTTAGTAAGACCTTGGAGAGAAAAGGCAGAGGGAGAAAGGCATAGACTGATCGTTTTTTCCAACTGAAGGATAGGGCATCCACTTTCCATGCTTGTCTGTGATAAGTCCTTCTGTGACTTTGCCTCTCCCCAAAATTATCAACTGGACAAACAGATCTATGTCTGGGCTCCCCCATTTCTGTGTTACCATGCTGAAGATTTGTGGATCTAGTTTCCACTCGTGCGGGTCCATAAGATTTCTGCTTAGGTCGTCTGCCAGAGTATTTTGTTTTCCTGGCAGGAAATGAGCTTGAAGATACAATGCCATGGCTAGTCTGCAAAGGGAGTAGGAATGTGTACCCCCTTGCTTGTTTATGTACCACATAACCGTGGTGTTGTCTGTCTTTATCAGTAGTTGTCCTGGATGAAGTAAGTCCTTGAAGGCTGTCAGAGCATTCTGAACAGCTAGCATCTCTTTCTGGTTGATATGCAGATGCATTTGTTTTGGGCTCCATATGCCTTGAATGCATCTCCCCGCCAGGTGGTCCCCCCCAAACCTAGTCTGATGCGCCTGTAGTTAGGGTTTGGGTGGAAGGGGGTAGAGTGAATGACAGTCCCTTGTTTTGGTGACATGCCTCTGCCCACCAAAGAAACTCCTGTTGTAGGCAGGGAATGAGAGGAATCATTGTTTCCAGGCTGTGACAATGTTGACTCCATAAACTTTTTAGGTACCATTGAAGTTTCCTCATATGCAGTCTTGCATATGGAATTAGTAGAATGCAGGATGCCATGAACCCCAAAGCCTGCAGAATTTGTCTTGCAAACTGGGTTTTTGTTGCCATCTGTTTGAAGTACGTTGTCAGTTGCCTTTGTTTGTCTGGTGTAAGGTAAGCCATCTGGGCAGTTGTATTCAAGCTTGCACCCAGGAATGTAATTATCTGAGAGGGTACCAGTTGTGATTTCTTTTCATTTATTGCGTACCCTAGGCATGTTAGAAGCCTTTTTACAAACGCCAGATGTTGAAGGAGAATGTCCTTGTTCTCTGCTTGAATGAGACAATTGTCCAGGTAAGATAAATTTTTATGCTTCTTTGTCTGCAAAATGCAATTACTGGTGCCAGGCACTTTGTAAAGACCCTGGGCCCAGTAGATAAGCCAAAGGGCAGTGCAGAGAATTGGTAATGCAAAAAAACCTGCCTTGAAACAGAGGTATCTTCTGCACGATTCCCTTATTGGGATATGCAGGTATGCCTCTTTTAAGTCTAGAGTCACTAACCAAACGTTCCTGCCCAGCATAGGCAGTAGCTATTGTAAAGTCAGCATTTTGAATTTTGGAATGTCCAGGAACATGTTCAAAATCGTTAAGTCCAATATTGGCCACCAGGCATCGTCTTTTCTGGGTACCAAGAACAGTCTTGAATAAAAACCTTGTCCTTTTTCCTGTTCTGGCACTGGTCGAATAGCCCCCACATCCATGCGGGACGTAACTTGTTTCTGAGACTTTGCCCATTGATTTTGTGGCAGATCTGGCCAACCGTTTGGAATTGGCAAAGTATGGAAATGAAATCTGTACCCCTGGGATACTATGTTTAATATCCACATGTCCTGGGTAATTAACTGCCAATTTTGAGCATGAAGTGCTAGTTTTCCCCCCAAGGGGGTTGCCAAAAGATAAGTGCTTGGTGAAGGTAGAAGGAAGTCATTGAGACTGCTTACTGTAGGGTTGTGCTTTGTTTCCTCCAGATTTGGAGGTGGAGGCACCCCATTGCTTTGATCTGTAAGAACCCTGTGGTTGGTATCTAGAGCCTTTTGAGCATCTGGATTTGCCTTGAGAGGCTCTGTTGGATACAGGAAAGGACCAATTTTTAGTAGGCCTTTGTCTACTGAACCTGGGTGGCTGCACTTGTAAGAAATCTTTTACAGTTTGCATAGATTTAGCTTTGTCTTCCATTTTCTTTAAAACCTCTTCTGCCTTATTACCAAACAGAGTATCATGCTGTAAAGGGGCATCCAACAATTTAGCTTTAACATGATCAGATTTTGCTCCTTGAGCCAGGCATGCCTTCTAATCATAGATCCAGTAACTGCGGCCCTGCAAGAGGCCTCCAAGGAATCAAAACCACATTGCAAAGTATGCTTTCCAACCTGTTCTGCTGCATGCAATAATTCCTGTAATTCTTTATTTTCCACACAATCAGAAATCAACATAATTTTCTGTTTCAATAAGCCCATAACATGCTGTTGATATTTAAGCATATGAAAAGTACAGTTGTGTACACTTAACATAAATGTAGATGTTTGAGTGTATTCACTGTTGCAGTCATTACATTTGGGTAATCTGCTGGCAGGTTGCCCTCAGTCGGCCTGAAGTCCAAAATCTTGGGTCCTGCATTGGTTGCTGTCTCCTCTTCCATGATGTCAGGTCGTCAGGGGTATAAAACAAGCAGCCAACGCCATTTTCTTTAGTTTTTCTTGCCCCAGATGTCAGGTGCCCCCAAATAGGTAGCAAAAATATATATGTATAAAAACTATATGCATGCATCGGTATAAACTTTACCTTTATCTGCAAGCAAATACACCACATAGGTTGTAGAAGATAGAGAAGGAAAGATAAACTCCAGAATGAAAGGGGGATGGCGGGTGGGTAACCTGAACTGCAACAGTGAACACACTCTAACATCTACATTTATGGTAAGTGTACACAACTGTACTATGTTCTTCGTGTTTCACTGTTGCAGTCATTACATTTGGGTAGAATCCCAAAGCTATGGTTGGGAGGCTGGAGCTAAACAGCATTAGGTGCGGCTATATGGCCCTGCAGAACTGATGTGGCAAAGCCTGCCCTGGACTTAGAGTAGACAGGCAAATGATAATGCTTTGTAAAAGTGTGAACAGAACTCTAAGTAGCAGCCTCTAGAGTCTAGAATGTCTTTAATTGGTACTCCTCTGAGAAAGGCTGCTTAAGTAGCTGCAGCTCTGGTGGAATGAGACCTAATGCCCTTGGGCACAGGTTTACCATGGTGTAAGTAGCAGAAACGAATGCAGTGGCTTATCCACTTTGGAATAGTCTGCTTTGAAATAGCCTTTCCTTCTGATCTTGCAGCATATGTCACTAGTAATTGCCCAGTTTTTCTTAGAGCTTTAGTTCTGCTCAAGTAGAATCTTAGCTGTGTATGTCCAAGGAATGCAGAATCCTCTCCCCCTTGTTCTGCAGATTTGGATAAAAGGTTGGCAGCTGAATAGTTTGGTTAAGAGCCACACTGGAAACCACATTAGGCATAAATGAAGGATTGGTCCTCAGGGACACACTGTCTGGGTAAAAAATGATAAAAGGCTCCACAGTAATGAGGGCCTGTAGCTCTGAGACTCTTCTTGCTGAAGTAATTGCTAGTGGCAGAGCTGTTTTCCATGATAAGAAATTTATATCAGCAGTAGCAGCTGGTTCAAATGGAGGCAGGGTGAGCTTTTCCAACACATAATTAAGGTCCCATGCAGGTATTGGTGATCTTCTAGGAGGCCTTAAATTTTTGGCTCCTCTAAGATACTGTTTAGTAAAGGATGAGAAAAGATTGGTGGCTCTGTATTGTAATGAGCCGAAATGGCAAAGGCATGGAGTTTAATTGATGAGAAAGATAGGCCTTTGTCAAGCATCTCAGTCAAGTATTGTAATATCTGAGGAATATTTGGTTCTGCTGTATCAGTTCCTTGTGCTTGATTCCAAGCACAGAATCTTTTCCATTTATCAGCATAAGATTTTCTAGTACTAGGCCTTCTGGCTTCCAAAATGACATCTATCACAGCTTTACTGACAAGTGTTGTTGATATAGCTACATGATCAGCCATGCTGCCAGGTTCAGTGTCTGGAGTTGATTGTGCAGGATATGATTGTTTTGCTGAGACAGTAGTTGAGGTCGTTGAGGTAAGGTCCAAGCTGGGTATTGAGACAAGTTCCTTAGGAGTGGGTACCAGTATTGGCGGGGCCAGTCCGGGGCAATTAGTATCATCTTTGGTTTCTCGTGTCTGACTTTTAGGAGGACCTTGGGAAGAAGAGGGAAAGGCGTAAGCTGATAGGTTTTTCCAACTGAAGGATAGGGTGTCCACTTTCCACGCTTGACTGTGATAAGTACTTGCGCAGAGTCTTTTCAATTGATAATTCTGAGGAGAGGCAAATAGATCTATGTCTGGGCTCCCCCATTTCTTTGTTACCGTGCTGAAGACTTGTGGATCTAGTTTCCACTCATGAGGATCCATAAGGTTTCTGCTTAAATCGTCTGCCAGAGTATTTTGTTTTCCTGGCAAGAATTGAGCTGGAAGATGTAATTGGTAAGTCAAAGCTGTGTCCCACAGTGCCATGGCTAATCTGCAAAGGGGGTAGGAGTGCTTGCCCCCCTGCTTGTTTATATACCACATGACCGTGGTTTTGTCCATCTTTATCAGTAGTTGTCCTGGATGAAGTAAGTCCTTGAAGGCTGTCAGGGCATTTTGAACAGCTAGCATCTCTTTCTGGTTGATATGTAGATGCATTTGTTTTGGGGTCCATATGCCCCAAATGCATCTTCTCATCATGTGCCCCCCCACTAGGCATAATCTGATGCATCTGTTGTTAAGGCTTGGCTGGCAGGGGGTAGAATGAAGGCCCGTCCCATGTTTTGGTGACATGCCTTTGCCCACCACAGAAACTCCTGTTGTAGGCAGGGAATGAGAGGAATCATTGCTTCCAGACTGTGACAACGTTGACTCCATAAACTTTTTAGGTACCACTGAAGTTTCCTCATATGCAATCTTGCATATGGAATCAGTAGGATGCAGGATGCCATGAAGCCCAAAGTCTGCAGAATATGTCTTGCAGATAACTGGGTTTTTGTTGCCATCAGTTTGAAGTAAACAGTCAGTTGCCTTTGCTTGTCTGGCGTGAGGTAAGCCATCTGGGCAGTTGTATTCAAGCTTGTACCCAGGAATGTTATATTTTGAGAGTGTATCAATTGTGATTTATTTTCGTTTATTGTGTACCCTAGGCATGTTAGAAGCCTTTTCACAAATGCCAGGTGTTGAAGAAGAATGTCCTTGTTCTCAGCTTGAATGAGACAGGCATCCAAGTAAGGATATATTTGTATACTTCTTTGTCTGCAAAATGCAATTACTGGTGCCAGGCACTTTGTAAAGACCCTGGGTGCAGTAGATAAGCCAAAGGGCAGTGCAGAGAATTGGTAATGCATCAAGCCAGCCTTGAATCTAAGGTATCTTCTGCACAATTGCCTTAGTGGGACATGCACGTATGCCTCTTTTAGGTCTAATGTCATCAGCCAAGCATTCTTGCCCAGCATGGGCAGAAGCTGCTGCAAAGTCAGCATTCTGAATTTTGGAATGTCCAGGTATGTGGTCAAAATCGATAAATCTAGTATTGGCGACCAGGCCTTGTCCTTTCTGGGTACCAAGAACAGTCTTGAATAAAAACCTTGTCCTTTTTCCTATTCTGGTACTGGCTAAATGGCCCCCATATCCATGAGGGACATAACCTGTTTCTGTGCCTCTGCCCATTGATTTTTTGGCAGATCTGGCCAACTGTTTGCCATTGGCAGAGTATGGAAATGGAATCTGTATCCCTGTGATACTATGTTTAGCACCCACTTGTCCTGGGTTATTAACTGCCAATTTTGGCAAAAAGTGCTAATTTTCCCCTTAAGGATGCTGCCAAAAGATAAGTGCTTGGTGAAAGCAGAGCGAAGTCATTGAGACTGTTTTCTATAGGTTTGCGCTTTATCTCCCCTAGATTTAGAGGTAGAAGTGCCCCATTGCTTTGACCTGTATGAATCTTGTGCCTGGTATCTGGAACCCTTAGGGCGTCTGGATTTGCCCATTTGAGCTCTGTCTGATGCTGGAAAGGACTAATTTTTTGTAGGCCAGTGTCTACTGAATCTTGGTGGCTGCACTTGTAAGAAGTCTTTTACAGTTTGCATAGAGTTAGCTTTGCCTTCCATTTTGTTTAAAACCTCTTCTGCCTTAATACCAAACAGAGTATCATGCTGTAAAGGTGCATCTAGTAATTTAGCTTTAACATGATCAGGCAAATTTTGTTCCTTTAGCCAGGCATGCCTCCTAATCACAGCTCCAGTAACTGTGGCCCTATAGGAGGCCTCTAAGGAATCAAAACTACATTGCAAAGTATACTTTCCAACCTGTTCAGCTGCATGCAACAATTCCTGCAATTCTTTATTTTCTGCACACTCAGAAATCAAGATAATTTTCTGCTTCAGCAATCCCATAACATGTTGTTGATACCTGAGCATATGGAACTGGCAGTTTAAGACCCTAATTGCCAAGGTTGCAGATGTGTAAACCTTTTTCCCCATCTATCCACTTCCCTTGAATCTCTGTCAGAGGGGGTAGGATTTTTTGCTGTTGAGGCCTTAATTCCTTTGGACCCTGTGAAATAGTTTTAGGATCAGCAGCAGGGTTTTTAAATAAAAATTTGTGAGAGTCAGGGACCCTGTAATATCTGTCAGGCTTGCTGGGAGCCGGAGGTAAGGAGTCAGGGGTCAAGCTTGACTCTGAAAACACATCATCCACAATGTCTAAAACAGGGGGTATGGCTAAAGGCCTGTGCTGAGGGAGAAGGAAATCCCTGAGCCTCTTTTTTTGATTCTGAGAAATCATGACTCTCCCAGTGAAAATGCTCCCTCAAAGTATGCAAGGTTTCTCCAAATGAATAATCCTCAGGAGGTGATGCAGATGGTATAGACTCCTCTGCATCAGAATCCTCACAGGGAGGTATAGATAATTCCTGATCAGAAGAGGAATCAGAAGAAATAGAAACCTGATCTGAAGATTCATAATCGGTGTCTTGCCTAGGCCTCTTATCTGGAGGGGGATGGGAACCCCTGATAAGGTAATAAGGTCTTCAGCCATTTTGATCATATGCTTTTTAGGCATAGAGGCCAGTGCACATGGCTCATGTGTCGTTTTTTTTAGTTTTAGAAGTTGCTTTTGTCTTTGGTTTTGCAACTGTCGTCGGTTTGATATAAAAATGTTGAGGCCTGAATACACCCTCAGAAGCTGGTGCCTGCTCAGCGGCTCCGGACCCATCTGAGGGAGATACATCCGTGGGTCCAATACATTGAGTATGTTGCGGCATGCCGAACTCCACATGGGTGTCGGTAGGGGCCTGCGACTCGAAAGTAGTGGGTATCGGGGCTGCAAAAGCACCTCACTGAGTACCGGCAAACCGGCGACTGGCTTAGGAGAAGCTTTGCCGTCGGTTTTGGACCTCGACTGCCTCTCTCTGCCCTTTTCTTTGTGTTTTTTATGTACTCTGGTAGTCAGATTCTTATCAGATGACATTTCTGGGTAGTTAAACCTGTTTCCAAGATATTTTGAGGCAAAAATATACCGATGCTTAATAGTGCGTTTGTTAAATCTAGCACAAAACCGACAGCCAGGCATGTTGTGATCAGGGCCTAGGCAAGGAATACAGTATAAATGGAAATCCTTACGAGGAATTTGCATCCCACAAGTAATAAAATTATTAACTTTTTCTGACATCAGAATGGAGGAAGAAAAAAGTTTCCCCAACGGGGTACTTAGCTTTAGTGAAGACTTTGGTTCTGAAACTCAAACTCGAATATTTCAGGAGTCGGCTGACCGGCACTTGCAAAATGCTTCTGCTTCAGGCACCGCGTGGCACAAAAGACTAAAGAAAATGGCGTTGGCTGCTTGTTTTATACCCATGATAACCTGACGTCATGGAAGAGGAGACAGCAACTGACACAGGACCCAAGACTTTGGAATTCAGGCCGACTGAGGGCAACCTGCCAGCAGATTACCCAAATGTAATGACTGCAACAGTGAAACACGAAGAACATCTGGCAGTTTAAGGCCCTAATTACCAAGGTTGCAGACGTATAAACCTTCTTTCCCCATTTATCCAGCACCCTGGAATCTCTATCAGAGGGGGTAGGATTTTTGGCTGTAGAGGCCTTTACACCTTTGGGACCCTGTGAGATAGTCTCAGGATCAGCAGCAGGATTTTTGAATAGAAATTTGTGTGAGTCAGGAACCCTGTAATATCTTTCTGGCTTACTAGGAGCCGGAGGTAGGGAATCAGGAGCCATGCTTGATTCTGAAAACACATCATCAACAATGTCTAATACAGGAGGTATAGCAAAAGGCTTATGCTGAGGAAGAAGGAAATCCCTAAGCCTCTTTTTTGATTCAGAGAAATCCTGACTCTCCCAATGAAAATGTTCCCTTAAAGTATGCAAGGTTTTTCCAAAAGAATAATCCTCAGGAGGAGATGCAGATGGGATGGTTTCTTCTGCATCTGAATCCTCATAGGGTGGTATAGAGAATTCCTGAACAGAAGAGGAATCAGAAATGGAAACCTGATCTGAATATTCATAGTGTCTTGCCTAGGCCTCTTAGCAGGGGGGGTTGGGAACCCCTGATCAAGGTAATTAAGTCCTCAGCCATTTTGATCATCTGTTTTTTTTAGGCATAGGGGCCTGAGCACATGGCTCATGCTTAGTTTTTTTAGACTTAGAAGATGTTTTTGATCTAGTTTTTGTAGCTGGCATCAGTTTTATATAAAAATGTTGAGGCCTGAAAACACCCTCAGAAGCTGGTGCTTGCTCAGTGGCTCTGGACCCATCCAAGGGAGAGACATCCTCGGGTTCAATGCTCTGAGAATCTCGCGGCATACCGGACTCAGCATGGGTCTCGGTAGAGGCCTGCGACTCAAAAGTAGCAGGTATCAGGGGCTGCGAAAGCACCTCACTGAGTACTGTCGAACCAGCGACTGGCTTAGGAGAAGCTTTGTTGTCAGTTTTGGACCTCGACGGTCTGTCTCTGTCTTTTTCTTTGCGTTTTTTGTGAACTCCGGTAGTCGGATTGCTAACCGTTGACATTTCAGGGTAATTATATCTGGATCCAAAATATTCTGAAGCAAAAACATACCGACGCTTAATAGTGAGTTGATGTCATGGAAGAGGAGACAGCAACCGACGCAGGACCCAAGACTTTGTTATTCAGGCCGACTGAGGGCAACCTGCCAGTAGATTACCCAAATGTAATGACTGCAACAGTGAAACATGAAGAACATGCTAGACATGCAGAACAGTCACAATGCAGAGGCACACAAGATAGCCATGGGACAGACATAGAAAAGACTACAGACACAAGACATACAAAGGAAAGCCATGAGGATTACTGAGCCTGGGGCAGATCGACTCAAACCCAAAGAAACAAGGCATACCGGAGAAAGCCATGGGAAGACATAGACTGAGCTAGACAGACTCAAACCCAAAGAGAAACATGTGAAGTCAAGACTACCAGTGTCATTTATCTTCAATGCGCAGTTAGCTCCTCAGCTTTTCTGATTGCTGCCACTTTTAGTGCCATTAAGAATTTGTTCTTCCTATGTTTCTGCCCTGGCCTCATGAAGAGTCCTGCCACTCCCAAATGTCCTGGTCTCACAACGAGTCTTGAGGCTGCCAACTGTCCTGGCCTCACGACGAGTCCTGAGGCTGCCAACTGTCCTGGCCTCACAACGAGTCCTGAGGCTGCCAACTGTCCTGGCCTCACGACGAGTCCTGAGGCTGCCAACTGTCCTGGCCTCATGACGAGTCCTGAGGCTGCCAACTGTCCTGGCCTCACGACGAGTCCTGAGGCTGCCAACTGTCCTGGCCTCACGACGAGTCCTGAGGATGCAACTGTCCTGGCCTCACAACAAGTCCTGAGGCTGCCAACTCTCTTGGCTTCACGACGAGTCCTGAGGCTGCCAACTGTCCTGGCCTCACGACGAGTCCCGAGGCTGCCAACTGTCCTGGCCTCACGACGAGTCCTGAGGCTGCCAACTGTCCTGGCCTCACGACAAGTCCTGAGACTGCCAACTGTCCTGGCCTCACGAGTCCTGAGGCTCCCAACAGTCCTGGTCTCACGACAAGACCTGAGGCTCCCAACTGTCCTGGCCTCACGACGAGTCCTGAGGTTCCCAACTGTCCTGGCCTCATGACAAGTCCCGAGGCTCCCAACCGTCCTGGCCTCATGACGAGTCCTGAGGCTCCCAACCATCCTGGCCTCACGACGAGTCCTGAGGCTGCCAACTGTCCTGGTCTCACGACGAGTCCTGAGGCTGCCAATTGTCCTAGCCTCACGAAGAGTCCTGAGGCCGCCAACTGTCCTGGCCTCACGACGAGTCCTGAGGCCCCCAACTGTCCTGGCCTCACGATGAGACCTGAGGCCCCCAACTGTCCTGGCCTCATGATGAGACCTGAGGCCCCCAACTGTCCTGGCCTCACAACGAGTCCTGAGGCTGCCAACTGTCCTGGCCTCACGACGAGTCCTGAGGCTGCCAACTGTCCTGGCCTCACGACGAGTCCTGAGGCTGCCAACTGTCCTGGCCTCACGACGAGTCCTGAGGCTGCCAACTGTCCTGGCCTCACGACAAGTCCCGAGGCTGCCAACTGTACTGGCCTCATGACGAGTCCTGAAGCTGCCAACTGTCCTGGCCTCACGACGAGTCCTGAGGCTCCCAACTGTCCTGGCCTCACGACGAGTCCTGAGGCTCCCAACTGTCCTGGTCTCACGACGAGTCCTGAGGCTCTCAACTGTCCTGGCCTCACCAAATTCTGATAGCGGCATCCACCTTGTACTACTTGATCCTTCCTGCATGCTATACAAGCTAGGCTAAGGTGCTACCTGAAATTTACTGCCATACAGCATTATAAAAGTTTACTGGAAATGAAATATGAGCACGTACCTATAGTTTTACTGGGACCTTATGAATTTTCTTCTGGACAAAGTCTTCAATGAGGCTGCCATCTGATAAACCTTGTCCCACTTCATGCTCAGTTGAGAGCACAGTTAAGTCTGAAAGTCTCTCCTGACTCATTGATGAATGTAGGTATGTCTTTATGAGTTTCAATTTAGAAAAGCTGCATTCTGCAGTAGCCACTGTTAACAGGTGCAGTCAAATAAATGTGCAGTGAAACAAGTATTTATACAGAAGTCTTGCAAGTGGATGTGAAAGATGAAATTTAACACAGTCACTGGTGATGATACATTATTAGTCATTCGAGAAATGCTTTTCAGTTAATTTCCAAGGTCAGTCATGAATGTCGCAATGGCCACTTATCCTGTCAGTCAGTTGTTCTTTCAGGGCCTTGCACCATTGGATCAATGTGTCCTGTGCAACTTCACTCATGGCTTTAATATTTTATAAAAATCCAAAGGCCTCAAACTCTGAAAGCTGCTCAAACCGATCAGTAAACGACTGTATTGTTGTGTCCAGCAGCACACTGAAGGACTCTACTCATAGTTTTACCACTGGATTCTGTACAGTTTCATCCACTCCTACAGTCAGAGAAGCACTTTACTTCCCTCTGCCTCTTTACCTGAAATGTGGTGCCAACATCCACTTCTTCTGCTATCTTGGAGGTTTCACCCATGGCACATTGAAATCCTGTCTCTCTGTAATTCTTTAGCAAGTCCATAGTCGATGCCAGTATTTTGGCACATGTAGAAATATCAACCGATGAACTCTGCAGAACTTTGCTTCCACGATTTACCTCTGTCAGCACATCATACCAAACCATTAAACATAAAATGAATTGATATGACATACTGTAAGTTCCGAGCACAGTCCCCTTGCTTGTTGATATGTTGTGGCATCACTTGTACGCAAAGCTTCACGTATCTCCTGTAATGCTTCCACGACTCCCTTCAACTGAAATTGTACTGCCTTGACAGAATCTATCCTGCATTCCTAGCGAGTCTGAGACAGTAGCTTCACAGTGATGTTTATGTGTCATTTCAAGATCTGCCATTGGCTCGTTGATGCTGATCAGAGTATGTAAATGTTCTGTAGACATCCAAAGAAAGACACTGCCTGTAGTGATGAATGTGCTCTATCACTAATTATAAGATTTAAATTATGGCAGGCACATGGCACATGAAAAGCCCTTGAATTCACCTGTTTTATCTGGGCCTCCACTCCAGCTTGTTTCCCCTTCAAGTTGCTACTATTGTCGTATTCTTGTCCTCAACCGTCTTTAATGTCCAGTTGATGATTTTGCAGAGTCTGATAAGCCCTGCTCCGGTTGTATCATTTACAAAAACAAATCCCAGAAAGTGTTCCTCAGCTGTAGCTGCAGTCCTTGAAATGTCCACGTACCAAACTACTACAGTCATTTGCTCTTGATTTGCTGATGTCTGTCATGCAATCAAAAATCACAGAAAAGTAGCTAGCATACTTCACCTTCCCCTACAATGGTCCTTAAAGTAGCATTTGCAATCAGCTGGATAATTTCAATTTGTATGTCTTTCCCAAGATAATGATTCATTACTTCTTTATTTCTAATACGGCACAAATGTTAAACCATGACGGAATCAAACTGTGACAAAAGCTGCACTTGGCCTATGAAATTTCCATTGCCATAGGTGTACAAAGCATTACTCGTCCCATCGGATGCCATGTTCCATTTCACTAGGTAATAGAGAATAGCTATAATGCGTTCTAACACACCATGCCTGTCAGTTATCTTTTTCAACCACTTTTCTCCTATAATCCATTGTCTGCCTAGTCTATTTCCCAGCTTCTTCCACTTCAGCATACATGGTACTTGACCCATGGCTGTGTAAAGCTTTGGTCATCTCTCTGTAACCAGCTGACTTGAGAAGATGGTCAGAATGTCCAAGCAATTTGTATGCAAAACAAAACAGTGCATCTTTTCAGACTGAATATGTCAACCAAGTGTGTTTTGCTTTCTCCGCATTAGAAAGCATATGGAAATAGTTCTCGGATGTAAATCGTCTTTTCTGTTCACTGACTGGGAACTGTAGACACACCACTTGTACAGGTCCATGCTGAATGGCAGCCACCCTAAACTCATCTCTTATCAAATCTGCCCAAGTTCCTAGATCCTCAAAGATATAACGGTCTCTCCCTGCAAGTCACAGGCTACATCAGCTGTCACTACAGAAATATGGGCAACTTCTGTATCAAACTCTGGTGATCCAGGCAGCACTTCTAAATTTGAATCCACATTTGTTGACAATTTCTCCCACAGTAACAGCTGTAGGTTCACAGGAAGTTGCCTTTGGTGCGGCCGCAAGAGTGGCCACTTTCTATGACAAGGATACTGGGCTCACAGTGGATAGGCTGTACTGCAGAACACCACTGTGTTGCCCTGAAGGCAGACTGTTGAATCTCCATTCTCTGGTGGTGCACCGAGACATTTCTTAATGGAACCTTGTCTTCACATCCACATTCTGCTGCTCCTGACAAATATGTACTCTTCATTTCTAACAAGGAATGGAAGTAAAGCAGAATGAGTACACATGCAGACATCAGATCCTTTTGTTATGTTAGTAAAAAGCACTAAACTTCAAGTACATGTTATACCACCTTCTTTGACTTACCCGGGACTGCTTAATGAAAACTGAAAGTTTGACAAAGTTTAGCATTCTGAACACATTCTGAAGATGGTATTTTTCCAGATTACACAAACTCTCATGACAGTAGTGGAATGTTACCCATTGGATTTACTCAACTGGACCCACTGAGGCAAAACTTCAATTCTGAGGTGCCCATTGCCACAGTATGTGAAATACAAACTCCAAGCCAACCAACCAGTAGAAGCAGCAAGTGTTGTAACTTTAAGCACAAGCTACAAACCTACAACCTTTCCCTAAACACTACCTGTGACACTTGCCTCCTATGCTTACAAAATACAATCACTAACCATAAGTCACTATTGTTCATTACTCTCCAAGCATCCTCTACTGTATTCCACTACTACTCCTATAAAAATTAATAATAAAATTAAATAAGCCCACACATGGTCTATAACCAGGTAGCACTACATCTTGATATGACAGATGAGCTTTACAAAATATAAATTCTCATGACAACTGACTTTTATATCTCAATGGCACAAATAATGACAGCAGTGTTAAGGCCTGACCACTGCAAAAAAAAAAAAAAAAAAAAAAACCTGAAGCTGCCACACCTAGTCAAGTAAGAGCTACATAATCCATGGTGCAATGCACACCCAAAGTGACCACCTGATTCCATCTTGCACTATAAGAAGAATTGAAGAGAAACAATGAGGACCAATAGGCAAATTAATTGCAGTGCAGGCATATAAACCAGAAAAATGGATTAGGTTTCAAAAAGTAATGTTAGTATGACTGCAGACACAAAAGAATAAGGAACCAATACTGAACACTGTTTATAAGGGCAAGTTATACAAAGGCACAACTGAAATATATTACAAAATTTCTACTGACATCTGTTATTACTGTACCACAAGCTGAAAAACTGCTGAGTAACAATGACCAGTAGGCAAAAAGAACTGTAATGCGGGAAATAGGCACAACTGAAGTGCATTAAAAACACATACTGCATAATGACTTCCATTATTGTACCACAGGCTGAAGCTGAAGAACTATTAAGTATCAGTGACCAATAGGCAAAAAGAACTGTAATGCGGGAAATAGGCACAACTTGAAGTGCATTACAAATACATACTGCATAATGACCTTATTATTGTACCACAGGCTGAAGATGAAGAACTGTTAAGTAACAGTGACCAATAGGCAAAAAACTTAGTGAGAAAGGCCACATTACAGTTTTAAGTTAAATACCAAACACTGGAGGTAAACCTCAGCTTTTCTACAAAATTCTCTCCCTTTCATCCCCCTGAAAAATGTGAAGAGGCCCAAAAATACTTAAAATATTGCTATTGCAAGTTCTCAGGAACAGGCAACTAAAGTCTGAAGGAACAAAAGTTTAGGAAGAAAGTCACAAGTTTTAAGGGGAGCATACCAAACTATGAAACAAGAAAAAAAGTTATGGAGCAAAAAACAAGACATTCCCAAAAACTATTTATTCCCACTTTAATCACAAACCAGCCAAAACTTGGGACTGCAGTGTCACAATGACAGGCACTGCATAACATGTACAACATTTTCATACACCTCCCCACTACCTCTCAATCTCTTGGCACACAGTTCTGAACAAACCAAAATCATTGGCATACCTCTCAACTGTACAGATTTTTGCAGAATGTCCAGATTTTTGCCTCAAATATTTGGTCTGTTCCTCATAAAATCTGTGGTTTTCCGGAATCATGGAGTATTGAAGTCAGTAAATAATGAACAGATTAATTTTCTTCAGAAAATGCATGCTAACAGAAATCCTGTTATTCTAGCAGCTTTCCAAGTTTATAAAAGCAATATTTAAAATCTGTTCCCTATTTTTGGGCCTTTGTACCCCTGTTATTTTAGGCTTTGTCCAGATTTCTTGCATTAAGAGGTTGAAAGGTATGATCATTGGTAGTAAAAAAAAGGAGTAAAATCATGGACTTGCTAGAAAACCTCATTTATAAGGGGCATAACAGAAGTGCCAAGATGTTCTCACAACCACTTCCCCTTCTCCCTGCTGTCCCTTAGCACAAGAGCTCTGGACAAAAGCATAAAACTAGGTAATATACTATGCATTATGTGGAGGATATGAACTACATTTTTCTAGTAGCTTCAGCCCTCAACATTGTGCTATATCATCATTTTGTGAGTGAGGAACAGACAAAATATAAGGCAAACATTCTACAACATTCTCCCAGTCACTACCCCTCGACATCTCATCACAATTATTCTAGTAGACAGAACCAAAAATAATTGCAGAAGAAAGGATAGTTCAAAACTTTGCTATGATAAACTTAGAAAGATACTAGAATAGCAGGGTTTATATTAGCATGCATTAAAACAGTACATACTACAGAATTCTCACAGCCCCCCCCCCCCCCCAATGTCTCAGCAAAATAATTCTAGACAAAGTAAACAAACTAAAAAATGAGACAAAAGCATAAGTAACACTAGGGATTTAAAATAATGTATGTATGAACTAAAAGATACTAGAAGACATTTTGCAGGAGCATACATTGAGTGACCCACATTTTTGATGAGGAATAGACCAAAAATAGCAGGCAAACATCTAATTGTGCAACATTCTCAAAGCCCATACCGCTCTACTAACCTCAGCTTAGCAATTCTAGACAAAGCCAAAAATAACTACAGAACAAAGGTGTAACATCGGGGATAGTTTAAAACATTGTTATGATAAACTTAGATAACAGAACAGTGTTTGCATTAGCATTCATTAAGAACGAGTACATTCTGCAGAATTCTTACAGCCCTAACTCCAGCCCCCCCAACGTCTCAGCACAATTCTGGATGAAGTGAAAACTAAATAATAAGACAAAGACATAACATTAACAATGTGCTTATACATTGTGACCCCACATTTTTTTAATAAGAAACAAATAAATACCAGGCAACCATCTGAACACTGTGCAACATTCTCACAGCCCCTAACCAAGCTCCCAACGACTCAACACAATAACTACATACAAAACAAAAAATCATCATAGAACAAAGTTGTAACATCAAGGATAGTTCTAAACATTGCCAGTATACACAATAGTAGCATAACATAGTTTGCATTAGTATACATTTTGCAGCATTCTCAAAGCCACTAACCCTCTCACACCCTCTCAGCGCAAAGATTCTGGACAAAGTAAAAAGTTATAGAACAAAGAGGTAGCAACAAGAATAGTTGTAAACATTGCTGGTATACACAAAACAATACTAGCATAAAGTACAGTTGTGTACACTTACCATAAACGTAGATGTTCAGGTGTATTCACTGTTGCAGTCATTACATTTGGGTAATCTGCTGGCAGGTTGCCCTCAGTTGACCTGAATTCCAAAGTCTTGGGTCCTGCGTGTGTTGCTGTCTTCTCTTCCATGACGTCAGGTCGTCAGGGGTATAAAACATGCAGCCAACGCCATTTTCTTTAATTTTTCTTGCCCCCGATGTCAGGTGCCCCCAAAAAGGTAGCTATATATATATATATATATATATATATATATATATATATATATATATATATATATATATACTCATGCATCAATATAAACTTTACCTTCATCTACAAGTAAATACACCACATAGGTTGTAGAAGAAGAGAATGTGAGATAAACTGTAGAATGACAGGGGGATGGCGGGAGGGTAACCTGGACTGCAACAGTGAATACTCTCGAACATCTACATTTATGTTAAGTGTACACAACTGTACTATGTTATTTGTGTTTCACTGTTGCAGTCATTACATTTGGGTAGAATCCCAAAGCTATGGTTGGGAGGCTGGAGCTAAACAGCATTAGGTGAGGCTATAAGGCCCTGCGGCACTGCAGTGGCAAAGCCTGCCCTGGACTTAGAGTAAAGAGGCTAATGGTAATCCTTTGTAAAGGTGTGAACAGAGCTCCAAGTAGCAGCCTCTAGAATGTCCTTGGTTGGTACTCCTCTGAGAAAGGCTGCTGAAGTAGCTGCAGCCCTAGTGGAATGAGACCTAATGCCCTTGGGCTCAGGGTTGCCATGGTGTAAGTAGCAGAAACGGATGCAATGGCTTATCCACTTTGAAATTGCCTGCTTTGAGATAGCCTTTCCTTCTGATCCTGCAGCATATGACACTAGTAATTGCTCAGTTTTTCTTAGAGCTTTAGTCCTGCTCAAGTAGAATCTTAGTTGTCTGTGCACGTCCAAGGAATGCAGAATTCTCTCCCCTTTGTTCTGCAGATTTGGATAAAAGGTTGGCAGATGAATTGTTTGGTTAAGAGCCACACTGGAAACGACCTTAGGCATAAAAGTAGAATTTGTCCTCAGAGACAACCTGTCTGGGTAAAATATGATAAAAGGCTCTACAGCCATGAGGGTCTGTAGCTCTGAAACTCTTCTTGCTAAAGTAATTGCTAGTAGCAGAGCTGTCTTCCATGATAAGAACTTTATATCAGCGTTAGCAGCTGGTTCAAATGGAGGCAAGGCGAGTTTTTCCAACACATAATTGAGGTCCCATGCAGGTAATGGTGATCTTCTAGGAGGCCTTACATTTGTGGCTCCTCTAACATAATGCTTTAGTAAAGGATGAGAAAAGACTGGTGGCTCTGTATTGTAATGAACTGAAATGGCAGAGGCATGGATTTTGATTGATGAGAAAGATAGGCCTTTGTTAAGCATCTCAGTTAAGTATTGTAATATCTGAGGAATATGCGGTTCTGCTGTAGCAGTTCCTGGTGCTCGATTCCAAGCACAAAATCTCTTCCATTTGTCAGCATAAGATTTTCTAGTACTAGGCCTTCTGGCTTCCAAAATGACATCCATCACAGCTTTACAGAGAGGTGTCGTCTGTATGATTACAGGATTAGCCATGCTGCCAGGTTCAGAGTCTGTAGTTGATTGTGCAGGATCTGATTGTTTTGCTGGGACAGTAGTTGTGGTTTTTGAGGCAAGGTCCAAGCTGGGTATTGAGACAAGTTCCTTAGGACTGGGTACCAGTATTGGTGGGGCCAGTCTGGGGCAATTAATATCATCTTTGGCTTCTCTTGTCTGACTTTTAGGAGGACCTTGGGTAGAAGAGGCAGAGGAGGAAAGAAAAGGATAGGGTGTCCAACTTTCCATGCTTGTCCGTGATAAATCCTTGTGCAGAATTTTTTCAATTGATAATTTTGAGGAGAGGCAAATAGGTCTACGTCTGGGCTCCCCCATTTCTCTGCCATCATGCTGAAGACTTGTGGATTTAGTTTCCACTCATGAGGATCCATAAGGTTTCTGCTTAAATCATCTGCCAGAGTGTTTTGTTTTCCTGGCTGGAATTGAGCTTGAAGATTTATTTGTTAGGTCAAAGCTGTGTCCCACAGTGCCATGGCTAATCTGCAAAGGGGGTAGGAGTGTGTGGCCCCTTGCTTGTTTATATACCACATGACTGTGGCGTTGTCCGTCTTTATCAGTAGTTGTCCTGGATGAAGTAAGTCCTTGAAGGCTGTTAGGGCATTTTGAACAGCTAGCATCTCTTTCTGGTTGATATGTAGATGCATTTGATTTGGTGCCCATATGACCTGAATGCATCTTCCTGCCATGTGGGCCCCCCAGGCATAATCTGATGCATCTGTTGTTAAGGTTTGGCTGGCAGGGGGTAGAGTGAAGGGCAGTCCCATGTTTTGGTGACGGGCCTTTGCCCACCATAGAAACTCCTGTTGCAGGCAGGGGATGAGAGGAATCATTATTTCCAGACTGTGCGAATGTTGACTCCATAAACATTTTAGGTACCATTGAAGTTTCCTCATATGCAGTCTTCCATATGGAATTAGTAGGATGCAGGATGCCATGAAGCCCAGAGCCTGCAGAATTTGTCTTGCAGAAGACTGGATTTTTGTTGCCATCAGTTTGAAGTAAGTAGTCAGTTGCCTTTGTTTGTCTGGCGTGAGGGTAAGCCATCTGGGTAGTTGTATTCAAGCTTGCACCCAGGAATGTTATCTTTTGAGAGGGTATCAGTTGTGATTTCTTTTCGTTTATTGTGTACCCTAGGCATGTTAGAAGCCTTTTCACAAATGCCAGGTGTTGTAGAAGAGTGTTCTTGTTCTCTGCTTGAATGAGACAGTCGTCCAAGTAAGGATATATTTGAATACTTCTTTGTCTGCAAAATGCAATTACTGGTGCCAGACACTTTGTAAAGACCCTGGGCGCAGTAAATAAGCCAAAGTGTAGGGCAGAGAATTGGTAATGCATTAAGCCAGCCTTGAATCTGAGGTATCTTCTGCATGACTGTCTTATTGGGACATGCAGGTATGCCTCTTTTAGGTCTAAAATCACCAGCCAAGCATTCTTGCCTAGCATGGGCAGAAGCTGTTGCAAGGTGAGCATTTTGAATTTTGGAATGTCCAGGTACGTGTTAAAAATTGATAAATCCAGTATTGGCTGCAAGGCCTTGTCCTTTCTGGGTACCAAGAACAGTCTTGAGTAAAAACCTTGTCCTTTTTCCTGTTCTGGTACTGTCTGAATGGCCCCCATATCCATGAGGGACGTAACCCGTTTCTGTAACTCTGCCCATTGTTTTTTTGGCAGATTTGGCCAACCATTTGTCATTGGCAGTGTGTGGAAATGGAATCTGTATCTCTGTGATAATATGTTTAGTACCCACTTGTCCTGGGTTATTAACTGCCAATTTTGAGCAAAAAGTGCCAATTTTCCCCCTATGGGTGCTGCCAAAAGATAAGTGCTTGGTGTAGGCAGAGGGAAGTCATTGGGATTGCTTTCTGTAGGTTTGCGCTTTATCTCCTCTTGATTTGGAGGTGGATGCGCCCCATTGCTTTAACCTGTATGAGTCTTGAGCCTGGTACCTGGAACCCTTAGGGCATATGAATTTGCCCCTTTGAGCTCTGTCTGACACAGGAAAGGACCAAATTTTTGTAGGCCAGTGTTTACTGAATCTAGGTGGCTGCACTTGTAAGAAATCTTTAACAGTTTGCATAGACTTAGCTTTGTCTTCCATTTTCTTTAAAACCTCTTCTGCCTTAATACCAAACAGAGAATCATGTTGTAAAGGTGCATCTAGCAATTTAGCTTTGACATGATCAGGCAAATTTTGTTCCTTTAACCAAGTTTGCCTCCTAATCACAGATCCAGTAACTGCGGCCCTGCAGGAGGCCTCTAAAGAATCAAAACCACATTGCAAAGTATACTTACCAACTTGTTCAGCTGCATGCAATAATTCCTGCTATTCCTTATTTTCTGCACATTCTGAAATCAACATCATTTTCTGTTTCAGCAATCCCATAACATGTTGTTGGTACTTAAGCATATGAAATTGACAGTTTAAGGAACTGATTGCCAAGGTTGCAGATGTATAAACCTTTCTTCCCCATCTGTTCAGTGCCCTTGAATCTCTGTCGGAGGGGGTAGGATTTTTTGCTGTTGAGGCCTTAACTCCCTTTGAACCCTGTTAAATAGTTTCAGGATCAGCAGCAGGGTTTCTAAATAAAACATTATGAGAGTCAGGGACCCTGTAATACCTGTCAGGCTTGCTGGGAGCTGGAGGTAAGGAGTCAGGGGTCAAGCTTGACTCCGAAAACACATCATTCACAAAGTCTAAAACAAGGGGTATGACTAAAGGCCTGTGCTGAGGGAGGAGGAGGAAATCCCTGAGCCTCTTTTTTGATTCTGAGAAATCATGACTCTCCCAGTGAAAATGCTCCCTCAAAGTATGCAAGGTTTCTCCAAATGAATAATCCTCAGGAGGAGATGCAGATGGAAAAGACTCCTCAGCATCAGAATCCTCAAAGGGAGGTACAGATAATTACTGATCAGAAGAGGAATCAGAAGAAATAGAAACCTGATCTGAAGATTCATAGTCAGTGTCTTGCCTAGGCCTCTTATCTGTAGGGGGATGGGTACTCCTGATCAAGGTAATAAGGTCTTCAGCCATTTTGATAATCTGTTTTTTAGGCATAGAGGCCTGTGCATGTGGCTCAAGCATCGTTTTTTTAGTTTTAGAAGGTGTCTTTGCCTTTGGTTTTGCAGCTTTCGTCAGTTTGATATAAAAATGTTGAGGTCTGAATACACCCTCAGAAGCCGGTGCCTGCTCAGCGGCTCCGGACCCATCCAAGGGAGATACATCCGTCTGTCCAATACCTTGAGTATCTTGCGGCATGCCGGACTCCACATGGGTGTCGGTAAAGACCTGCGACTCGAAGGTAGTGGGTATCAGGGGCTGCAAAAGCACCTCACTGAGTACTGGCGAACCAGCGACTGGCTTAGGAGAAGCTTCGTCGTCGGTTTTGGAGCTCGACTGTCTTTCTCTGTCCTTTTGTTTGCATTTTTTATGTACTCCGGTAGTCGGATTGCTATCCGACAACATTTCTGGGTAGTTAAATCTGTTTCCAAAATACATAGATGCAAAAATATACCGACGCTTAATAGTGCGTTGGTTAAATCTAGCACAAAACCGACAGCCAGTCACATTGTGATCAGGGCCTAGGCAAAGAATACAGTATAAATGGAAATCCTTATGAGGTATTTGCTTACCACAAGTAATACAACTATTAACTTTTTCTGACATCAGTAAAAAGCAAGAAAAAAGTTTCCCCAGCGGGGTACTTAGCTTTAGTGAAGACTTTGGTTCTGAAACTCAAACGAATATTTCAGTAGTCGGCCGACTGGCACTTGCAAAATGCTTCTGCTTTGGGCACCGTGCAGCAAGAAAGACTAAAGAAAATGGCTTTGGCTGCATGTTTTATACCCCTAATGACCTGACGTCATGGAAGAGAAGACAGCAACCGATGCAGGACCCAAGACTTTGGAATTCAGGCCGACTGAGGGCAACCTGCCAGCAGATTACCCAAATGTAATGACTGCAACAGTGAAACACGAAGAACATCAGGGCTTGCATCACTATACATTAAAACAGCATCTGTATTTTCTGCAGCATTCTCAAAAGCCACTATTCCCCCACTACCAATCTTTCAGCACAACTGTACACAAACAAAAATAAATTAATGAACATTCTTGTGCAAGACTGTCTAAAAAGACTACAACATATCTGGGCATTAATTAGTACAGACAAGCCTCCCTTCCTCAATCTCTTAGCAGAAGAATTCTGGGCAAAAGTAAAATAAAACTGTTAGAACCACAGCCCCTCACCCCCTCCGTATCCTCTTAGCTCAAGAACTCTGCACAATAAAGTAATACAATCATCACCTCCCTGATCTGCCGAAGCTAAAATCCACAGTAAACTCCTCTCTTGAAAAACAAGAAGAGAAGTAATGCTTACTACACACATGTGCATTTTAAAGGCAGTTGACACAGTAAATGCTTTGCAAGGACCAAATGGGTCCTTGCAAAGCACTTGCTTAAAAAAAAAAAAAATTACAACTTACTTCCCTGGCTGCTGCAGCCAAACAGATCTCTTGCTTCACAGAAGCAGACTTGATTGAGTGCAGCGTACAGGCAAGTAAAAAAAAAAAAAAAAAAACAGAAGAAAGTTTGAGCACAGCATGTGGATGTCCATGAGGTGCCAAAACGAACAGAGGAACTGGAGAAACCCATGGCTGCTGCCAGGGCTGACCTTTAGTCAATTAGAGCCCTAGGCAAAAGGGCTACACAGTGCTCCACACACCACTCTGTGCCCTCATCCTGGTCTACCTACACCATTCGGATTACTGGAAAAGCGCCCCTGCTAGAGTGGCACCCTAGACAGCAGCCTAGTTGGCCTATGCCTAAGGCCGGATATGGCTGCTGGACTGGGGCCCTCATTCGCAGGGAGATAATCAAAGTCTCCCAGCGGCCGTGGGTTCTGCGGCTGCCTAACGGAGACTATGACTACTAAACATTTCTAGCCTAATTGTATAGTCTGCATAAAAAGATGTCTTTCTTTTTCTAAGAATATTATTTGCAGATTTCCAATGAATATCTGAATTCAATCCTTATACTCACTGTTGTTACCCTGGGGCAAACTATTGCATTAATATAACTAACTTCCCAGCATACCCTCTTACTTCAGAAAGAATATCAGGAAGTCATTTTGGCTATATAACTGGCACTGCCTTTTTGTGTAGCTAAATACTATGTTGTGCTGCAGACTGTCTTTGACTAATTCCCAAATAATAGGCTATGTTAATAGCAATTAAGTAAACTTAAAGTTTTGATATATGTCATTAATTTTTTTATTTACACTGACAGTGTTATTATTTAAAGGCTTGTCTTCCTCCAGACTCCTGTCATTAGGGTACTTTGAGAAATTACACCTGACTCAGTATTCCTTTCTGGGTACCAGTGAAACATACAGTAAAACAACATTAAGCTGCAGATGTAACTAATAATCTTCAGCAGAAAGGTTATTGTACAAGAGTTCTATTTTCAAATATAATTTGACAACTCTCAATACTACATTTAACAAAAAAAAAATGAGAAAACAAGTGAATGCGCATAATGTGTGTTTACATACACTTGTGCATATTTGTTGCAGTAATTCATGTAAAGGATTATGACTGTTTCTGATCATAACTAACACTTTATGGGTTTGAGTCATGGAAGCTAAACAAATTCACCTTGAGAGGAGAATCTTCAGATCCATGCAGAGAATACATAACAAAAGCAAGGCTCACCCAGACTCTGCTACACTTTGCTGTGAGGGAAAGGTTAGTTTGCTTTTTATTTGTTGTATTTTGTATTACTTGATTGCCTTTTTCTATTTTGAATACTGTGACTTGTTTTCTTTACCTTGTGTTTTACTTGTATTCCGCTTTTAACTGCATATTAAAACTTGAAAAGAGGCCACAGCTCTGTCTATTATGAGTCAGGCAGAAATCCCCCCCATCCTCCCACCTGGTTACTGTTGCATTCTTAAACACCACCGTCTTTCTAGTTGCCTGCTCCTTATGGTAATTTGACCATATGTCTCAATTTCCTCTCTGCTTTTACTGGCTTGTATGAGTAAGCGCAAAATTATCATTTTGTGAAACCACTCCCCTTTCAACTATTTAAATTTATTGGCCATCCTACTGTATTCCATAGTGCCAGAATACAAAAGTGACCACCCCCTTTTAATCTATCTTGCTGTTTTAAAGATAGTGACTCCACCAAAAGTTAACTTTTTAGACAGGTAAAAGAGATCCCAAGGGCGTGGGGTGGGGGTCTTATGTTCTTCTAGAAACTGCTTGAACAAAGGGAAGGCGAAAACAAAGAAGGTGGGTCAATCATAGTGAGCTGAAGAAATTGCAGCATGAATCTTTATGGAAGAGAAAAGACAAAACTTTGTCCAATAATTCAGTAAGATATTGAAGTGGGGATCCATGTCTGTATCCACATCCTAGGAGAGGAGTTCTGTGCTCCTAGCGAAACCTGCCCCTGAAGAGAGTTCAGCTTGGGGCATGATCATCTCCCATAATCATTGCTTGCCTGCATATAGAGGATAGATGTGTGTCCCCCCCTGCTTGTTGATGTACCACATGACAAGTTGTGTTGTCTGTCAGAATCAACACCTGCCCTGGAAGAATACCCTATCTTAGCACTGCTATTATTCAGATGCTGTAGAAGGTGTTCCTTTTTTCTCTTGAGCCAGAATCAGTCGTCCCCCAAAAGAGGATAAATTTGAATGCCTTGAAGCCTGAAGTAAGCTATCACAGATATGTCCACCCTTTAGCAGGGCGATTTTCGCAAAAATTGGAGGCAAACTCTGCAGACTTAGCTTTGTCCTCCATTTTAGCTCCTCCTCCATTTTAAAACTGCGGTCAAACAAGTCATCAAAAACAACAGGAGCATCAAAATCATCCTGCAACATGCTCAGCTAAATTCTGATCCTTCCCAGCCATGCATGTCTAGAAGAACAGAACTAAGAGCAGCCTAGCAGGAGGCCTGAACGAGGAGGCCTGACACTGCAAAGAATGCGTAAAGAATGCTTACCCACTTGTTCAGACACATGAACCAACCAACACTCAATATTACACCAATACCTTCCCGCCAAATCCACCTTAGATTTCAATTGTGAAAGGGAGATAATTCTGATATTTCAGCATATGAAATTGACAATAACTTCTCATGGCAAGAGTGGAAGAAGTATATACTTCTCTTACCCCACCTATCCAAAGCTTGCCTCTTTTATCACTTAAGTTACCTACTTTCACATCTAACTCCTTTAGTACACACTGCAGTGTTTAGGATAAACCATTTTTTTTTCATCTTACCTTTTAGCATCCCTGTGACTAGGACTTGCTCTAAAACCTGCTGGAAAGAACTAAGAAGCCTTAAACTGATACATGCACTCAACTCTCCTTGTTAATAAGGAGAAATTAATTGTAGGCACTAAACAGCCTATAATTGCAAAGTACCTTGCTAAGGTAAGGAAAACAGCTCTTGTACTTTACCAAAAAAAGCACCAAACCAGGCATGTCCAAGAGTCAGCCTCTGGTGAATTCTCCTGTCCACCTCGTGAATCTGGGCATACTGGGGCAATGCAGAAATTGCCTCATGTACACAGATAACCCTCTCCTCCAACCACCCAACACTACAACCTTCAAGAGATGCACTTACATAGCCAAACTGGAAGTAAAGCTCTCTCCACCCAAGATTGTGCTAGACAGCCAAGAGGAGAAGGTTAACACCCGCACTACACCTCAAGAAACACATAGCCCTTCTAAACCCATACCACCAACACCCTCACATAGCAACACTAAACTCGCATATGCAGAGGCCCTTAAAAGTAACCTGCCCAAGCAACAAGGACCTCCGAAGCTGAAACGCAAACAAGCACCAATCACAACCAAAGTGTCACATAGCTCACAACATCAGTGTGCCACCCAACAACAGCCCCAAAGCAAGAGAACGTACCCAACACTTTAGTCATAGGTGACTTTATAGTCAGGCACACTGATATCCCACTCACCAGGCTGAACAAGGAGAAAATTACCGTCAGCTGCCTGTCGGGTGAAGGATACGCCACATAACACATGCACTCAAGTCACTCCACAACAAGTACAAATATGACTCTGACATTGTCCATGTTGGAGTGAATGACTTGAGACGTACCTCCCTGGACTACAGGAAAAGAGACATGGAAGAGCTCTCAGATCATGTGGCCCCAAAGCAGGTATGACCCTAACCCTGAGGAGCATCCTGCCTTCGACCAGCATGATACCACAATACAAGGACAAAATGATTGACTTCAACAATTGGCTAACCTTCTGGTGTCATTCAAAGGGGATCCAGTATCTGTCTGCCTGGGATGACATGACTGACAGACAACGATGCTTTGCCAGATATGGTCTGCACCTGTCGCCCCTGGGATTCAGGTTACTGGCTAAGGCTCTTGCTACCCCTATAGTGCCTTTTTTAAGCAAAGTTCAAAGGACAAAATGACCACTGTAACAGGTACAAGAATGCAAAATTTGAAGGTAATGCTACTCAATACTAGAAGTCTAAACCTCAAAATGCACTCTCTTGAGGCACTCCTAAAAATGGAGAACATCGATATCTGTGCAAGGCTCAGACAGCACCCCTGCAATACCAGGCTACAACTCTTACCACACTTTTCGGCTAACAAACCAGGACCAAAACAGTAAAGGTGGAGGAGTGTCCATATTCACCAAGGATATTCACACCACGTTAGTTGCCCAACACAATGCATCAGAAATTCTCCAGGTGCAACTAACACTAGGTAAGACTGCAATCCAAATTGTAGCTTGCTACAGATTCCCCACCATGCCCAAGATTCTTACTACACCTTTCTAAACATACCTGAAAATATTAAGATACAACCAAACACCCTAATACT
Source organism: Protopterus annectens (assembly GCF_019279795.1). Classification (NCBI taxonomy): domain Eukaryota; kingdom Metazoa; phylum Chordata; order Ceratodontiformes; family Protopteridae; genus Protopterus; species Protopterus annectens. The sequence continues at coordinate 1,885,972,323 of NC_056726.1, forward strand.
GGGTGATTTCAACTACCCAGCCATTAACTTGGAAAACTACTCGTGTACCAACACCTTTGCCCAATGGTTCTTGGAATTCATAAATTCCAATGCCCTGGATCAACTAATCCATAGTCCCACCAGGGGCTCCAATATCCTAGACCTGGTCATTACCAACATGGGAAATTGATGCTCCACACCTATGGTCATCCCCTCGTTGGTCTGAACATAAGCTAATCACCCTTGACATCCACACCCCCCCCCCCCAGTAAGGAAACCTCCGTAAAAAACTTCTCCAAAGCCAACTTCATGCTACTCAAGTCATAAGTGACAAACGTATGACACCCAAGCAGACGGGAACTGAAAGTTCAACTGTTGAATCCTACACTAAGGCACTGTATGAGCAGATCCACTCATGCATGAATCATGCCATCCCAAATAGAACCAAGACATTCTACTCCAAAAAAGGAAGCCAATCTGGTGGTCCCCTGCCATAAACAAACTTTACAACAAAAGGACAAAACTGTTGTAGAAAAGAGCAAAATCCCAGGATGCAAATAAATCCCTTGCCAGCTTCAGTAAGAAGCTGAGATCCCCGAAAATCCTCCAAAGATAGTTACAAAAATAAAATTGCCAAAAATTCCAAAGGCAACCAGAAGGCATTCTATAGCTATGTCAAGAATCTAAATGGCAATGCTCAGATCTGCTCTGAGCTACAACAGAATGGCATTAAATATATGATCCCAAGGATATTGCCAATATCCTGGCAGATCGATTCAGTGCTAACTTCACCCCCCTCTCATCCCCTAAAGGGCCCATCTCAATACCGAAAGATTGCCAAATTCCGGTAATAACGGCCACACAGGTAAAACCATACTCTCCAAAGCTAAGAATACAACATCCATGGGACCAGATGACATCCCGGGCTGTGTACTACATGAACTACAAAATGAAATGGCACCTCACCCAAGTGTCATGTTTAATCATAGCCTCACCTCAGGCTTCGTGCCCACTGAGTGGTGCACAGCTACAATTATTCCACTCCACAAGGGGGAATCCACCGTGGATCCTGATCTGCAAGGCCATGGAACTTATTATCATGGAACTTATAAACAAAGACATTGGCAACCTTCAAACACTGGACCCCACTCAGTCTGGGTTGATGAAGGGCCGATCTTGTCTCCTGAATCTGATTGACTTCTTCGAGTCAGTCTCCAGAGCTGTGGACAAGGGTAAGGTGGTCCACACAGCCTATCTGGACCTCGCCAAGGCCTTCGACACCAACCCCCACTCTGGAATTATAGATAAACTTACTAAGCTGGGCATTAATCCCTACATCACTGGATGGGTTGCCAACTTGCTTACTGACAGAACCCACTCTGTAAAAGTAGCCAACTCCAAATCCAGCTCCAGACAAGTGACAAATGGAGCACCTCAGGGTTCAGTCCTGAGACTGCTCTTGTTTGGCATCTACTTCTCTGAAGTACAGGCCAATGCTAAGGGACTTTGGCTAACAAAGTTCACAGATGACTGCAACCTGGGAGCCATTATTGAATCCCCAAATGATGTGGATATTCTACAAAAGGGCCTTACAGAAACAGATTCTTGGTGCCAGATCCATGGGTTCAAGCTCAATGTCAAGAAATGTACAGTTATCTCCTTTGGGAAAAAACATGTCTCCGTGAATTACCACATAGGTGGCAGTACACTAAACACCGAAAGTGTGATAAGATACTTAGGGACACAGGTGGACAGTGGTCTTACCTTCGATAACCACATCGCCACAACAGTCAGGAAATCCTTCCATGTGGCACACCTCATCACTAGGGGCTTTTCATCCAGAAAAAAAGGAGGTCATTGTCCCACTGTACTCATCCCTCATTAGACTAATTATAGAATACAACGCCCTGTTTGGTATGTACCTCTCAAGACATCTGCAACAACTGGAAAGGCTGCAGAAATACCTCACTAAAAGAATCACAGGCTTAAAGCAGATGCCCTATGCTGACCATCTAAAAAACTCCAGCTATATTCTGTCGCATATCGTCTACTCAGATGCGATCTCTGCTTAACATACAAGGCCATGTCAAACCCAGAGCTGCTGGACATGCTACACTTAAAGAAATCCCAATCCCTCAGAGCCACACACTCCAGAGATCTAAACCTTATCATCACAATGAACAAAACATGCTGGAGGGATAGGTTCCTGATCCAGAGACTCCCCAGACTCTGGAATAGACTGCCCATACATGTCAAGCAGAGCGCCTCTTTGGCCCTCTTCAAAAGGAGCCTTGATGATTGGATAGGAGATAGGAAATTCACACCGGGGATCACGTTAGTCGCCCTGCTGGGGTCCAGGGAAATAAATATTGTGGGAAGAAATAGCCAGGGAATTGTTATGGCTAGGCTTGTATAGGCCCTAGGGCCAATAGCCTAGTACCAGCCTATGAACGTACGAGACCAGATCATAATTCTTTGTAGTGCACCGTGTTTAACCTGCATCCATATACAATAATAGTTAAAGAAAAATAGTGTAGGAGTGCTAGGTTTTACACAGCTTTAAAAGTTGTAATACATATACAACGCTGCCACTGAAGAACAGTGGCAGGAAGCAGAAAAAATGTGTAAAATGTATTCAAACCTTCATTCAACCAAAAAAATGCTAAAAGAAGTGCCTGAATATGTTTTAAAGCTCTATACATTTCCAACCACTGTTTTCTCATAGTCCCAGATGCCTTAATGCTCTAAAGTCAGACTACAGCTTAACAGCAGTGTGGGGTTCTTAAAATCCTGTTAAGCACTTTTCTGATGTCAGAATCATTATACATTAAAAACGGCATCTGTATGTTCTGCAGCATTCTCAAAGCCACAAAAGAAGCACGTCTTTTCCCTGGCTTCAGAGCATAATCATGGCATTTTATACACACACCTACAGATGTACTGCATTTATAAGCATACATGATCACATGAACATCCTCAGTGAAAGACTCCTTTAGGGAAACTTCTGACAGTAGGATTTGCTGCTATCAAGGAAAAGCAGACACTGAGACTACAGAGATGTGCACTTTTATGGAAGAACAAGCAAGATTTTCTTCAAAAATGTGACTGAAATTGCCAAGAAGTTTTGGTACTGGACAGTTCATAGGATCTGGCCCTTTACAACTTATTAAAAACTTCCAATCTTTTACATTTCTGAAGGTGACTTCTTAGTGGTGGGTCTTTTGGCTTCTTTGAAAACTTATAGCACTTTGAAAGAAAATAACTTAAGTGTGTGAAACTAAATCACTGTCTGCAAACAGAACCCTATCTTCCAGGCTAGACAGTTCAGAGACTTGATATTAGGGCAAAGTACTCTGACATGATTTACAGTCAGTAGACTCTTGTGTAGGGACAATTGTTAATAATGTGATTGAGGAGTCAAACAGTTGTATCAAATGAAAAAATGTGGTTATACTGACCAAGTTGGATGTATCAGGATTAGGTTTACTCGGTCTGATTTTGCCTAAAGCACAGAATTTCGAATTAAATGCTAAGGGATGCTGTGCGTATGTTTCTATGCATGTGCATGTGTGAATTACACTGGACTTGTTTTACCTGCCTATGTCTTCTAATCTGAAGGTCATCCATATGTCTGCAGTTGTCATTGTTCCTGCAAGGATTTTCATTTTACATATCTGTTGATAAAACATCTACTCACTACTGTCCAAGGTACAGCAAAAACAAGCACCACTGTGGTGCATTACCTTCTATTTGACTGTTTGAGCTTGCATATCTTTGTAGCCATATCTATAAATATCTTCAGGATGGGAGGAATAGACCCAGAGTTTGCATATACTGGGAAATGCACATGGCACAAGTTTTACTGTTGGACCACTGGAATTTTCCAAATATTTTTTTTAAATAATTGTTTACTTGAATCTATTCAAACGAGTAAATACTTGTAAAAATCAGACATATTTAATAAACGATTACATAAAAACCTTAAATCAAACCTCTTTACAAACCTTTTTTTTTTTTTTTTTTTTTTAGTGTTAACAGTCAGGCTGGGATGCTCACAGGTCCATTAATTTCAATCCCACACATACATACACACACACACATACATATATATATATATATATATATATATATATATTTGGGTCTGGTTCATTTCGCAGAAAGCACATTTCACCAAATTTTATTTCAGCAAGACCAAATCACCGAAAGCACAAATCGCCGAAAACTCGTTTCGCCAAATTTCATTTCACCAAAAATAGTAGTGGCAGTGTATATGCCCTTTTCCTCACTGTAGTGGGATCCTGGAGGGCATATCCCCCCACCTAGCTTGTTTTATACTATGAAGTTTCTGTTAGGAAGGTAAGTACTTTTTAATCAGCCTAGGTGGGGGCTACACCCCCCCCACAACTATATATTCTAACTCCAGGAACGTCCTACAGTGGGGAAAAGGGCATATAAACTGCCACTACTATTTTTGGTGAAATGAAATTCGGTGATTTGATCTTGGGGATATGAAATTTAGCGAAATGAACCAGATTCATTTTATATATATATATATATATATATATATATATATATATATATAATTTTTTTTTTTTTACAGCTTCAGTGTTAACAGTCAGGCCGGGATGCCCACAGGGCCATTAATTTCAACCCCAGCTTATAAGGCATTTGCTACTGTTACCCTTGTAGCCACGGTAGCAACTTGTTTACATATTTCTGATGAGATTTACCTTGAGTTTTTTTTATTTTCCATCTTGACAACTTCACCCACTATATCTATCTCCACCCTGTATGTAGTAATAATAACAATAAAAGCATGCCGAAACCTGGGGAAGTTGACCTTATTCCTCTTGAAAAGAGGGCTTAGTACACAGAGGAACTACTGAACATCTGGGTTATATGACATTGGTTGGCTGGACAAAAAATGAGTCTGTCTCTAGCCTTTGTGTTATATTTTTGTCTGTTGGTTCTGAGCCTCACTTTGGAGTGTCAGGTTGAATGGTCAGACTTGTTATGCATTAAGTGGGCTATCTGAGGTATTTATTAACATCCTGTAAGTAGGGAATATCCTTCTTCCATTTTTCAGTCATAGATTTCCTAGCTATTACTAGAATCAAAGTCAAGAGGTCTTTATTGTATGTTAATACTTCCAGCTTCCTGTTAATGCTCAACAATTTTTTTTTGGGGGGGGGGGGGGGGGCAGGAGACGTAAAATTCACTGTTTTGTTAAACAGTTCTCTAAAATTATTTGTAACTCTATTTTATAGGAAGTTAACTACTTATGTTACAAGAAATGTGTTGTCAGATTCCAGTCTGCCCCTTCATACCCCCAAATTATATTAATTACTTCAGGCAACATTTTTAAACTACTTGGTGTATAGAAGTACCTGCATTAACATTCCTAAGCAAAGTTTCTAAATTTCCTAGATTAACCATACTTATAGGCTTTACATAAACATTCCCAATACTCACAATTAAATTCTTCATTAAGTTTTCTTTCACATTTTTGCTTAGCTCTCACCAAGGCCTTCTTTATTTGCACCATTCTACTACTTATCAGTTTCTTAGGTTCCATCAAGAGTTCAGCTAACTGATGCAAGTATGTATGACAGCTTAATTTCAAGTTCAGGGTACCTGATCCTGCCCCCCTCTGCTAAAGTACAACTTATTTTGGCTTGTTCCCAGGGAATATGGTTCTCACCTGACGTAATGCTCCCAGAAAAATAAGTTGCTACTTTTAGTACACCATACTGCTGCATAGTTATCCTCTAGTTTCATTGGTTCAACCCTACTGGCACAATTTCTGCTGTGTCTGGCTCCTTCCAAACACATTTAGAGATAAGGTCTACCCATCTCATCCATGGATGGAGAATACAGTTGTGTACACTTACCATAAATGTACATGTTTGCATGTATTCACTGTTGCAGTCATCACACTTAGGTTATCTGCCTGCAAGTAGCCCTCAGTCAGCCCGAATAGCAGATTCTTGGGATTTCTGCATCGGATGCTGTTGCCTCATCCATGACGTCAGGTTGTCAGGGGTATAAAACATGTAGCCGACGCCATTACATCAGTTTTTCTTGCCCCAGGTGTCAGGAGCCCCCAAAACAGGAAGCAATCAAATGGTGTGGAACACCTCCAGTACAATGTAAAAACCATTTCCATAAGATATGGCCAAAAAAGTGGAAAGGTAGAAATTATAGAAGACAGGGGCTGGAGGGAGGGTAACCAGGACTGCAACAGTGAATACACTCGAACATCTACATTTATGGTAAGTGTACACAACTGTACGATGTTCTTTGTGTTTCAGTACTGCAGTCATCACACTTGGGTTGATTCCCAAAGCTGAGGAAGGGTGGAGGCAGTCAAGTAGTAGTAGGGCTGGCTAGCAGGCCTTGCAAGAGTGCTGTGGCAAATCCAGCTCTGGATTGAGAAAAGATAGGTAAGTGGTAATGCTTGGTGAAGGTGTGTACAGAACTCCAGGTTTCAGCTTCCAGGATGTCCCTGGTAGGGACTCCCCTGAGGAAAGCTGTAGAGGTTGAGATAGCCCTAGTGGAATGAAGCCTGATCCCCTGTGGGGTAGGTTTTCCATGTTTCCATGGTGTTTGTAGCAGAAATGGATGCAGTGTGCTATCCATTTAGAAATGGTTTGTTTCAAAATGGCCTAGCCCTCTGCCCCTGTAGAAAAGCTGATGAGCAGCTGGTCAGATTTTTTGAAAGGTTTAGTCCTGTCAAGGTAGAACCTAAGCTGTCTGTGCACGTCCAGGGAGTGCACGATCCTTTCCCCTTTATTCTGAGGATTAGGAAAAAAGGTTGGCAAATGGATATATTGGTTTAAAGCCACACTGGATATCACCTTGGGCATAAGAGACGGGTTAGTCCAGAGGGAAACCCTGTAAACATGGAAGATAATGAAGGGTTCACAGCCATAAGGACCTGTAACTCAGACACTCTACTTGCTGAAGTGATGGCTAGCAGTAAGGCTGTTTTCCAAGAGAGGAATTTTAACTCTGCTGTAGCAGCAGGCTCAAAAGGGGGAAGCATAACCTTCTCTAGTACAAAGTTAAGGTCCCAGGCAGGAGTGGGAACTCTCCTTGGGGGTCTTCAATTATTACCTCCTCTCAGGAACTGTTTGATCAGAGGGTGAGAGAAGAGGGGTGGCTCAGTATTGTAAAGAGCTGAGATGACAGAGGCATGAATCTTAATTGATGAGAAGGATAGGCCTTTGTACAGCAGCTCTGCTAGGTAATCTAGGATTTCAGGCAAGGAGGGCACGGCTGTGTCCTTTCCTTGAGACTGGCTCCAAGAACAGTATCTATTCCACTTTTCTGAATAGGATTTCCTAGTACTGGGCCTCCTGGCCTCAAGGATAACATCCAGCACCTGTTTGCTGATGGTTGCTGGTGATGCATTCAGGGAATAAGCCAGGCTGCCAGGTTCAGGGCTTGCAGCTGAGAATGTAAAATCTGTCCCTCCTGCTGGGACAGCAGAGAGGGGGTCTGATGTAGGTGCCAGGGTGGTACTGCTGTCAGACTGCATAGGAATGGGTACCAGTGCTGGTGTGGCCAGTTTGGTGCAATAAGGATTGTCCTTGGCCTGTCCTGTTTAATCTTGAGGAGTACATTTGGAAGGAGGGGCAGAGGGGGGGAAGGTATAGCTCGAGAGGTTTTCCCATGTGAAGGATAGGGCACCCACTTTGCAAGCTTGGCTGTGGGGAAATTCTGGTGCAAAATTTGTTTAGTTGATGGCTTTGGGAAGATGCAAAGAGGTCCACCTCTGGTGTCCCCCACCTGTGCATTAGAAGTTTGAATGAGCTTGGTTCCAGTTTCCACTCATGTGGGTCCATTAGAATTCTGCTCAAGTCGTCTGCCAGTGAATTTTGTTTGCCTGGCAGGAACTGAGCTTGCAGGTGCACTTGCTTGCTTAAGGCAGTGTTCCACAGAGCCATGGCTAACCTGCAGAGTGGGTAGGAGTGAGTTCCCCCCCTGCTTGTTTATGTACAACATAACTGTGGTGTTGTCTGTCTTTATCAGGAGTTGTCCTGGCAGGATAAGGTATTTGAAGGCTGTCAGTGCATTCTGTACAGCTAACATTTCTTTTTGATTGATATGCAGGTGAATTTGTCCTGGGTTCCATTTGCCTTGAATGCATTTGCCTGCCATGTGAGCCCCCCATGCATAGTCTGATTCATTTGTTGTCAGAGTTTGGACAGCGGGGGGTTGTGAGAAAGGGAGTCCCTTGTCGTGGTTGCAAGCCTCTGCCCACCAAAGGGACTCTGTCCTTACGCAAGGAATGATAGGAATCACTGTTTCCAGGTCCTGGGAATGTTGACACCAGAGACTTTTTAAGTACCATTGAAGTTTCCTCATATGCAGTCTTGCATATGGAATCAGTAGAATACATGAGGCCATGAACTCTGGGGCTTGCAGTATTTGTCTTGCAGATAGCTGGGTTTGGGTGGCCAGCAGTCTGAAATAAGTTGTCAAATAAACCTGATGTTCTGGAGTGAGGAATGCCATCTGGGAAGTTGTGTTCAAGCTTGCTCCCAGGAATACAATCTTCTGGCTGGGTACCAGATGTCATTTCTTTTCGTTGATGGTATACCCCAGAGTAGTTAGGAGTCTCTTTACAAATGTCAGGTGCTGAAGTAGCAATTCCTGACTGTCCGCCTGAATCAGGCAATCGTCCAAGTATGGGTAAATTTGAATATTCTCTGCCTATAGTAAGCAATGGCTGGAGCCAGGCACTTTGTGAATACCCTGGGCGCAGTAAATAAGCCAAAGGGAAGTGCAGAGAACCAATAGTGAAGAGACTGGCCTGAAATGAAGATATTTCCTGCAAAATTCCCTTATGGGGATGTGCAGATAAGCTTCTTTTAAGTCTAGGGTGAATAGCCAGGAGTCCTTGGCTAACATAGGAAGGAGCTGCTGGAGTGTAAGCATTTTGAAATTTGGTACCACCAAGAAGGTGTTTAGGGTTGACAGAGCCAGAATGGGGCACCAAGATTTCTCTTTCCTGGGCACCAGGAACAGCCTGGAGTAGAAACCGTGTCCCCTTTGCTCTGCTGGCACAGGTTGAATAGCCCTGACACTGAGAAGAGAAAGTACTTGCATTTGGGCCTCTGTCCACTGGTTTGGAGGAAGGTCTGGCAATCCGCTTGGGGTTGGCAGAGAGTGGAAATAGAATCTGTATCCCTGGGATACAATAAGACCCATTGGTCCTGGGTAATATACTCCCAGTTTTTTGCATGCAGGGTGAGTTTTCCTCCTAGGGGTGCAAGTACTTGGGTATGGCTGGGAAGGATTAAGGACAAGTCACTGTGAGCTTTTTCCATAGGGGGGGCTTATCACTCCCAGTTTTTGAGGAGGGAGCACTCCATTGTTTATATCTGTGCATACCCTGTGACTGTAGTCTTTTTGGTCTGTTGTCCCTGTGTTTGGGCTGAGAATGTCTGGAAGGGACTGGAAAGGACCAGTTTTTTGAAGGCTAATGCCTACTGAATCTAGGTGGCTGTACTTGTAAGAAATCTTTAACAGTTTGCATGGATTTAGCTTTTTCCTCCATCTTTTTAAGAACAACTTCTGCTTTAGAGCCAAACAAATATTCTTGGTTTAATGGAGCGTCAAGTAATTTTGCCTTGAAATGGTCTGGCAAGATTTGTTCCTTCAGCCAAGCATGCCTTCTCAGAACAGACCCAGTGACATCAGCCCTGCAAGATGCTTCTAAAACATCAAAACCACACTGTAAAGTATGTTTACCAACTTGGTTTGCAGAATGCATTAAGTCTTGTAAGTCCTTATTTTCTGCACAATTAGGAATCAACAACATTTTTGTTTAATTAAATCAATAATATGCTGCTGGTACTTCAGCATGTGAAACTGGCAATTTAAAGCCCTGATGGCAAGAGTTGCAGAAGTATATACCCTTCTTACCCCATCTGTCTAGAGCCCTAGAATCCCTGTACGAAGGGGAAGGTTTTTGGCTGTAGAAGCCTTAATACCTTTAGGTCCCTAGAAAATGGTCTCTGGATCCGCAGTGGGATTTTTAAACAGAAATTTGTGAGAGTCAGGTACTCTGTAGTATCTGTCAGGCTCCTAGGAGCAGGTGGGAAATAGCTAGAGGCCTATGCTGAGGCAAGTCTAAAAATTCCTGGAGTCTCTTTTTGGACTGTGGGTAGTCCTGGCAATCCCAACGGAAATGCTCCCTTAGGGTTTGCAAGGTTTCACCGAAAGAAAGGTCCTCTGGGGGGGGAGGGGCTGAGGGAATTGAATCCTCTGCATCTGAGTCCTCATAGGTAGATAAGGGTATGCCCTGGTAATCACAGGGGCCAGAGTCATCAGACTCATGGTCTGAAGAATCAGAAGGAAAATCAATTCTTTGTTTTTTAGAGGGGGAAGGCTGCCTTCCCTTAATTAAAGTAATAAGGTCTTCAGCCATTCTAAGCATTTGTTTCTGTGGCATGGGAGCTTGAGAATGTGCTTTGGTTGTCGGTTTTCCTAGGTGTAGTGCGAACTCTGGGCCTGAGAAATTTGGTAGATTTAGTCATTAGCGAAGTAGTCAGTTTGATACGAACATCGGAAGGTCTGAATACACCCTCAGAAGCCGGTGCCTGCACAGCAGCTCCGGACGCATCCAAGGTAGAGACATCCGCAGGTTCCACAGTTGAAGAAGCATCTCACGGCATACCGGATTCCGAATGGGTCTCAGTAGAGGTCGATAAATCTGTAGAAGTGGGTAACAGGGGTTGCGAAAGTGCCTGAGTACCGGCGGACTGGCGACTAGCTTAATGGAAGTGTCGTCGGCAGTTTTGGACCTATGCGGTCTGTCTCTGTCTTTATCTTTGCATTTTTTTTGGAAGATCGGTAGTCGGATGGCTTACCAAAGCCATTTCGGAATATGGAGAATGAGAGTGAAAGAATTTAGAGACAAAAATAGCCCAACGACGAATAGTTCGGGTGTTGAACAAGGCACAAAACCGACAGTGAGGGTCGTAGTGGTCTGGGCCTAAACAGGTGACACAGTAAGAATGAAAATCTCTGTGAGGTATTTGCTTTCCACAGGCAAGACAATTGTTAAATTTTTCTGAAATCAGTTAGAGCAAGAAAAAAAATGATTCCCAATGGGATACTTAGCTTTAGAAGACTTGAGGTTTGAAACTCGAAAAATGAAAATTTCAAGTAGCTGCCGACCGGTACTTACGAACTGCTTCTGCTTCGGGCTCCCGCACAGCAAGAAAAGCTGATGTAGTGACATTGGCTGCATGTTTTATACCCCTGACGACCGGACGTCATGGATGAGGTGACAGCATCCGATGCAGAAATCCCAAGACTCTGGTATTTGAGCCGACATGAGGGCTACCTGCAGGCAGATAACCCAAGTGTAATGGCTACAACAGTGAAACACGTTGTAGATGTAGACGTGCCAGAACAAAAAGCCTAGCTAAAAACTGACTCTTCTTGAGAAAGCAGTTGGAGGACAATCCCCTTTCCTGTTTCAGCAGTTCAAGGATTTCTCTGAATGATATGTCCACAAGGGGGATCTGGGGGAGCCTTCTACATCATCAAAGTCAGTATTGGTGTTGACAGACTCCTGAGGGGAATCCAGGTGCCTCTTTTTGTTCATATGCTTCCTGTGTACCTCATCAGTGGAATGCTCTGTAGAGGACTCAGAAGTTGAGGTTGTCTCTTCCTTAGGAGCTAGCACAAGGCTTTGGTTACTGGGTGTCTAGATGGGACAAGAAGAGTAGGTTTCAGATTCTGGGAAATTCTTTGAGGGAGGGATGGATGGATCTAAACTAGAGGGAGTAGACTTCTCTCTTGTATGGCAGGGCACTCTCTCAAAAGCCCCAAAAGCTCTGCTTAATAAGGGTCTGGGAAGCCAAGCCTTAGGAGCTGAAGCCTCTGAAGGAGGCTCAACCCGGGATATCACACATCTTGGATCAGAGGATGATTTCAGAGTGAAATTGGCTAATGCTGAGGCTCCAAGAGGGAGGAATGGTTGGTTCCAAATACCTCAGTACTGAACCTAGCCTGTTGGAGTTGTTGCTGACTATTTGGCTCTGAGACACAGATGGCTCCAAAGTACTCAGAGCCGACCTAATCAAAGAACTCATTGATGCAGAAGAAGAACAAAGCCTAGAGTCCACTGCAGACCTGCTCCAGGTGGAAGATGGATACAAGGTCTCTAATCCAGATTGGTGAAGGAGAAACTACTGAAAGGGGAGAAGAAACCATTACTTCTGCACTGGTGCTGGTCAGAGTCAGGAGGATCCCTCACTGGATCTGGGTCTGAAGAAATCTCCTCATCTTTTTGTCCAGGTCTGCTTTGGTAAGGCTCCTGGTAGGATAGGCTGACTAGAAGCATGAAGTAGCAAAGGGTGGTCTGGAATGATTGTACCTCTTTTCCTGCAATACTGGTGAATGGAGCATAGGAGAAATCAGTTCCGGTGAAAACCTCAGAGGTATGCTGGATCCAATGAGTATCAGATCTCAGCAAAGCATTGGCTCCAAAGGTTTTGTGATTTTAGAAACTGAATCCAAAGAGATGTACGGTCTGGAGATCTCTCACTAAGGTTTTAAAGCTCGTTTTCTTTCCCTTTTTCTTTTTATTTGAATTTGTTTTTTCTCCTTAGGCTTTTCAGCTGTTTTCTTTAAATAAGAAGAAAGTTTTGCAAAAACTGAAGGGAAGCTCTCTCTTGTAGGGGTGGAAGAAGCACTTTCAAAATTAGTATATTTCATCACTCCACAATGGCCCATTGACATAAAGCTTTAGAAAAGGAGCAAGTGGTGTCCAAATGTTAGGGCCTAGTCAATATACACATTTATAGGTGTGCACTGGCCACACACTTCTTAAACTCTGATGATATGTCTGCCATTTTGACAGGAAAAAAGGGGAACCAGGTACAAAAATGGATAGAAACAATTCTTAGATACAATAACAGATGAAAAAAAAAATTTTTTTGTATTAAGGAAAGGGCGTGCTTAGGAGAGGAGGCAAAGAAAAGGGTAAAAGTAATAAAAATAAGGTTATTTAAAAGCTATTTAAACATTATATAAAGGCTATAGATCGAAATTCACTTATCCACTGCTGTGCACCAACAGAGCTCTCCTACGCTTTTGGTGGCAAATTAGATCTGAGGTAGCTGGGTCAACATGGTAATTATGTGTAATGGGAGGACCACATGCACAGAATCCAAAGCTTGAAAGTGGTTGAAGTCAGTTCCAAAAACCCATAAGCTGAGGAACAGACAGAAAAGACAACATCAGATCATTTGTTTCTTTTTTTTTAACTGAAACCTAAATACTGTAGAACTCTGTGTGGGGTATAAACAGTAGAATCTGCTTGCAACATCAGTAGTAAGCAGTTTGCTACAGTTTCAAAGAAAAAAATATTTTCTTTTTTAACTAAAATGTCAGAAAGGAGGGTCAGGGAGCTGAAACAAGACCGGATTGGCTCCTGCCTTTCAGGAGGCCCAGGTACTTGATTGTGGACATTTTTTGCTCTTCAAATGAGGAGAAAAGGAGGGGGAGCACCACTGTGGAGAGAAGCCCCAGGTACTACTTAAGCCAGCTATGCCTCTGCGAATATGGCCAATGAATGCCCCCTGAATGAGGAGTAAGACAGGCCAGAGGATAGTAACTCACACAGATAATTTAGAAGCAGAGAAACTTGGATGCCTGTCTTTTTCTTTGCGTTTCTTGTGAATTCCGGTAGTCGGATGGCTATCCGACGACATCGTATAATTAAATCTTCTGCCAAAACAGTGTAATGCAAAACTGTACCAACGCTTAATAGTGCGTTGGTTAAATCTAGCACAAAACCGACAACCAGCAACGTCGTGGTCAGGGCCTAGGCAAGGAATACAGTAAGAATGAAAGTCCTTATGGCTTCCCACAAGAAATACAATTGTTAACTTTTTCTGACATCGGTCTGGAGCAAGAAAAAAGTTTCCCCAATGGGATACTTAGCTTTTAATGAAGACTTCGGATCTGAAATTCGAACACAAAAATCTCAGGAGTCGGCCAAGCAGCACTTGCGAACTGCTTATGCTTCGGGCACCTCGCGGCAAGAAAGACTGAAGAAAATGGCGTCGGCTGCATCTTTTGTACCTCTGGCACACTGATGTCAGGGAAGAGGCGACAACAGCCAACGCCGGACTTAGACTTTGGAATTCGGGCCGACTGAGGGTAGCCTGCCAGCAGGATAACCCAAGTGTAATGTCTGCAACAGTGAAACACGAAGAACATCTCTATCCCTAAATGAGTGGTGGTTCTTTTCTTGATACCAACTAGAAAACCTTTTCCATTTACTAATATATAATTTTCTAGTAGCAGGTTTTCTTGTCTTCTTTAAAGGAGAACCGCACCCACAGACTCAAAAAACATGTTTATTGCATCATGGTTTGGTGTTTCCTACATTTTAACACCACTCTGGGACTATTTACAGGTTTTTAAATATTTTTATACGTAATTTCTGAATCTGAGCTCATGGGGTCTGGCATATTGAAGTAATTCTGATTGTTTAATCTGCCTCTAGGTATCCCACAATGCAGTGCTTGTCTGTAAAAAATGACATCATGCAGGCCTCTTTCTTCCTAAAGCTCCAGTCACTGCATTAATTTTACATGCATACATTGCTGTCTTTCAGTCAATTAGTTTTAAGTAACCTTTCATGTCGTTAAGGACTACATAAAACACAAACAGTGCAAATGCCATAGAACAGACTTTCAAAGTGCTTTTTACTGTTGCTTTTTAGAATGGCTAAACTGCAGTCTTTTGTGTAGCCTGAATTGTACTACTTTGACTCATCTCCCATCCCCCTTCATACCCAACTTCCCTAGCTGTCAAAAAGCTAAGGGTAATGTGAACTGTTACTTGCTGTGATTGACAGCTCACAGCAGGAGACTTGACTCGTATATTGTTTTCTTGTTCTAGTCTTTACTTTCTGTATAGGTAGGGGAAGGATCGGAGAGCTGTGACATCACAGCATGGGTGGGGTTTTTAGGACGGTAGTGGTGATGCCAGTTTGAGGAGGGAAATGGCCAGAAAACTACCTGTATTCAGTGGCCTTGATGACATCAGTGAACTGGAGACTGCAGCAAGATTTTCCAGGGCGGACAAAAGTTTCTTGAAAGTGAAACCATCACAGTACAGTAAGGTACTGTTCTAGTGGAGAGAAACGGTATACTTTGATGCTGCATTATTTATTCATAGCAGGGACAGTAAATAGGGAGATTAAAACAGAGAAGTTGAGCATTCACTAACAGAATTCCATTGTTGTCCTTTAATACCTGCTGCAAATGCTCTGAAAAAAAGGTGCATAAATGGTATTAAGATCCCATCACACAGACAAGTCAGCTGCTGGTGTTTGGGGCTGGGATCCAGTCTGACATAAAGCTTGTGGTACTAGCCCCAGGCCATTTCTAAATGAAAGGAGAAACACTGCTGCCTGGGCCTGAAAGGAGTCACCAGAATGATTTTTGAGGAGTCCTTCTGAATCTTCATAATGACCCAGAATATTAGTGAAAAGGGTGGAGAAGCATACATGAACATTCCTGTCCATAGAAAAGAAGATACATCTGTCTTCCAGATCTTCTTGCATGATGTTCTGGAGCAGAATACTGTCAACTGATTGTTGTGAGTGGCAGCAAAAAGATCTGTTTGAGGTGTTCCCCACAGGTGGTTCAGTTACTGGAAGACCTCAATTCAATCTCCATTTGTAAGGACTATCCTGGCACTGCTCAGCTTGTCTGCTACATAATTCTGCTCTGATGCTCAAATGCCGGTGGAGTGAGATTGTGTTGAAAAGCTACACATCAGTCTACTGTAGCTAGTCTGCACAGATGGTAAGATCTGTTTCTCCCTTGCTTGTTTATGTACCACATCATTATGGTGATGTCTAAAAACAGTTGTAGAGATCCTGGAGATGACTGATGAATGAGACAGCCTAGCGCATTTATAAGTGCCAGCATCTCTTATTTTTATGTATTTGGCCTGTCTTTTTTTGTTCCAAAAGACCATACATTTTTATCCTATACAAACAAAGCAAGGTCTAAGTCATCTGTTGTTTCATACTGTGCTACAGCTGAGAGCTGGATCTAGCACTAGGCGACCTAGGTAGTTGCCTAGGGCCCCACTGGCTGAGTGGGCTTGCCATAACATTTATTTTTTAATTTAAAATTAAAAAAAAAAAATTACATATCTTTTAAGGGCATTCATCTTAAGAACACACACTGTGTGGAACATTTAAATATTTCGCGAGTTCGCACGCACCTGCTGTTGCTTGCTTCTTCTATTCCACGTCCAAAATTTAAATACACGACCATTCTGCTGTCTGCTTCTTCCATGAAATGTTATCTGAAGCATTACTGGTAAGGCGCTTTGCTTTTGTACTGGTGGGTGGGTGTGTGTGTGTGTGTGTGTATATATAAAATAGGGATCCTAGTTAGGGATGGCAGGTTAGCTAATTTGACCAGACTCAAACCCTGTACCTTATTTTCAAGAGACAAGAACCTGAATCCTCTACACCAATTACCAGACTACAGGTTTCAGTGCATTTTCAGAGAGTTGTGAGTTTCAGTACATTTTCAATAAATTGTGAGCTTCAGTACATTTTCAAGGAATTCTGGTCTTCAAGGGAAGAAACGTTTACTGCTGTTCATGCTAAGTCCATTTTCAATGTGCAACTGTTTTGTTTAGCAAATGGTCATCAGTGTTTGTGTTCGTGAATTTGAAAGCAGTGCTGGTAACACAACAGGTAGCATATTTGTTTTTGATGCAGAAGGCTGTGGGTTCTACTCCCACACCATGTAGATAGATTATTGAAATTGTGTTGTGCTTTAAGTGGAGTGCTGCAGTCCTGAGTGCGTCCTCCTTTGGATGAGATGCCTTGTAACTATGAACTTGTTGGTTTGCCATCCATTCCTAGTGTAACATTACCAGTTTACATTTTTTTTAACATAACATAGGCGATTTATTCTTCAAGGGCAGCAGGCACTGAATTTATACATGAAACACTAAAATATAAAGTGGTTTGCCAGCAGCAACCTCTTTATTAGTTACATATTTTTTTAATGTGGAATTTATTCAGATGACTTTTACTTCTGTAGAGATTGTACATACTGACTGATATTGGTGGACTGTAACAGAAGCTTGAGTGGCCTTTTACAGTTGAAATGTTCTGAAATGGGTAGTTTTGTCATAACTGGTTCATACATTTTGTTTCATTGTTTGATGGAAAAAATGTTCAAATTTAAAACTCACCCTAACAAGTGGTGCTGTTTTCTACAAGGAATATCATTTAATACACTCATGAAGGTGAATCAAAGAACACATGCATGTATGCATAGTCCTAAAAATGGGTGCAAGGGGCCTATGGTTTGAAATCAGCCTAAAGGTATACAATCTGCCACTGGCCAGATGCATTTTCTTTGAATGTGGGTTTCAATGCTGTTTTAATGAATGAAAGTTTCGTTTAGCAAAGTTTTGTTTAGCAAATGTCTATCAGTATTTGTGCTAGAAATTGTAAACAAAAATGTTAAATTAAATCGAAATATCTGTTATCATTGTAGAAATAAAGAAAATAGTATCACACTGACTGGTTTGAGGAATGTTTATGGTGACTGCAGAGAAATAGCCAAGTAATGAGACACTAGAATGGCTGTGTGTGTGTGTGTGTGTGTGTGGTGGGGGTAGATCCATTACCCTGCCTAGGGCCCCATTTCACCATGATCTGGCTCTGCAATAGCGGATACTGAGAATGGGAGACCTGAATTCAGGGAAATTTGGTGTTTCTCACAAAAAGAAAATCTCTCAGTTTTTGCAAACCCCAAAACTGGAATCTGAAATGTCAGGAGATTGTGATGTTGGGACTATGCAAATTTCAGCTACCAATGGATTCTTCTCATATATAGTCTTACAAGAGGTATCATAAGAATCATAGAAGCCATGATACCTAGAATCCTGAGAAATTCCCATGGTGAGACAGCGAGTGGAAAAGCTGAGTAACAGTTCTGGATACAGATCTCCTTTTCCTTGTGGAAGATAAGCTTTTTGAACTGAGGTGTCCACGAGATGCTACAGGAAAGCAATCCTGTGGGAAGGAGTCAGACAAGAATATTGTAAGCTTTCCTGGAACCCTAGTCTGAGAGTAGGAGATCCTTTACCCAAGTGAGAGAGTCATGGCACTTTGCAAAATATTCTGCAAAGATAAGCAACTTGTTTAAATAAGGAAAACGTGAGCACATTGCAGTCTGCAGTAGGCTATCACAGGAGCTAGACACTCCGAGAATACCCTTGGAGAAGTACACCAAAGGATAATGTAGAGAACTTATAATGTAATCTAGACACATAAACTTTAAGAAACACCTGAAGTCTGGATCTACAGGAATATGATGACATGCATCTTTTAAATCTAAGTTACTTGAAAACTGTAATATGGAATTTGGAGTTAATAAACTGTGAAGTGGCACCATCTTAATCTTGGCCATTACCACAAAGGGAAAGATACAGAATTGGACCCCAAGAATTTTTCTTCTTCAGCACCAGAAACTTCCTTGGACAAATCCCCCCTACCAATTGAAGAGGGACAGGACACCCGGGAACACAAATGCTAAAAGACAGGAGAGAAAAATAAGAGTTTAATATGGCAGATGAGGGGAATACCTCTGAAAGGAGGGAGAGATTTCTACTACAACCTGCAATCTTAATGGATCACTCTCAGAACTCATCTGTCTGAAAGTACTATCTTTTGCCAAAGACAGAAATGGAGGTTCAGACTTTCTGGAAGGATTAGGGAACTACCAGGTTGTGTTTGTGTGTGTGTGTGTGTGTGTGTGTGTGTGTGTGTGTGTGTGTGGGGGGGGGGGTCCTTCATACAGTCGCACAAACTAATTAGACTATCATTTGTTCTGGGGGGGTCCTACTTTCTTTTTGAAACCTCCCCCCATTGCTTTATAAACATTTGTTTACCAGCAGTTTACTGGAGCTGTTTATTTTGCTTTTTAAAAAAGGTTGCAGAAGGAGCAGTAAATCCCTTGCTAAACTTATAGAAGGAGGGCTCAAAAATATGAGACTCCTTGATTCAGCTTACCTCTTTCATTACACTTCAAGGACCTCTGCATCAGAATGCCCAAAATACAAGTTTTTATCCAATGGAGAGTCAAAATTTCATTTTTTGCATCCTCTGTGAGATTTTGAGAACGGAGCCAAGGAAACCTCCTCCTAACATTTCACCCAGCAGCAGCCCTGGGAGTGGCATTAGCAGACTCAAAAGCACATTTCACACAATGGGTAGTCAGTTGAGACACAGAAACAACAAAATTACACAAAGTAGATTTCTCCTCAAAACAGGAAAGAGTTGCAAATGAATTCCTTATATTCTAAACAGAGGCAAGCATAAACTTTAATGTATGAGACTGACAGCTGGGAATCCTAAAATCAGGTGCTGCAGAAGAATATACTTGCTTTCCACAAATCTATCAAAAGTCTTCCCAGCCTTGTCAGAATGAGAGGGATTAGTAGTAACCAAATGTTTAGCAGCAGCTGGGTTTGCTAAAGTAATAGCTGCTGGATCAGATCTGGGATAAGTGTATACAAACTTAAAAGACAGAGGAACTTAATCTGCTTGCTTTCCTGGGGGCAGCAGGCTGACTGTCATGCAAGTCACAGGCTATATCAAAAACATCCTCCAGAGCTCAAAGAACAGGTGGAAATGGGGTAGGCTCTGGAAATTCCAGTCGTAATAATTCTTAATACATTTTTAGTTCGAAAGACATGTGTTGAATGGGCGTGCCTTTGTTGAAGGTTGGGTGTTGGGCTGGCAACTCGACACCATAAAAACCAACTGCCAATCATTAGCGGACCGGAGTTCCGCTGTGGCGACCCCTAACTCCTAAAACCCTAAAAACTCCTAACCCCTAAAAGCCGAAAGACAAACAACAACATTTTTTTAGAGACAAGGTCTATTTCTTCACTGATGTAATGCTTTTAAAGGTATAACCATGAAAAGGTATACTTTTGCAAGACTGTAGCTTAAAACAGCTGCAACTTACCCAGCCCTGCATCAGCTGGTATGACCCAGTCCCCAGGACTCAAAGAAGTAACTTTGTTACCCACTTCCAGCACCTCTCCAACACCCTCATTTCCACCAACAGCTGGCAGCTCAGGAAGAATTGCGTAAGTACCTGAGGGAGAAAACAAATTCTTACATATTGCAATCTGTATTTACAGTTTACAGCCACCCACAGAGTTTAGACTGATTCAGTACAATGTGTTCTTTAGCAAACTTAAAAATTAATTTCTTCTGGCATAAAATACTTACCCTCTCCATTAAAGCTATAAATTACTGCTCAGGTCAAAGTGTAAGCATGAAAAAACTGCACTCTTGAGTCAGAAGATATTTAACTAAAGGTATTTGGCTGTGAAACAATACAGCACCTTTATGTAAATATAGTACACATTTTATCACAGCGATTTCTGTAAGCACTCTAATAACAACACCCTCTGGACTAGTCAGAATACATTCCATTTTTGATTAAAGGCAAGCTGCCAATCTTCCTTAGGCACACTGTCAATTTTCTAGCATACTAGAAAGGTCACTTTTATACCAAGCTAGAAATTCAAATCCCTCTAAAGCAAGAATTGATTTTCTTCATACTTTTAAAGGACTCTCTACTTCACAAGTTATTATGAAAGATCCATAAAACCACAGAGTTCCCTTTCTAATAATCAAAAGAACAAAGTTCTAATAAAAAAGTTCAACAAACTTGCCAAGCAATGTTCTATACTGCATAAGGTCATATCAAACAATGCATTACAATGCTTTCAATTTTATAAAGTAGTTCTGCTTTGTTTAACTTGAAGAAACTTATGACCCCATTTTCAAAGTTGATAATGAGGTATACATACAGACAGGAACAAAGTATGCAAGTAATACCATATGCCACTGCTTTTAAACACTTGGAATAATTGTTATATTACACTAACCAAAAAGGTCATTTTACAGTGCATATTGTTACCTGGTCTGAACAATAAACCAAAATACAGTAATGCTGTTAGACTAGACTATGCTTCCACCCCCTTCTTTTTCAACCACATAGCTACTAACGTAACAATATGATTTTTAATCTAACTACCAATGAACAGAATAATGAAATATCATCATGTCTTATCTAGGGGCAAAGCCTAAGTAGGATCCTATCCGATGAGCAAAATGAAATTAATGAGAAGATAAAGCTGTAATAAGTATTACATGATTAGCTGCGAGATAATATACCAAGTTTTTACATCCTGGCCAGCATGCCATAACAGAATATAGGATTTTACGAGCAATGTGACAGCATGACTCAAACTGAGCAGGACCTACAAGAGTCCAGGTGGAGGCAGTATATATCAAACATAACACTATGAAATCCTGTACATTCTACAAGTGCAAGGCTGCAAAAGAGTTTACTGGACATGCAAAGCACCATGATCTATTTTCATACCCATTTGGAGGATAATTGTCCCTCCCACCCATAACTTATTCCTGTAGTAAACCAATGATGCATCTTCCATTCATTTTGATGCATGGCAAACTACCTGACATTTTTCTTCATCTTATTTGAGTTCATCTAGCCAAATGTCATTACAAAGCTACTACCGTCTGCTCTTTATCTATCAGGTCGCAGCAATTTTTACTGTGAAAGTTACTCTTTGACTCCTCCATGTTAGGAACTGTAGAACCTTTTGTGGCTTAATGTTGGGCTGTCTGTGGGACAAACTTAAAAATGACAGACGTTGGGGGCTGTTCAAAGTTCTGGATTTTACAAAGTTCTGGATTTTACAGAAATTTTGCCTTTCTCAGTTATGAAGGGACTCAAATGTTATTAGTGAGAATATTTTAGGAAATCCCCAGTTTTTCTTCTGCAAAAGACTGTCTTAGATGTAGCTGATGACTTATTTTGATCTAATTTTAAAGTTCACTTCCATTACAGCACAGCTGATCTACCCCTAATCTGCTTCAGAATACACCAACTGGCCAGCTTCACAAATCTCTGGCTCCCTCTCAAACCTACACACAAGACTGCCGATTGGCTAGTTCCTTGGAGTGAAAGAAGAAGTCATAGTATTAACAATTTTAGGACTTTCTTACCCATACAGAAAGAAAGAGATGACTCATTCTGAACCTCTAAAATATGCAAACAGAAAGCCTTTACTCCTTTTGATCTAAAGGCACTGGTTCTATGACTCCTAGAGTTAGCAAGTATTGAAGAACCTAAGGGAAAAAAAACTCTGGTTCACAGTGGAGGGAGGAATTTCCCCTGAAAGGAGGTATGTGTTATCTAGTGCCAACTATAACCCTCCTAAAAAAGAAGTTATGCACTCACCATAACGTTCCATGTTTGTAGTCCATCTCTCCCTTCATTCTTTACATATGGGATCGGAGCCGATCCTCGGCTCCGACTTGGCCTATTTACAAGCTGGAAGTCTTCTAGTTGGCTCGTGGCTAGGTAGGTATCCCATGGTGCACCAGTACAATCCCCAGATCTTGTTTGCTGCTAACTAGGAGAGATAACAAATATACAAAAGAAGCCAATACTAAAAGGTCTCCATAAAAAAATGATCATTTCTGTCTCCAGGTACTTCCAGGATGGGGGTGGGATGGTGGGTTCGTAAGAATGCAGGGCGAGAAGGACTACAAACATGGAACGTTATGGTGAGTACATAACTTCTTTATGTTCTGTAGTTCTATCTCGCCTTCGTTCTTTACATATGGGACAGCGTCCCTAGCACCTTATTCTTGGGTGGCTCAAGGAAAAATACTCCTGAGTACCGTGGAAACAAATGATGCTCTACCCCTAGAGGTTAAATCCAATTTGTAATGAGTGATTAAAGTGTGAGGGGTAGCCCACATTGCTGCTGCACAAATACTGTCAAGTGGGACCCTGGCTTGAAAGGCTGCAGAGGTAGACTGAGATCTGGTAGAATGAGCCTTGATTTTAAAGGGTAAAGGTCTACCCTCAGAGTTGTAAACGTAAGTTATACAGCTAGAAATCAAATTAGAGGGAGTTACCTTGGAAACTGGTACGCCTGACCTGGATTCGGAGAAGGAAATAAATAATTGGTATTTGGGCTGATTTCCTGATTTCCTTAGTCCGATGTAAATAAAAACATAATTGTCCATGGACATCCAGCTGATGAAACTGCATTGGAATGATTTTGAAAGAACACTGGAAGTTCTATGGATTGATTTAAGGTGGCAGGGGAACAGACCTTGGAGACAAAGGAAGGATTAGTACAAAGGGATACCCTGTCTTTGCGAAAAATCAGCTAAGGGGGTTTCACAGACAATGCTTGTAACTCTGACACCCGTCTGGCTGACGTGATAGCCACCAGAAACAAAGTCTTCCAAGACAGGAATTTCAAAAAGGAAGAATGAGAAGGCTCGAAGGGCGGAGAAGTTAATTTGGATAACACAAAATTTAAATCCCATGAGGCAACAGGTTCTTGAACTGGGGGGGGGGGATCTCAACAAGGTGGCACCTTTAAGGAAAGTTTTGCACAGCCATGTGACATCAGATTAGAATATTGAAAACATAGATGAAAATTTGAAATCGCTGCCAATTGAACCCTGATAGTGGCAGCCGCAGATCCCTGGTGAAAAAGCTCAGACAGGAATTCCAAAACCACTGGAATGGAGGCAGTGTAAGAGTCAACATTCATTTTCTCCGCCCAAATAGAGAATCTTCTCCATTTACTGGAATATAGTCTCCTAGTGGAAGGTTTATGAGAAGACGTAAGGATATGAGTCAGGGAGGGTGAGAAGTCGTGAAGCCTGACTAGGGATGGAACTGGAGCAGCCACGCTGTCAAATTGAGGGTGTGTAAGGAGGGGTGAAGCGAACCTGACATGTGAGTCAACAGGTCTGGAACTGGGTCCAGAATCCAAGGATCGTCTAGGAGAAGAGGCCTGAGGAAGGGGAACCAAACCTGATGAGGCCAGTAAGGAGCAATGAGGATCAGTTTGCTTCCCAGCCATTGATGAATAACCTTGGGAATGAGAGGAAAGGGAGGAAAAGCATACAGGAGACCCAGGGGCCAATTGTGAATGAGTGCGTCTCTCGGTGACTCTCCCGGAGGGAGGATAAGGGAGAAGTAGCTGCTGCATTTGGCATTGATTGGGCTGGCAAAGAGATCGCAGCAAGGGTGTCCCCATTTGCGGAAAATCTGTTCTGCTATTTCCTGTTTCAGAGGCCACTTGTGAGGCATCAGGATTGCCCGGCTGAGCTTGTCGGCTATCACGTTGGTTGTCCCTGGAATGTGCATTGCCACCAGAAAAAGCTGGGAAGCTATCGCCCATTTCCAAACTCGCATGGCCTCTCGACAGAGTGGGTAAGATCTGGTTCCGCCCTGTTTGTTGATATACCATATAACGACATGTTGTCTGATTGTATTGCAATAGTCCCCAGAGGCAGAAGGTCGTGGAGTGCTTGCAACACCAGGAGCACCGTCCTCATCTCTAGAACATTAGGTGAGCCTCGTGATCTTGCCATGTGCCTTGGACAGTTCTGCTGAGATGATGCCACCCCCCCTATCTGTGAGGCATCCGTGGTCACAGTGGCAACGGGTTGGTGAGGAACAAAGGAAGTGCCCATGGTTAACTGATTGGGTAGTGTCCACCAAAGGAGGTCCTTCTTGAAAGATTCTGTAAGCAGAATGTGATGAGATAATGGTAGGTGCTGAAAAGACCATTGGGACGACAGGAGCCACTGAATAATTCTCATGTGTAGCCTGGCTAGTGGCACTAGTAATATGGTGGAAGCCATGGTCCCTAGAAGCTGCAGAATAGTCTTGGCTTTGACCTTTCGTAAGGGGAGAAGACGCCAAATTTGAAGAACCAGAGTCGGTGCCCTTTCGGCAGGAAGACAATGTCTACTGTGTCTATCTCTGCGTCTATAAAACACCAGTTTGAGGGGGCAATAACACAGATTTTTCCCAATTTACAGAAATTCCAAGCTGGGCATAAAGGTGAATAGTAGCATCCCTGGTCTGAAGAAGTAGATGCCTGGTAGAGGCAGTCAAGAGCCAGTCGTCCAGCTATGGAAACACCTGGAATCCTTGATGTCTCAGGTGAGCTGTCACTACTGCCATACATTTGGTGAATACCCTGGGGGCTGTGGTGAGACCAAAGGGCAGAGCACGAAACTGGTAATAACTGGCTCCCAGCCGGAAGCGTAGATGACTCCTCGACGCTCTGTCCATTTTTATGTGGTAGTAGGTATCTTGGAGATCTATTGAGCACATCCAATTGTCTTTCCATAATAATGGGAGTATAGACTGCAGTGTCACAATCCGGAACTTGTCCTTTACTGATTCATTCAATCTGCTGAGGTCCAAGATGGGCCTCCAATCCCCTGTAAGTTTTGGCACTAAAAAGAATCTGAAGTAAGTTCCGGATCCTATTTGGTCTGCTGGGACGGTTTAGATGACTCTTTTTGACAGTAACTTGTTGACCTCCACAGCTGCCTGATCCCTGTGATTGGGTGGAATATCCGGGATCCTCTTGGGAACAAAAGGTGGAAGAGAAAAGGGTATAACATAACCTCTGGTAATAATTCTTTGTACTCACTTGGCTTGAGTGATACCCAGCCAGGCTTCTGGGTACAAAGAAATGCGACCCCCGACCAGCCCCAGAGAAGCACAGTCAGGCCCCACATCAGGAGCGCTGGTAAGGCCGGCCCCGAAAGGAATCGCGATCTCCCTGGTTTTGTGGACTGTCCCTACCTCTAGGGCGATGTCTACTATTTCCTCCTCCTCCTCTGCCTCTGAAGGAGGAGTCGCCCTGTGCATCCTGGAAAAACCTCTGGGACTTCTTGAACCACATCTTACCGCCCCCTCTGACCTTAGGGTATGGTCTAGATTGAACAGTAAAACGTACTCCCACGGCAGAGAGTGTATTTCCTTCTTGCTAGCACCGGGTGAGAATGTCCTTTACATTGGGTCCAAACAATGAGGAATCGAAGGGGGCATTGGTAAAGGTAGACTTGAACGGTTCCACAAACGCATCCAAGAATGACACCTTAGGGACATTCCTGAACCCGCTGCTCTACTCGCTCCATTGGCTGCATACGAAATAAGCCGCATGGAAGAGTTGATGATAGAGTTCAAGGTGGACAACTGGGCAGACACCTTGTCAGGGACTCCCTCAGTACATGTACCTTGTAGAGAATCGAATCTCCTAACTCTTTAAGGACATTTCTCTGAAGCCTCGTGAAGTGAGTAAGGTAGTTCAGCGATCTAAGGGTAAATGCTGCTGAAGAAAAGATACACTTCCTGTATCTGTCCATCGTTTGAGACTCTTTATTCAGGGGATGAACAGAAGAAGTTGTCTCAGCTAGCTCCTTCTTAGTGGCCGCTGCCACCACCATGGCATCTACGGGAACACCTCTAGACAAATAATCCTTTTTTGGGGGTGCAGAAAGAAACTTATTCAGTCTCCTGGGGACTGGTTCCACGGCATCAGGAGTATCCCACACCTTTCGACTAACTAGCTCCATCAGTTCATCGAAGGGTGGAAACACCCAAGAGACTGAAGGTTGAGACCCGAAAGCCTTCAGGTACACTGACTCCTCATCAGAAGGGGTAACAGTGGGCCAGCCGCACCTCTGTTTAAGGATTTCCAGGATGTCTACGAAGGAGACATCATCAGAGGACGACTTGGGGGACCCTTCTGACTCCTCAAGGCCAGTGTCAGAGGTCAGAGACTCATCCTGGGAGCCTACATGCTTCCTCTTACATGTCTTCTTCCGTGGAGGCACCTCAGAAGGATATTCTGGGGAGGTCATGGAAGAGTGGGGGCCACCAGCCGGTGGCTCCTGAGGCTGAGGATCTCTGCTGTACAAGGAAAGAGTAGGAGCTGAGACAGAAGTAGATGCCTTAGGGGGAAGAGTATCGGTACCCCTGGTAGACGATCGGGACAGCACACTCCTGATCTTGAATGCAGACCTCTCCGGCTCCAAAGACCTCCCCGGCTCTGAGGAGGCTGAGGATGCCATCGGCTCTGAGACAGACACAGGATCCAAACTCACCCTCGCCGACGCGTTAAGAGGAAGACTTGGAGCCAAAGAAGTTCGGTTCCAAGAATCCCTGTCGGGGCCGGCAGGGGAACTTCGACTCCTAGACACTACGGATGGCACAGAGAGTGTCGGAGCAGAACTCTGCTCCGAAACAGCCACAGGGGGAGCTGGAGCCGAAGGTTCCACCAGTGGTACCAAACACTCCGGCTCCGAAAGACCAGCATGGCTCAGAGGAGGAATGATCGAAGGGGGCTTAACGGACTCAAGTGGCTCTGGAACTGACTGGGTCAGAGCCAACAACAATTTAGGTAAAGCAGATGACTTCAACAGTCTCAGCACTACCCTCTCCACATCTTCTTCTGATAAACTCCTGGAAGATCTGGATGACACAGTAGGAGAGCAGGATCTCTGCAGTACTGGAGACTTCAATATAGGGGAGACTGGTAGAGGATCCATAGACCGGCTCCGTGAAATGGTCTCAGCGGTAGGCTCCGAAATACTTGGAACTGACCCTGTAATCACGGTACTGCTCTCAATCGGCACCAAACTCCGTGGAGGCAATGAGACAGTGGACTTATCTAATTTAGTGATTTTAAGAGGTGGTTCTGAGATACCAGCCAGTGCTGGGGAGGGCCTCTTAGAGGACTTTTCCTTTTTAGATCCCTGAGATCTAGAAGAAGAGGAAGAGCTAGCCAGATCTTCCTCAAAGGAAGGTTTAAGAAGACCTTTTAGGATGAGCTTATTTTTACATTCTTGCAACACCCTACCACTGAAAGAGTGACAAAATAGGTTTCCTGTAAGTGGATGGCCCCCAGACAGTAAACGCAGTTACTGTGGCCATCCTTTATGGACATCTTCTGTGAGCATTTAATACATTTCTTAAAGCCAGATGACTTATGGTCCTTTACTTTCTTTAGACATTCTCACAGAGATAGGCACACAGGCACACACACACACACACACACACACACACACACACACAGAAAGAAGAAAAGGGAGAGGACTAGGTCCTCTAACTTAAACGGGCCTAGCCCAGGCAGGAAGGGAAACGGAAAACAACTAGATCTTCTAACTAAAACAGACCTAGTTAAGTTACAAAAAGCAGGGAAGTCGCACACTCAAACATGAATACAGTGTAAGCTTTCAATTTACTCAATAAGAAAACAGAACCTAGTTCTGTCAACAACACTAATCAAGGAAGCAAGCTGAACCTTAAAGAAACTCAGACTTATGACTAAAGAAAACAGAACAAAACAGAACCTCGTTCTGTTAACAACACTAAGAATTTAGCAAGCGGGAATCCGCCAAAAACTTAGACTTATGCCTAAGAACAACACACTGCCTAACTGAGCGCAAAAGACACCTACAAATCCTAATTCTATTAATAACACTAAAACCAGCACACAGGATACCAATACAAGGAAGCCAGAGGCCAATTTACCAGTAACTATAATAAACTATGCTAACTATGACTAAACAAATATAACAGTTTAGACTAGAAAGTACAAAAAAATGTTGAATACATTCAGAAAACTTAGCCAGAGCCAAAGAGAACCACAACTGAACTTGACGCAGCAAACGAGATCTGGGGATTGTACTGGTGCACCATGGGATACCTACCTAGCCACGAGCCAACTAGAAGTATTCCAGCTTATAAATAGGCCAAGGCTTGGCTCCGATCCCATATTTAAAGAATGAAGGCGAGATAGGACTACAGAACATCTACTTTTATCACCCAAAAGTCTGATACAATGTTGCCAAAGGGGAATATTGAGTGCCAGTTTTTGGGATAAATTTAGACAGACAGAGGCAGTAGGACGGAGGGGGAAAGACTGCTAGCATAGTCATTCAGGATTAGACTCCCCTTTTCCTGAAAGGATCCCTGTTTTTTGTATTTACCCTCCTGCCATCTCTTTTTTGTTTCCTGTTGCCAGAAAATGAAAGGATTATTTTTTTGGCTTTTATAGAGGGTTTGAGAGATTTGTAATAGGAGGTGCTTCTAAAATCTTAGAAAATCCCTGCATGAATTTGCCTCTTTCATCAAACTTGTTTGAGGAACCAAGTAGCAGAAATGCCAAAGAAAACCTCCTTATCTAGAGAAGAATTAAACATCTTACACTTTACTTCATCAGCAAACTATTGGTTACATGCTCGGGAATACCTCCTCAAAACTGTAGTAGTAGCCTCTAGACACAGTATCTGCACAATCATGCACACTCTAAGGCATGTTTAGATACTTGAAACACATTAGAAATAATAAGATTTAGATACGAGCAACCTTCTGAAGGAAATGTTGAAGATTTTTCTCTCAGTCTACATATGCAAGAATAAATGTTTTCATATGTACTTGGAAGTTAAGAAATCTGTATGTTAAAGGGAAAGAAGAGAAAATACTCTTATCAAATCTGTCCAATACCTAACCTTCTTTATCCAAAGGAGAAGGGTTAGTATTCAATTTCAGTTGGCAAAGAGATCTAAACAGAGGCGTGTCAGATCCTACATGAAAGAAACAAGAATTTGTTAGCTCCAGGTACTTTATTAAGTTTATCTGCCTTTCTAGGGAATGAAGGCCAAGTCTCATGGCTATTATAGGCAGTATTTAACACATCCTCCAAGGATGGCAAAATAGGAGGCAGAGATGTATTATGTGGCATATCTACTTGCAACATACCACACTATCTCCTCACTTCAGAAGGAACATCCACCTGCTCCCAAAAAAAAATGCACCAGTCGTCCTGGAAATAGTTTCTGAAAAGGTAAACTCCTCCAAGGGAGTTGGAGTGGACCATCCTTCTTCAGGATCACAGTTTTGAGCTTGGTATCTTCGGGAAAGGAAGCCCTGTCTGTTGTCAATGTCTGGCAAACTTTCCTTAGGAATTTCATTATTGAAACTGTTCTCCAGTAAAGATTTATGGGTTCCAGGATTAAAGCCTGTAATAACTTCCTGGCTAAGGTAAGGAAATCATCTTTATGAACAAAAAAACATGTTCTCTGATGAATAATGTCTAAAATTGTTTTTTTGTTTGCAAGGACTTCCCTGGAAGATGACTGACTAGGGGGTGGCACTTCATCACAGCAAGAAGCATCTTTCCCTGACTACTCTGAGAAGAACCTCCTGAAGTATCACCCAGACCCAAAGCAGATTGTTCTCCCATGCCTGGAGTGCACACTGGAACAGCTGTAGAAGACATGGATAAGCTTTGATCCATGGTGGTTTAAGGGGCTACACCAGAGGAACCCGAAGTAATAAGTGAATGGTCTGTAGACCAATAGCTAACCACCACAGAATCATCCATTAATGGCTAAGGTACTGTTTGAGCCCATGGTGGCAGCAAGGGTTCCTTAATGTGTTTTTTTTTTTGTTTTTTTTTAAACGTACAACAGCAGGAGAAAAGCCAGCAGATCCACTAGAGTACATATCCATTCAGTAGAGGAGAAAGAAGCCTAAATGACTGCAAGCTCTTCTGGAATGAGTCAGTCAGTAGGTAAGCTTCAGACAAGTGTTCACAAACAGCACACATACTCTTACACTTCCCCACACACTTCTTTTGAAACTAAAGCACAAGCAGTACAGAAAAAAAAACTGTCAGAATTCAAAACCTCTTTCCTGAACAGTCCAGAGAGAAAGAAGGCACATTTGTGCAAGTCCTACTTACATGTAACAGTAGATGTTTGAATTTCACACTGCCTCAGAGGCATGTGGGTTCTGTGTTTGCATAAACCCACAGGTGGATTTACAGAGTTGATAATCTCCTCCTCTGACTCTCTGTTATAGGAGATTGGCCAAGTCCTTCCTATCAGGGAAAGTTTAACCCCCATCACAGAAAATCCATTATTCAGGCTTTTAACGCTAAGTAGGAAAAACTAAGAAGGAGCAGAAGCAAGAATTGCCTGAAACCAACCAATTTGCAGCCAAAAAAACACCAACACAAATAATGAAAGCCAACCAACAGCACAACAAGGTTGGATAACAACAAAATATATATAAAATAAGGGGAATGGTGGGTGGGTGCTGCCACTGATGCAGTGTGAAATTCAAATATCTACTGTTATAGGTAAGTAGCACTTATATAATTGTACTATGTTCACCATTCACACTCTCTCGGTGGTATATGGGTAGATTCCCAAAGCTTACCCTGCTGGAAGGAGGAAGGATAAATATCCAGGAGCCCCTGGAGAATGGTCCTTGCAAAGCCTCCTTTGGAACTTTATAGAAAGAATCAGGGTTGTATTGCTTTGTAAAGGTATGACCAGAGGACCAGGTTTGCTACCTACAGAAAGTTTCTAGAATACATTCCTTTCCAACATGGCACCAAAGAGGATAAGGCTCTTGTGGAATGAGCCTTAACCATGCCCAGAATGGGTTTATCATAGTGGGAGTAACTAGAAGAGGATAACCAATGCATAATTATTTGCTTGCAGACTGGGTGATCCTTCTTAGCCCCAGAATAGGAAATAAACAGCTGTTCAGCTTTCCTGAAGAACTTACTTCTGTCAAGGTAGCACTTGAGCTGCCTATATACATCCAAGGTATGCAGAATATTCGCTCCCTTGTATTTAGGTTCTAGAAAGAAAACCAGGAAATTGATGGCTAGCTTCATGGAAAATTCAGAAACAACTTCTGATAAGAAAGAAAGATTAGTGCATAAAACAACCCTGTCTTTTTGTAAAATCAGATAAGGTTGGCCCACCACGAGGGCTTACAGCCCAAAGGCTTGCCTTGCAGATGTCAGAGCAATACGCAAAACAGTTTTTCAAATGATGAACTTCAAATCAGCCTGAAAGTCAGGTTCAAAAAGAGACAAGGTCAGTTTTTCAAAAACAAAACTGAGATCCCAAAGAGAAGGAATTTGCTCTCAAGTGCAACACTCCTTTCATAAACTGTCTGACTACAAAAAGAGACACAAGAAGGAGATCCATGGGCAGGCAAGTTGAGATGGCTACAAGATCTACCTTGATAGATGAATAAGATAAGCTATCACTTAGTAGCTCACACAACTATTTCAAAACCAGAGGGGTAAACACCATACTGGGCCCTCTGAAGTCAGGTACCACCTTGAAAACTTCTTCCACTAATAAACATAAGATTTTCTAGTTGCAGGTTTTTTGCATCTTTCAATACCTGCTGTACCTCATTACAGAACTGTCTAAAAAGTATCAAGACAGAATCATTCAGGCTGTCAGTAGCAGTTGCTCTAAGCTGGGGTACAGCAGTCATCCCTGAAACTGTGTGAACAGATGCAGAGTGTTAGGAAGCTTGTGGTAATTACCCTGGTCAATTCCATTAAAAGGGAGAACCAACTTTACCTGGGCCAAAAGTGAGTCACCACAATGATCTTTGGTAATTTTTTTTTAATCTTCAGTAGTACCTTCGGTATAGGTGGAAACAATGGAAATGCATAGAGGAACACTTCTCTCAAAGGGTACGAGAATGCTCATGTCCTCCAAGTATGGCTGCAAGGATGTCCGTTTTGAAAGGAGGTAAATAGAACTATTTGAATTGTTCCCCACATCTGGACCAAATCCAGGCAGAACTTTGTCCCAATTTTCCACTGTGAGGGCCTATTTGGGATCTGCTAAGTCTGTCTGCCACCATGGTTTGCACTGATGGGATGTATGAGGCCTGATGCATCAGAGAATGCCGTAAGGTTAGCACCCAGACAATCACAGCCAAGGGGCAAGGAGGATATGAACTTGTACCCTCTTGTTTGTTCAAGTACCACATGACTGTGATGCTGTCTGTGAACAATAAAAGGAGACCTGGTAAAGACTGGCACAGAACTTTTAAGGTCTGAATCACTGCTAACATTTCCTTGACATTTATCTGCTTTGCAGTGTCGGAAGGACCTCATTCACCCTACACAAACTCCTCTGGACACTGCTCCCCTCTGCAAAATTTGAAGCGTCCATCTGGACTGACTAACTGGGATCTGGAGAGAGAGGTGTAGGTCTTGACTGAGAGATATCTGATCCCTCTACCATTGTAACCTCATGTGGAATCTGGCTAGTGGTATCATGATGATCATTGATGCCATAAGGCTTAGAATTTTGAGAAACACTCTTGCGGAAGGAAGCTTCTGGATTAGAAAAATTCCAGAAAATTTTCTGACACGTTAGGACTTTGTCTTCTAGGAGGAAGGCCATACTTTTTTTTTGTCTGTGTCTATCATATAACACCCCAGGAAAACAATTCTTCATGAGGGTATGAGACAGGACTTTACTAGAAGATGGGAGCAATTGGAATGCAACAGTAAGCATCCTTCACATGTAAAATCACCAAGAAACCATGGTCAGGAAGAAGGGCATAATCTGCAGGGTGAGCACTTTGAATTTGGGTACTTTCAGAAAGGTATTTAGGTGCAACAAATCTAACACTGGGTCCACAATAGCTCCATTTTGGGTACCAAAAAGATTCTGGTGTAAAATCCTCTTCCTTTTTGTTGTGCAGGAACTGGCTCTATAACCCCTGTTTGCAAATTGCAAAGGAGTACAAAGAGAACAGATGTGTCTGGTCTGGCAGGTGTGGAGAATTTCCCTGAAGGGAGGAGGATTTTCTGTCCACTGCCAAGATTATCCTCACTGAATTATTTTTAGTACCCACTTGTCTGAGACTATTTGAGGTTAGACTGCTGGGTTGAGTGAAAGGCTGAGGGAAGGGGAAAGTACTGTTGTGTACGCTTACCATAAATGTAGACGTTCGCATGTATTCACTGTTGCAGTCATCACATTTGGGTTATCTGCCTGCAGGTAGCCCTCAGCTGGCCTGAATACTAGAGTCTTCGGATTTCTGCTTTGGATGCTGTCTCTTCTTCCACGACGTCAGGTCGTCAGGGGTATAAAACATGCAGCTGACGCCATAACATCAGTTTTTCTTGCCCCAGATGTCAGGTGCCCCCACAATAGGAAGCAATTATATGGTATGGTACACCCCCATCAAAAAGCAAATACACCAGAAAAAATAAATACACCAAACAAGAAGGAAAAGTAGAGCCAAGAGAAGTCAGGGGGCTGGAGGGAGGGTAACCAGGACTGCAACAATGAATATACTCAGATATCTACATTTATGGTAAGTGTACACAACTGTACTATGTTCTTTGTGTTTCACTGTTGCAGTCATCACATTAGGGTTGATTCCCAAAGCTAAGGAAGGGAGGAGGAAGTTAAAGAGCATTAGGGCCAGCTATTATGCCCTGCAAGACTGCAGTGGCAAATCCAGCTCTGGTTTTAGAAAAGATAGGCATGAGGTAATGCTTGGTGAAAGTATGTACAGAGCTCCAGGTAGCAGCTTCTAGGATGTCCCTGGTAGGGACTCCTCGGAGAAAAGTAGCCTAGGTAGATGCAGCCCTGGTGGAATGTGATCTTATCCCCTGTAGAGTAGGTTTTCCATGGTGCTTGTAGCAGAAATTAATTCAATGGGCTGTCCATTTGGAAATGGTTTGCTTTGAAATGGCCTTTCCCTCTGCCCATGCAGCAAAGCCAACTAGCAGCTGTTCAGATTTTCTGAGAGGTTTAGTCCTGTCCAAGTAAAATCTAAGTTGTCTGTGCACGTCCAGAGAGTGCAGTATTTGTTCACCTTTGTTTTGTGGATTAGGGAAAAAAGTAGGCAAATGAATGGACTGATTTAGGGCCACACTAGACACCACCTTGGGCATAAAGGAAGGATTAGTCCTGAGGGAATCCCTGTCTACATGGAAGATAATGAAGGGTTCCACTGCCATGAGGGCCTGTAATTCAGACACTCTTCTTGCTGAAGTGTTGGCTAGAAGGAAGGCTGTTTTCCAAGAAAGGGATTTCAACTCTGCTGTTGCAGCTGGCTCAAAGTGGGGGGGGGGTGAGCTTTTCCAATACAAAGCTAAGGTCCCAGGCAGGAGTGGGAGCTCTCCTGGGGGGTCTGACATTTTTGGCCCCCTCTAAGGAATTGTTTAGCAAGGGGTGAGAGAAGAGTGTGGCTCAGTATTATAATGCGCTGAAATGGCAGAGGCATGAATTTTAATTGACAAAAAGGACAGGCCCATGTGGAGCATTTCTGTTAACTACTGTAGAATATGAGGTAAGCTGGGCACCATTGTGCCCATCCCCTGAGCCTGGCTCTAGGAACAGTATCTTTTCCACTTTTCAGCATAGGAGTTTCTAGTACTAGGCCTCCTTGCCTCCAGAATAACATCCAGCACCTGCTTACTGAGTGATGCTAGAGGACAGCTCAAGGAATTAGCCATGCTGCCAAGGTTCATGGTTTGAAGTTGAGGGTGCAGAATCTGGCCCACCTGCTGGGACAGCAGGGAAGGGGTCTGAGGCAGGTGCCATGGTTGCAGCAGTGTCATACTGCGCAAGAGGGGTACCAGTGCTGGTGTGGCCAGTCTGGTGCAATCAGTATTGTCCTTGGCTTGTCCTGTTTGATCTTTAGTAGAACCTTTGAGAGGAGAGGCAGAGGGGGAAAGGCATAAACCGAGAGGCTTTCCCAGGTAAAAGGACAGGGCATCCCCTTTCCAAGCTTGACTGTGGGGAGTTCTTGTGCAGAAATTGTCCAATTGGTAGTTCTGAGGGGAGGCAAACAGGTCTACCTCTGGAGTCCCCCATTTGTTCAAGAGGTTGAATATTTTGGGTTCTAGTTTCCATTCATGTGGGTCCATGAGATTTCTGCTTAAGTCGTCTGCCAGTGAATTTAGTTTGCCTGGCAGGAATTGAGCTTGAAGGTGTACTTGGTAGCTCAAGGCTGTGTTCCACAGAGCCATGGCTAGTCTGCAGAGAGGGTACGAGTGGGCTCCCCCCTGCTTGTTTATGTACCACATAACTGTGGTGTTGTCTGTCTATTAGGAGTTGTCCTGGCAGGATAAGGTATTTGAAGGCTGTCAGTGCATTCTGTACAGCTAACATTTCTTTTTGATTGATATGCAGGTGAATTTGTCCTGGGCTCCATTTGCCTTGAATGCATTCGCCTGCCATGTGAGCCCCCCATGCATAGTCTGATGCGTCTGTTGTCAGAGTTTGGACATGAATACATCATCTGGTTTACAGCACATTAACAAGCTCTCGTTTGCTTAACCGGCTACTATGTTTGGATATTGATGACTTTTGAATGGGCTTGGCATGCTTTTTGGCTTTTTACGAAGCAAGCAAGCGTACATTTTCTTTAGTCCTCTATGAAGCAACTAAGTGTACAGGTTGGAAATATCTGAACATTCGATTTTTTGGACAATATATCATTTTGTCACTGGACAGTTGACTGATTTGAATTTTGTTTTTACGAACACAATATATTTTTTCCAACAGTCAATTTATGACAATTTTGTTCATTTTGTATAGTTTATAATTATCATGCTGGTGTAGGAAACATAGTTTGCCAAGTGATTACGAACTGAATGGTCATATTTGGGTTGGCAAAGGTTTATATATGGGGGTTATATATAGTATTGTGACTCTATATGTATTATATTATTAATCTTTATGTGCTGACATGACCTAAACTGGTGTATAGGAACTGTATCACAATATAACTTGGCAATACAGTCTACAGGATAGAACTATTGTCTGATTTATACTGAAGTGTTTGACATGGGGTGTTAGGCCCCTTCAGCAAATATTATTCTTCTGGATTGAGTATATTTAGCTCTGATGTTTTTTGTTGGGGTTTGGTCTTGAATCGAGCTTGAGCAAAATAGAGGGATTTTTTTCCTTTTCTTTTTCTTTTTTATATGTAGGTCGTTACTTTTATGTGTTGCCCACCAGACACTAATTTTGATACTGGGATTGATATATTTCTTGCTATCGGGATTGATACAGATGCAGGTACGTAATAATAAGCCTTTTGGGCAATAGATAAGACAGTGTGTGCACCAGGGTTAATTATAGTGCCTACATTCTGGTGGAGAAGGTTACTCCACTATTTATTTTGGAATATAGTGTAGCAGCTATATGTCTGAATTTTTGTGGGTACATAGCATGGTGCTCAAGGATTGATGATGGAGTCTATATTTATATAGTACCACCACTGGAGTCTAGGAGAATATCTGGCTCCTATTTTTGGAATAATTTGTTTTTTTGTCGGGATCTCTTAAGCAAGTATATGTTCTAGTGGGGTACACGTTCAAGTATGACTTTTTATGATTAAACATTTTGGGTTTTTCCCACTATTGAATTGGAATTGGATTTGGTCCCCATTTTTGCTCAGGTTGGATTGATGAACTATGGACCTAGCATCTATTATAAGAGGATTTGTCCTCTGATACTGATGATTTAGGTGTCTTTGGTTTGGGCTCACACTCAATGATGGGTGAACTAGGTGGGCGTGCTGACTATTTGGTTAATCAGCATAAGTTGGCCTTCTCTAAACTTAACAAGGAGATGAAGAATTTGAGAAGCAATGTGTGGAACTTGCACTTTTTCAAGGCATATCAACAGAAACAGATATCCCCACGGGGATTGAGGGTAAAGATTCAGCCACTTGTTCCTCAGGTCGATCAGTTACTATTAGATGACTGGCTTACAATACAACAGCAAGCATCAATGGGTTTTGTTAATGCACTAGTTGCATATTATGAGAGAACTATACAACAACAGGTTTCTGTTCTGGATGAATTGAGCAAAGGGGCACAGGAATTTCAGACTCTTCCATGTTATAAGGTTAGTCTGAACCAACTAAGTAAGGATTTGTTAGAGCTGGAAAACGTCCTGAAAGAGAAAAAGATGAAGAAATTTCAGAGAGATGTTGATGATTTTGATAGGGGGAGACTCTTTGACATACCCTTTGACATATGTAAGAATGTTAAATTTGCCACTCCCAATCAGAGATCAGGGAATTTTAGGCCCAAAAGATCTAAATCTATTCTAAAGAAAAGAAAAAGGGAGAATATTACCATCAGGTGAGGATACCTCATCCAATACTGAGGGGGGAGGAGGCCTCATCCAATACTGAGGGGGGAGGAGGCCCACATCAATAGGTCACCGAGATCAAAGAGAAACAATCTGGGAGATAACTTGGCCCACCCTTTGGGCTAGGTCAAGAAGAGGGGGGAGGAAGCATAAAGGTCCCTCCCAACTTAGAAGGAATGTTGAGGGTGATGGCTCAGGTGTAACATCATGTAATGTTTTTAATATCTCCTCTTTGGAATTGTCGAATATGCAAATAAAAACACCCAGTAAAGGTCTTAGCTTTGTTCCTAGTTTTTTTGTGCCTGAACATCAATTTGCACAGGATGTGGTAGATTTCTGCCGCAATTTAAATTTATGTTTATTTTTTCAGGGTGAACAAAATCAAGCTGTTAACAGACCTTTTAGATTTCGGGATTCCACGTTCAAGCCACCCATGTCTCCGGTGGTTTCACTTTTCCAGGGCAGTGTGCTCAAAGATTTACATCGAAATTTAGGTAAGGATTATTTAACTAGGGACAATGTTACTCGGGCAGAAAGAGTTTGCACAGATGAGTTTAGAACAAACAAGGATATTGTTATTTCATCTGCAGACAAGGCAGGAGCTATAGTGGTCCAAGATTGGATGCAATATAATGATGAGGCACAGAGACAAATTCTTGATCAAAATTATTATTAAGATAATGCCTATAGATCCCACAGCCAAGTTTAATGTCGAGATTGATGCCTTTTTGGACTTGGCAGCTGAAGAAGGTATTATTTCTAGGGAAACTGCCCATCATCTGAAGGTTGACCATCCCAAACAACAATATTTATACCTCCTTCCCAAAATTCATAAGAATCTCAATAACCCCCCAGGCAGACCTATTGTTTCGGGGCGAGGCTCACTCACAGAACCCATTTCTGAATTTCTTACGTATTATTTAAAACTGCTGTTATCATGCATACGGGCTCGGATACAAGACACCACCCAATTTTGGGGTATAATATCAGATATGCAACTTGAACCACACTGGTTATTGTGTAGTCTTGATGTCACCTCCCTGTATACCAATATCCCCCATTGGGCGGGGTTGGCTTCTCTTCAATATTGGTTGGATCGGGCTGAATTGTATAAACCAGGTTTAACACTCTTTTAGTCTGTTTGGTCGAGCATGTTCTAACTAAGAATGCGTTTTATTTTCAAAAACAATGTGTATGGCAGGCACAGGGTACGGCTATGGGGGCGTCATTTGCCCCCATATATACCGACCTGTTCATGGCTTACATAGAGGAGCAACTGATTTATGATGTTAGTCATAATATTTATTTGGTAGAAATTGATATTTGGAGGCAATATCTTGATGACTGTTGGATGGTGTAGAGAGCGGATGCTTCTTATTTGGCGGAGATTGTTAGAATATTTGAACCAAAACAAGTGGGGGATCAAATTTAAGTTAACCTGACACAAAAATGAGATCACTTTTTTGGATGTCTTGGTTAAACGTACCCCCGAGGACACCTTGGAGACTGAAGTTTTTCGCAATTTTCCGCAATACAATACCTTGTTACATGCTTCCAGCTTCTACCCCCAACATGTCATCAGGAACATCCCCAAGTCTCAATTTCTCAGAATTAGAAGAATTTGTTCAGACTCCTCTAGTTACAATCAATATAAGCGGGATCTTTCCAATCGATTCAGGAATCGGGGATACAGGGCTGGTGACATCTGTAGAGCTAGCCAGTTTGCTTCTCAGCAGGACAGATCTGATTTGCTTGTATATAAAGGGTGAGCAGCCTGTTAGGAGCAACCAAGTTAGGCTAATTACTACGGATGGTAAATAAACATTTGTTCATGAATATCATCTCTAGGCACTGGGATATACTTCAAGGGAAGGGCCCACTTATGGACTATGTAGGAGACAAGTGTATATATTCCTTTCGTAAGGGTCGCTCTCCAAGTTATTTGTTCAACCATTATAAAAGGTGTCAGAATCAGGATAGGATTTTTAGCCACAGAACCATGACTGGGGAGAAACTGATGGGTTGCAATTCATGTGGTCATTGTTCCAATTGTTCAAAGGTCTATAAAACTTGCAGTTTCACTAGCCAAAATACATCTCGAGTGTTTGACATCACTTTTTTTGCTACTTGCAGTACCGATTGGGTGATATATTTGGCAAGTTGTACATGCCCAGCATTTTATGTTGGACAAACATCCAGGCCACTTAGATCATGGATAAGTGAACACATGAGTGACATTAAGAACTGCAAACAATCCAGTGCACTGTATAAACATATTTGTAAACATAAAACTGGGATATTTAGATTTACAATCATTGACTGTATTATAT
This sequence comes from Protopterus annectens, assembly GCF_019279795.1. Taxonomy (NCBI): domain Eukaryota; kingdom Metazoa; phylum Chordata; order Ceratodontiformes; family Protopteridae; genus Protopterus; species Protopterus annectens. The sequence continues at coordinate 1,886,012,556 of NC_056726.1, forward strand.
ACAGAACACAGGATAAGGCAGGATTGCATGAGATACTCAATTTAAAAGAAAAGAAGTGGATAGTCAAGCTCGGTGGATTATTTCCACCTGGCTTGCATGAATACTTCTGAAACCCTGATCAATCCAATAATTGTACAATTGTTAAATGGTATATATATATATATATATATATATATATATATATATATATATATATATATATATATATATATATATATATATATATATCTATCTATCTATATATATATAAAGGTTTTGTTGGAGGGAGATTTTGTCATACTGTTTTTGTTCACTGAGGAAGGCAGCATTGCCGAAACCGGTCTGATTTATTTGGTGAATATTCTACGTTTGTGTATTTTTAAATACACTATGTTCTCGTTATAATACAATTTTCACACAGATTTGTGCTGGCACTTTTTTGGTCTACATTGCCTGTCTTTACCAATAGTTGTCCTGAAAGAATATGGTCTTTGAAGGCTGTCAAAGCATTCTGTACAGCTAACATTTATTTTTGATTGATATGCAGGTGCATCTGTCTCGGTTCCATTTGCCCTGAATGCACTGCCCTGCCATGTGAGCCCCCCATGCATAGTCTGATGCATCTGATGTTAGGGTTTGGGCAGCAGGAGGTAGAGTGAAAGGGCGTCCCTTGTTGTGGTAGCAGGCCTCTGCCCACCAAAGGAACTCTGTCATCATACAAGGAGTGATAGAAATCGTTTCCAGGTCCTGAGAATGTTGACACCAAAGACTTTTTAGATGCCATTGGAGTCTCCTCATATGCAGTCTTGCATATGGAATTAGTAGAATGCAAGAGGCCATGAACCCCAGGGCTTGCAGTATTTTCCTTGCAGATAGCTGGGGTTTTGTGGCCAATAGTTTGAAGTAGGCTGTCAAATAAACTTGTTTCTGCGGAGTGAGGAATGCCATCTGGGAAATTGTGTTCTGGCTTGCTCTCAGGAATACAATCTGTTGGCAGGATACTAGGTGAGATTTCTTTTCGTTGATGGTTTACCCCCAGTGAGGTTAGAAGTTTCTTTACGAATGCCAGGTGTTGTAATAGCGAGTCCTGGCTTTCTGACTGAATCAGACAATCGTCTAAGTATGGGTAAATTTGAATATTTCTCTGCCTGCAAAATGCAATGGCTGGAGCTAGACACTTTGTGAATACCCTGGGCATAGTAGACAAGCCAAAGGGAAGTGCAGAGAACTGATAGTGCATTGAGCCAGCCCTGAAGCGTAGGTATTTCCTGCAAGATTCCCTTATTGGGATGTGCAGGTAAGCTTCCTTTAAGTCTAGGGTTGCCAGCCAGGCATCCTTGGCTAACATAGGAAGAAGCTGCGGAAGCGTTAGAATTTTGAATTTTGGAACTACCAGAAAGGTGTTGAGAATACAGATGTCCAGGATAGGATGCCAGGAGCTGTCTTTTCTGGGTACCAGAAAAAGTCTTGAATAAAAACCTTGTCCCCTTTGTTCTGCTGGGACACGTTGAATAGCCCTGATACTGAGAAGAGAGAGAACCTGCTGTTGGGCCTCCGCCCAATGATTTGGGGGTAGGTCTGGCCAACCATTTGGGGTTGGTAGTGTGTGGAAGTGGAATCTGTATCCTTGGGAGACTATGTTCAAAATCCATTTGTCCTGGGTAACGAGTTCCCAGTTTTTTGCATGCAGGGCGAGCTTTCCTCCTAAGGGAGCAGGGAGTTGAGCAGGGCTTGGAAGGGTTAAGGTTAAGTCATTGTGCCATTTTTCCGTAGGGGGTGGCTTACTATTCCCTGCTTTGGAAGTGGGAGCCCCCCACTGTTTAGGTCTGTGCGGAGCCTGAAACTGTAGTCTAGGTAGTCTGCTGTTCCTTGGTTGGACTGAGAAGGCCTGGAAGGGACTGGAAAGAACCAGTTCTTTGAAGGCCAATGCCTACTGAATCTGGGAGGCTGTACTTGTAGGAAATCTTTAACTGTTTCCATAGATTTAGCTTTTTCCTACATCCTTTTGAGGGCTTCTTCTGCTTTGTTGCCAAAAAGGCAGTCTTGGTTGAAGGGAGCATCCAGTAATTTAGCTTTAATATGATCTGGCAAGTTTTGTTCCCTTAGCCAAGCATGCCTTTTAAGTACAGACCCAGTGACAGCCTTGCAAGATGCTTCTAAAGCATCAAAACCACATTGCAAAGTATGTTTACCAACTTGTTCTGCAGAATGCATTAAATCTTGCAATTCTTTGTGTTCAGCACAGTCAGGAATCAACATCATTTACTTTTTAAGAAGTATCATAATATGCTGCTGATACTTTAACTTATAAAACTGGCAATTTAAAGCCCTAATGGCCAAAGTAGCAGAAGTGTATACCTTCTTACCCCATCTGTCTAAGGCTCTAGAATCTCTATCAGAAGGGGCACGGATTTTTGGCAGCAGTAGCCTTAATGCCTTTTGGCCCTTGGGAAATGGTCTCTGGATCCGCAGAAGGATTCTTGAAGCGGAACTTGTGAGAGTCAGGTACTCTGTAGTACCTGTCAGGCTTTCTGGGAGCTAGAGGTAAAGTGTCTGGGGGTGAGGCTAGATTCTAAGAAAGCATCATCTACAATGACCAGAACAGGAGGGACAGCTAAAGGCCTGTGTTGAGGCAGGAGTAAGAATTCCCTAAGTCTCTTTTTGGACTCAGAGTAATCCTGGCTTTCCCAGTGGAAATGCTCCCTAAGAGTATGCAAGGTTTCACTGAAAAATACCTTCTGGAGGGGAAGCAGAGGGAATGGACTCCTCTGCATCAGAATCCTCATAAGTAGATAAGGGCAAATCCTGGTAATCAGAAGGAGCAGAAATATCAGATTCCTGATCAGAAGAATCAGAAAGAAAATCAGTTCTAGGTCTCTTGGAGGGGAAAGGCTGGCTTCCCATAATTAAGGTAATAAGGTCTTCAGGCATTCTAAGCATTTGTTTTTGAGGCATATGGGCCTGAGCCTGTGGTTTGGTCATCGGTTTTCTAGGCGTAGTGTGAGTTTTTGGCCTGGATGAAAACGACAGTGTTGGTTTAATATGAATGTCTGTAGGCCTGAATACACCCTCAGAAGCTGGTGCCTGCACAGTGGGTCCAGACCCATCCAAGGTAGAGACATCTGCAGGTTCCATAGTCGAAGAAGCATCTCGCGGCATACCGGACTCCAAATGGGTCTCAGTAGAGGCCTACAAATCTGAAGTAGCAGGCATCAGGGGCTGCAAAAGCACCTCACTGAGTACCGACGGACTGGCTACTAGCTAAACGGAAATGTCGTCAGCAGTTTTGGACCTATGCGGTCTTTCTCTGTCTTTATCCTTACGTTTTTTTGGAAGATCGGTAGTCGGATGGCTTAGCGAAGCCACTTCGGAGTACACAGATTGAGTACAAAAGTAATTGGCTGCAAAAATAGCCCGACGACAAACAGTTCGGCCGTTGAACAAGGCACAAATCCGACAGTGAGGGACAATGTGGTCTGGGCCTAAACAGGGGATGCAGTATGAATGAAAATCTCGATGAGGTATTTGCTTTCCGCAGGTAAGACAATTATTAACTTTTACTGACAGCGGTTAGAGCAAGAAAAAGGATCTACAACGAGGTACTTATCTTTTCATGTCTGAAACTCAAAAATGAAATTTTCAGGACACGGCCGGCCAGCACTTGCGAACTGCTTCTGCTTCGGGCACCGCACGGCAAGAAAGACTGATGTAATGGCGTCGGCTGCATGTTTTATACTCCTGACGACCTGATGTCATGGAAGAAGAGACAGCATCCGACAACTCTGGTATTCAGGCTGGCTGAGGGCTACCTGCAGGCAGATAAACCCAAATGTGATGACTGCAACAATGAAACACGAAGAACATATGGGTGGAAAGACAGCAGGAAGGGACAGAATGTCCTAAGTCTTGGCACAGTCATACTTTAGCAGGGGAATGATCTGTTTTGGGAAAGGAACCCCTTTAATTTGGTTTGGAAGCATTATCCTCCTTCAATTCCCTCTTTGTACCCAGACTCTTGTTATACTCGGATTTTAGTCTGTTCTGCCCTTTGAAGTTGGACATCTTGTTGGGGAGAACCTGGGAATATGAAACATAGATACCCCATGCATCAATTTACCTCTATCATCCCATTGCTTGAGTAGAAGCAGGCCCAAACACAAATTCAGAACTAAAAGTAGCATACAAAATCTCATTTTCTAAATCATCATAAAAATTCTAGCTATGCAACCAGGCATATGTTCTCAATACAATAGAAGCAGCTGCATTTCTAGAAATTATGTCCACACTTTTCAAGACACTCCTCAAAACATGTTTTGAAACCCAAGTCACATTAGAAGCAATCTCATTCATATAATTCTACTGTTCAGCAGGTAATGATACAGAATCATCATCTAAACTGTAAGCACATTACAAAATAAATGTCCACATAAAGCCCTGATAATTTATAATTCTAAAGACTAAATTACTAGACTGAGACACTTTTTTCCCTTGAGATTTTAACTACTTGCCAATTTTATCTGGCAGTGTAGGGTTAGAAGAAGCCAAGGCTCTCTAGTTAGAGTTGGCAGCTAGAGAAGACACAGTTGGGGCAACAGACAAAGGAGCAAAGAGTTCACCTTGTACTTCCACATAGCTTTTTTTAGGAACTAGCTCACTAGCCAAAGGTGTTTATATGCAGTTTTATAGATCTCTTCTAAGGCTGGTAACACAGAAGAACCATCAACACATTTGGAGTCTCATCCTCATCAGTAAGATCATAAACTCTGCCAACCTCTGGCATAGCTCCAGATTGGCTCCAGTCAAATACATCTCTACACCTAGTTAGCATCTGTGGAATGATGAACACTTGCTTGGGTTTTTGAACCATTTCACCTTTTGAAGAATCATATCGGAAGGACTTGGAGTTTTCACTACCCATCAAAATATACAGCCCTAGACTGATCTCTAGAGAAAGTAGCCCCATAGTCATTCTTAACAGGAGCACAGTCTCCAACATAGATGACTGAAAAACACTCTCAGCTAAGGAAACCACATCAACTCTATACAAGGTAACAACCTGACAGTCTGTCATGTGGTGAATATTCTATTTACTATGAAAAACACTAGAGGACAAAATAACTGGGGACAGAGTACTATATCTGGCAAGGGGTCTCTTACCATGGACCTCTTCTACTCCTAAAGGGTTTGATTTTTCTGTACCTGAACCAGATACAGGAACAGCCTGGGAGGATGTGTCTGACCCTCTGCACCACTGAGGGCTGCCAGATTACACCATAGGGCGATGGGGAAAAAAGTAACTAGTCTGCGGGCTGGCTTAAGCCAACAAACCATAGGCTGAGGCATGTTTTTATTGAGTTTCTTGTTTTTAGGTACAAATGGATTTGATTGAGGGGGCAGCCATGTCAGGATCCATTAGATCAGGGGAAAAACATCTGCCAAATAATACACTGACACTATTAAGGGCTCAGGGCAGTGATAATAGGAAATATGTCCCCACACAAATAAGGCTAAACTGCATAAAATATAGCAGAAACAGTTTAAATTGTGCTAAGCCTTGGCAGTGTAGTAAACAGCACACACAGTCACAGTAACAAATCAGAATTAAATATGAAGAAAAAAGTGAAAGAAATGTAATATTTTCCTGTCAGAACTTTAAAATGACACAGATGGACACAATATACCATGCACAAGACATAGCCCCTTGTGTTTGACTGACACAACAGAACTTTCAAGTTATAAAATGCTTAAAAGCAAAATCTAGCATGTAAGAAATATAGCAGTAAGTTAGAATTCCCAGAGGAGTTAACAGCAGTAGCAAACAAAGTATATATTAAAATAAAAAGTTAACAGAAAAAATCAGAAGTATACAGTAATAAAGATGAAGGGAAATTCCCAAAAGGGAACTTAATTGAATCTGGAGGCTGTAATCCACCAATTCAGGCTACTGAGGAGATTTGGCTGTGAGAGTCCTACAGCTGGCACTAAAAGACTGACAATAAGACTATTCTGTGACAGGAGATAGGCTTCCACTGAAGGGATTGGCTAAGCCTCTCCTATATCGCAGGGGGTCAGAGGAGGAGATTCGGAGCTCTGAAAAGATGCATGCATGGGCATTTGTGCAGCACAGACACCATATGCCACTGAGGCAGTGTGAATGCTGAACATCTGAAGATAAGAAAAGAATAAAAGAAAGTAAGGGTCTGGATATTTATCATCCAGTAGCTGGGCATGTACATCAGCTAGGTTTCTTTCAGTTATTCTCGTTTGTAGAACTGCCAGTGTGAGTCTTCTGCAAGCACAGAACCTATATGCCACTGAGGCAGTGTGAATGATGAGCATCTGAAGGTAAATTGTTACAGAGGATACACAAGCATTCAAGGTAAAATATTTTTCCTGTCCTCTAAAAGACTTCCTGATCCTTAAAACTTAAAAGTTCTCAAAATCAGAACACTTTTGCCATGGAATTAGCCCTAGTAACTAAAAAATAAATTCTACACTAAAAATTGTGGCCCATGACAGAAAATGTCAGCTATTGCAATTGTATCATTTTTTGTTAAATGATAAATGCTGCTTTTAATCCAATAAAATGCAGAAATATTCGCTGCAAAGGTCAACGATTTCTTTGTGAAAGAGTTCCCCTATGGGGACTTATCTGCCACAAATGGCGCTTGAATCCAACTGCTCCTTCTGTGAATCCTTAGAATTGCTTCCTCTCGAGATGGCAAGTAAGTAGTGAAATTGTCTATACTCTGACTGCTAATTTCCCTCCAAGGGGCTAGTCAATCAGCAGTTAGCGTGTAGGCATGTGAGTGAGCCACAGCTTTATGAAGCTGGCCAGTTGCTGTATCTTGAAAAGTATACAACCAACATAGCCAAGGTTACTGTAGCAGTGAGAATGATGCATATCATGAAAACATTTTCACAAAAGTACATCAGCTTCCTTCCTAGCTCAGTCCTGATCCATCAGTTCTGGTTAAGTTGATTAACACTCAGGGCAAAAACAAGTCAACAGCTCTAACAAATTCCTGAGAGTTTATGCAGGAGATTATGGATTGTGCCATTGATTACTACTGCAACTCACTGTAAAGGTCACGCTTTGGATTTGATTTCCTAACAGGATGCAGACACTATAGACTAATGGAATCGTCTTAGTCAAGTCACCACCTGTTTTAGTTTGGTCTGGAGCTTCCTCCTACAAAAATAAATCGCTCTATTACTGGTCAGCTATAGGAACTTGAAAAACAGACATTACCTAATGCGACCTTATCCTTTGTGCTTAACCACCTCGTTCCAGAACGCACTGTAGATGATCCCAAACTACTACTAATGGCTTACAACAGAAGAATCGATAATGCTGTCAAACTCACATCTGCCCCTTCATACTGGGGCCCTTTAAGCCCTTATAAAATAAGAACCTCTACTGCCTAGAAAAGTGAGGTAAAGGTTGGGAGGAATGTTTGAGGACAAGAACCTAACTTATACTGACAGGCTAGGCATTATACATCTTACCACAGATGTTTAGTAGAGAGACAGCATTTTGTCCACGGAGCCTCTGCTTCAGCAGAAAAAACAGCTATGGTACTCATTGTGGACAAAGCAAGAGTACAGTTTGTTTAGTCAACATAAAAGCTTTTTTGGTCTTCAAATTTCAGATGACAGCTTTCAAAGTGGTAAGTGTTGCACAAGGAGAGAGACTCATCAAAGACTAACCCTAGGCTTTTCATTCATGTGGACAGGATACCTGTGCCATGGTAATTTCAGACCTGCACCCCTAACTTGGTGAACGAATTGTACTCTTACTTTCCTACTGCAAACTTGCTTGGATGTCCAGAGTCTTCTCAGTTATTATACTGCCAGAACTTCACCTGGGATAGGGTTCCTTTCCTCCATCTTAAAGAAGTCATCTCTTACCCCACTTCTTAAGAAATACTCTTTAAACCTTTCAGTTTTGAGACTTAATCACCCTGTCTCAAAACCATCATTTAGAAATTACTAAGAAAGTGGTCAGTCTACAGTGTGACTCGTTTTTAAGATCTCATGACCGCGATGATCCATTTCCAGTGTTTTTTGTGTCACCATCATAGCACAGAGACTATTCTTCTCAGGTTACCGAAGGATCTCCATGCAGACAGAAGGCATCTGACAATATAAGCCATGGCATCACTGCAAAGCCTATACAGACCTATTGCAGCCTTTCTTCCACAGTACCCGACTGGTCTGTCTCCTACCTCTTGGGGCACATACAAAGTTTTCTCAGGAATTTCTTCTTCCAGAAGTCACGCTCTATGTTTCATGCTTTTGCAGGTCTCCACACTGGAGCCATTGTCTGCAGTGTATATGCTTCCTTATGTGCTGCCACTCCTAGAGAAGGACCAAGCTATAATAGTCCTAAAAGTAATGGAAGTAGTAGATATAGTAACAGATAACACAACTGGAATTGAGATCTTTAGAAAAGAGTAGGAGCAAACAAGGAAAAAGCGGGAATTATGGGAACAATACATATGAGGGAGGAATAAGGTCTAAAAGGCGGCAGGACATAAATGAGCTATGTAATGTTTCAGTGAGAAAGATTGGGTAGATAAGTGATGTATAATGTTTGCAACTGGGAATGTGTCAGTCTGGTTTGTGATGTAAAATGCTTGCAACTAGCATTGCATCGGTGTGGTTTGTTTTCATTTATATAAATGCATGATTGTCTATGTGGTAACTGATGGTTTAATAAAGATGGTTTTGTTTAACAAAAAAGGCAGGAATTGAATAATTTATGTAATATTGCTTAGGTTTGAAGATGTATAGCACAATATGTGAAGTATAATATTTATATTATTATGATTACTTTTATATGGATGTATGCAAATTTACCTAAGTCACAAGTGATAATTCAATAAAGTTGTTTGAAAAAAAAAAAAAAAAAAAGATATACTGTCCTAGCTAGAGCTTTAGACACCCCATACTGCTTTTTTAGGCAATGTCAATGTCAAATTGGCAAACCTACAGACATAGTAAAATCAACTCATATGAACCTCAAGGTGTTACTGCTTAATGTCAGGAGCCTAAATAAAAAAAAAAAAACTACACTCCTGTCATGCTTTCCCACACTCAAGAATATAAACATAGTACAGTTGTGTACACTTATCATAAATGTAGATGTTCGAGTGTATTCACTGTTGCAGTCATCACATTGGGTTATCTGCTTACAGTAGCCCTCAGTCGGCCTGATTATCAAAGTCTTGGGTCCTGCGTCGGTTGCAGTCTCATCTTCCATGATGTCAGGTAGTCAGGGGCATAAAGCATGCAGCCGACGCCATTACATCAGTTTTTCTTGCCCCAGATGTCAGGTGCCCCCCTAATGGGAAGCAATTAAATATATATATATATATATATATATATATATATATATATATATATATATATATGTATATACATACATATACATATATACAATGGTATACCTCCAACAAAAAAGCAAATACACCAAAAAGCTTTTAAGCATAGTAAAGGAGAGTAGAGGTATAGCCAAAAGAAGTCAGGGGGCTGGAGGGAGGGTAACCAAGACTTCAACACTGAATACACTCGAACATCTACATTTATGGTAAGTGTACACAACTGTACTATGTTCTTCATGTTTCACTGTTGCAGTCATCACATTTGGGTAGATTCCCAAAGCTAAGGATGGGAGGAGGAATTTAGAAAGCATTAGGACCAGCTATAAGGCCCTGCAAGACTGTAGTGGGAAAGCCAGCTCTGGATTTAGAGAAAATTGGCAAATGGTAATGCTTGGTGAAAGTATATACAGAACTCAGTGTAGCAGCTTCTAGGATGTCTCTGGTAGGGACACCTCTGAGAAAGGCTGTAGAGGTAGATGCAGCCCTGGTTGAATGGGGTCTAATCCCCTGTGGGATAGGTTTTCCATGGTGCTTATAGCAGAAATGAATGCAATGGCCTATCCATTTAGAAATGGTTTGCTTTGAAATAGCCTTCCCCTCTGCCCCTGCAGCAAATGCCACCAACAGTTGTTCAGATTTCCTTTGAGGTTTAGTCCTGTCCAGGTAAAATCTAAGTTGTCTGTGCACATCTAAAGAGTGCAGTATGTGTTCCCCCTTTGTTCTGTGGATTAGAAAAGAAGGTTGGCAAACGAATGGACTGATTAAGAGCCACACTGGATACCACCTTGGGCATGAAAGAGGGATTGGTTCTGGGGGTACTGACAGATTTTTCCAGCTGAAGGACAGAGCATCCTCTTTCCAAGCTTGTTTGTGGGGAGTCCTTGTGCAGAATTTGTCCAACTGGTAGTTCTGGGGGGAGGCAAACAGGTCTATATCTGGGCTCCCCCATTTGTTTATCAACAGGTTGAAAGTCTTTGGTTCCAGTTTCCACTCGTGTGGGTCCATGAGATTTCTGCTTAGTTCATCTGCTAGTGTATTTAGTTTTCCTGGCAGGAATTGAGCCCGTAGATGCACTTGGTAGCTCAAGGCTGTGTTCCACAGAGCCATGGCTAGTCTGCAGAGGGGATAAGAATGGGTACCCCCCTGCTTGTTTATGTACCACATTACAGTGGTGGTGTCCATCTTTACCATTAATTGTCCTGGAAGAATGTGGTCCTTGAAGGCTGTCAGAGCTTTCTGTACAGCTAACATTTCTTTTTGATTGATGTCCAGGTGCATTTGACTCGGGTTCCATTTGCCCTGAATGCACTTCCCTGCCAGGTGAGCCCCCCCATGCATAGTCTGATGCGTCTGTTGTTAGGGTTTGGGCGGAAGGGGGGTAGAGTGAATGGTAGTCCCTTGTTTAGGTGGCAGGCCTCTGCCCACCAAAGGAACTCTAACCGTTGGCAAGGTATGATAGGAATCATTGCTTCTAGATCCTGAGAATGTTGACACCATAGGTTTTTTAGATACCATTGTAGTTTCCTCATATGCAGTCTTGCATATGGAATTAGTAGAATGCAGGAGGCCATGAACCCCAAGGCTTGCAGTATTTGCCTTGCAGACAGCAGGGTCTCTGTGGCCATTAGTTTGAAGTAAGTTGTCAAATGAATTTGTTTCTCTGGCGTGAGGAAAGCCATCTGTGAAGTTGTGTTCAAGCTTGCTCCCAGGAATATAATTCATTGACAGGGTACCAGATGTGATTTCTTTTCATTTATGGTGTACCCCAGACAAGTTAGCACTTTTTGTACAAATGCTAGAAGATTCAAAAGTATGTCCTGGTTTTCTGCCTGAATTAGACAATCGCCCAGGTATGGGTATATTTGAGTATTTCTTTGCCTGCAAAATTCAATGACTGGAGCTAGACACTGTGAATTCCCTGGGCGCAGTAGATAAGCCAAAGGGCAGTGCAGAGAACTTATAGTGCATGTAGCCTGCTTTGAAGTGTAGGCATTTTCTGCAAGATTCTCTGATTGGGATGTGCAGGTAGGCTTCCTTTAAATCCAATGTTGCCAACCAGGCATCTTTGCCTAGCTTAGGAAGCAACTGATGAAGAGTTAGCATCTTGAATTTTGGAATCACTAAAACGGTGTTTAAAACAGAAAGGTCCAGGATAGAACATCATGAATTGTCTTTTCTGGGGTACTAGGAAAAGTCTTGAGTAGAAACCTTGTCCCTTTTCCTCTTCTGGTACAGTCTGAATAGCCTTTAGAGTACTTGCTTTTGAGCCTCTGCCCACTGATTTGGGGGTAGATCTGGCCAACCGTTTGGAAGTGAAATCTGTATCCTTGGGAAACTATATTTAAAACCCATTTGTCCTGGGTAATGAGTTCCCAGTTTTTGGCCTGCACAGCAATCTTTCCCCCTAAAGGAGCAGTCCGTTGAGAAGTGCCTGGAAGGCTTAAAGTCAAGTCATTGAGACAGCTTACCATAGGGGGAAGTCTTACTACACCCTGATTTGGAAGTGGGAGCCCCCCACTGCTTAGTCCTCTGCATACCCTGGGACTGAAGCCTGGGTGTTCTGCTGGTTCTGGGTTTGGCCCGAGAAGGCCTGGAAGAGGCAGGAAAGGACCAATTCTTAGAGGGCCAATGTCTGCTAAATCTTGGAGGCTGTACTTGTCGAAAATCTTTGTTTGCATAGATTTAGCTTTTTCCTCCATCTTTTTAAGAACTTCTTCTGCTTTGTTGCCAACAGGTGATCCAGATTTAAGGAAGCATCCAGCAATTTAGCTTTAACATGATCTGGCAAAGATTGCTCCTTAAACCAAACATGCCTTCTAAGTAGAGACCCAGTGACAGCAGCCCTGCAAGATGCCTCTAATGAATCAAAACCACATTGCAAAGTATGTTTTCCAACCTGTTCAGCAGAATGTATTAAATCCTGTAAATCCTTATTTTCAGCACAGTCGGGAATCAACATAATTTTATGTTTAAGCAATCCAATAATATGTTGCTGATACTTTAACTCATTCACTCCGGAACAGCTCAGAAAAAGCTGCCTGCTTAATTCCACCATAGGAACAACAGTACAGCCTGAGCTCATTTTCAGAAAATCCATTTGTAATACCATACAGAAAACAAATGTTCATAACTCTTTAACTATAAGAGCTAGACTAAAAATGTAAACACGAAAGTTGTTCAGCAGACACTGGCCTTTCCAACAGTATAAATGTTGATAGTGCATATCAAAGTCATTATTAAATATTTGGCAAGGAATGTTGATATTGTGCATATTTTTTACCTTTTTGGAAAAGCAAAGCACAATATCTTGGTCAATGTACCATGCAGACCCAAACAATTTGAATTTAATTTGTTAGTATGAATGTCAGCTTTAAAATTATACCTTAACCATTATGGTGTGATGCTCCATTCTTGAGATATTCACAGAAATATGATTAATATATTATTTCTCATAATTGATAAATAAACAAAGCATAATATCTCTTCACCTGTAAAAGACAGAGCCTACATATCAGTGTAGAAGTTGTGCATCTGAATGTCAGCTTCAAAATGATGCATCATTTGTCTGATCATTATGCTCCCTTGCAAAGTTATGGGCATAATAATGAGAAGTATTGTAAATGTATAATTTTCATAATCGTAGAGGACTAAACAAACTGTGATATCTGTGCAAGTGTACAGAGCACAGACACAGTTCTTTTACCATCTTGTAAGGTGTAACACTGTCTTCAAAATGAGGTATTACTTGGCACACTGACATGCTCCCTTGCAAAGTTATTTACCAAAATATGAAAAAAAATAATAATTTCCATAACCTAAGTCCGAAACAAACTTTGATAATTGCACATGTGTACAACATACAGGCACAATTGTTTTACCAAATTGGAACCAGCAATACTGTCTTCAAAATGAGGTATTACTTGGCACATTCAGATGCTCCCTTGCAAAGTTATTTACCAAAATATGAAAAAAAAAATCATAATTTCCATAACCTAAATCCAAAACAAACTTTGATATCGGCACGTGTGCAACATATAGGCACAATTCTTTTACCATGTTGGAACTATCAATACTGTCCTCAAAATGAGGTATTACTTAGCACATTCAGAAGCTCCCTTACAAAGACACTTACCAAAATATGAAAAAAATCATAATTTCCATAACCTAAGTCCAAAACAAACTTTGATAATTGCATATGTGTACAACATACAGGCACAATTCTTTTACCATATTGAAACCAGCAATACTGTCTTCAAAATGAGGTATTACTTGGCACATTCAGATGCTCCCTTGCAAAGCTATTTACCAAAATATGAAAAAAAATCATAATTCCCATAACCTAAGTCCGAAACAAACTTTGATATCTGCACATGTGTACAACATACAGGCACCATTCTTTTACCCTGTTAGAACTATCAATACTGTCTTCAAAATGAGGTATTACTTACATTGACATTCTCCGTTGCAAAGTTATTTAGCAAAATATGAAAACAAATCATAATTTCCATAACCTGAGTCCTAACAAAACTGAAATCTGTACATGTGTACAGCATTCAGAAGCAGTTGCTTTACCACGTAGACACATATGATTGTAAATATACACATTCTTGGTGTAGCCAACATGCTGCTGAATAGGTACATGTAAAGAGAAAAAGCAAGGTAAGGACCACCACTCCACTAATGAACCCAGGACAGTCATGGGACTTCAGTGGCAGGCAAGGCCATCTCATCTGTCCAATAGCTGTGCTGGCTACCCACTCAGACAGCTGACACCACTGCAGTTTCACAACCTCCTTCAGTGTCAGCAGTCTGCCTTACCTATGCCTTTTCTCTTTACATGTGTCCATTCAGCAATGGACCTAAGGGATCAAGTTCTGTATTAGTAAGCCTTTCCTGTCATCTAAACTCTACACATGCCTGATAAAAGCAGACTAAAAAAAGAAGTATTGCAGGGTGGTCACTGACATATTAGATTGTACGTGGTAGCACTCTCCTGAAACAGTTCTTTCTCAGCATCCTCACCAGCTCCTTACCACAGTTATTTGTCAAATTCAGATAAATATATTTTACACAACACATTTCATAACATTGAGTTTTACTTACTAAACTGGTCCTACTTGGTTATGGGTGTTTTCCATTCTTCTCACAAGCTGCATGTTACCAATCCTGCGTAGTTCTCCTCACGCTATTGTGGAGGTCGGTCAAGAACAATGCAATGCCCTCCTCAGTTAGGTGAACGCCATCCCTTCTGAACAGGTGAACATCTTCTGTGGTGATGCTTTCATGGCAGACTGTAGATCCACCGACCCTGTGCATCAAGCCATGCATGAACCCATTCTGTAAATGTCTGGCCTTGTGAGCTGCCCGTTGACTGTTTGTTGTTTTCCATATCTGTCGAGGAATTATATCAGATCACACAAAATGACAACATGGCCACCAAGACTTCAGGTGTTCAAAAATTGCTGTGATTTGAAACCGTAGCCTTCCGAGTGGTTGACTGATGACATCATTCCCTCCAATGTGCAGCACAAGAATGTCAGGCTCAGGGTAGATGGAACACTTCTCTTCCAACAACTGCAGTAGTCCGCTCCTATGCATACCTCTTCTTGCAATCCAGTATACCTTCACACTGGATGTGGGGAAGCTCAAGTTGCACCAGTTTTCAGTTTGGGAGGTATGGCTGGCAGCCCAGTGAATGTAAGAATGGCCACATACCCACACTCTCACTTGTCGTTGTCCTGGTCAGGAAGCCATGGTAGTGTTAGAAGGTGGACAAACCTACAGAGGAAAGAAAATGCAAAAAGATTACTACTGATATTTGACAGCTGTATTGGAAGACTACATATATGTATATCATATGCATTACCTGGTTAGCCCATCCAAATCTTCCATCCTATCCACAGGGGCAGTATTCTTTGCATTAGGTACATAAGTGGTGATGACGCGTCAGAGGTACATACCTAGTACCCATGAAAACACCAAATTGCACACAATAACTGACAAGGGGGCAAAGAAAGGGCTCATGTAAAGAGAAAAAGCAGGGTAAGGACCGCCGCTCCACTAATATGCCAAGGACAGGCATGGGGCACCAGATGTTGGTTATCTGAAGTGTCCCATAGCTGTGCTGACTGCCCACTCAAACTGCTGCTACCAGTATTGTCTCACGATCTCCGTCAGTGTCAGCAGTCTGTCTTACCTCTGCCTTTTTTCTTCACATGTGCCCATTCAGCAACAGACCTAAGGGATTCAAATTGTACAAATGACATAAATGAAAGTGGTGTGGAGGGAGGGGTGTATTGCAATGACTGCAAGTAGAGAAACAGCCAAATCTGAGTTGTGCATTGATCAATATGATAACGACTTCTAGTAATGTGAATGACAGTGAGAGCTGCTGACAGTTGTGCTTGAAAAGTGATAATGACTCAGTGCTACATTGTAACTGCACTGTACTAATGACTTGCAAAGTTATGCATGCACAGACACAGGTGATAATTGCCTGTTGAGTAGGCATTCATTATATTATCTTCTGCAACTGTTATGTTACACAGTCTCATTATAATGTGTTAGGACAAGGACATTGTGAGTCAGTAAAATAGTATAACTGTTATTACTGATCTCCTCATAAAGATAGCCCAATGTCCAGCCAGTGCACCAAAGCCATCAGTACTTACAGGTACTGTACATTACACATACACTCTCTTCACAAGCAAATAATACCCTTTATCTCGCTCCGGCAACTATTGAGTATAATCAGAAATAAGCCAAGCAAACATTTTCAAACGTATCTGTCTGATCTGTCTACAAATTAATCCAAAAAGTAGTAATTCATGCTGTCACCTAACCATCCCTCTTGTTACAATAACAAAGAAGTACAAAAGGCAGAAATATTGTCCAAAATATCTGGTTGAGCAATGGCAGCATTCAGATGTAAAGAAGTATAAATAAATAAAAATTATTTAAGCTACCAAAGACTCTACATGCAAATGTTTTATGGAGTCAAGGAAATAAAGGAAGTAATGGTCAAATCAGGTTTACTTTGTATACTGTACCTTTTAGTTACGTTTGACCAGCTACTATACAGACATCCAGGAGTAGAATCATTACAAGCAGAAATGTCTAACTTATCTGGTTCATCCGTGTAAGAATTAGTCCAAAAAGTAGTAATTCATGTTATCTCACCGAACCATCCCTGTGGTTACAATAAGACAGAAGTAGAAAAGGCAGAAATAATGTCCAAACTGTCTGGTTGAGCAATGGCAACAATCAGCAATAAAATACTAAGCCACTCATACCAGCCAGACATCAAGAAAGACTAAATCAGAATATACGTTCAGAACATTTGGATATAATTATCAACACTATTCCTGTTAGCAATCATTCCAAAATTATGTCTTTGTACTACTACTTTCTGTTACTACTTTCTGCTACTAACAGTGTTACAAAGGTATCACCCCATGTAAGCAAAATGTAAATTAGACAGTTGTGACTGCAAAATTGTGGAGTCTGGCTACTGGGAGCATGGGAATGGCTGAAGACTTGGCACAGATCAAGGGATATGGACGTCAGTGATCCAGTTAGAGGCAGCTGCTACTAACTGCATTGTTGAGACTATGAATGCATGGGCTTCATGGGTTCCTGGCCCAAGTCTGACCTGAAAGAGTCCACTACAAATGGCTTACTCAAGGCACTCTACTACTTATTCCATTCTGTACATAAAATATATTCCAAATAGTCCACACAGAACATAGACAAATTCATCTAGATTTCCGAACTACATTATACAATGCCACCTGATTAGATTTTAATGCCAAAGATACCACAGAAAAAACTTAATTTATTGGCCACATGACTTTACATAATTACTGCCCCACACTTAAAGCACACTCCCTAATGCATATAACAAATATTCACAGCCCACAGTTGCTCCCACCAGATGAGAAGCTGCTCTATGAAATTATTGTAACTGGGAGTTGCACTGTCTGAACACTGACATACAATTCAGGTTAGGATTTTAAAATTTAAGTTACAGTTTTAGCATTAGGAGTTGAGTGTCATTAGGTTACTGTTCCTATGTCGAATGGCCAATGGTTCCAGTAAAATAAATAAATAAGTGGTGAAATCAGAACATGCTGAAAAACAACTTATGCCTGCCCATCTGAAGTAAGCATCATCAATATTCACTAATGTAAAGGTACATGGAACTGAGCTTAACATTATTATCTCACTTAATCTATGATACTGCCATCATAAAAATCACTTTGTTTGTAAAAGAAAAAAAAGTGTAAACACTTGATAATGAATTTTCTAACAAAAATGCAAGCTTGCTCATGCAAAACTATTCATATTTTAAGATAATTACTGCATGTCCCTTTTTGCTGAAGCTGCACTCTATAAAGACCTGAGAAAGTGAAGCACGATTATTGGAGAATAAAAAAATCAAACTTGAAACAGCTCAGCAGACCCTCAAATCGCAATCAGCTAAAACAATCATAAACACACACTTTTAATTAAAGAAAGTACAGACTGCATTTCAGTTATAACACAGATATTTAACTACTACTAGAGACAAGTAGCATGATGCATTTACATTTTTCTTTTGTTTTAAAATATATGTTTTTACAGAAAAATAAGCACGTCATTGTCTCTGATGACATTCCGGAACAGACACCTTTCTTGGAAATAGCAAGAAATCTAATCTGCATCTCAATTATCTTGAAGTGCTCACCCTATTATGAATTCTTTACATGCAAAACAATTAATCTTCATCATGCTAACAAATCACACTAATTTGTTATTAATGTTAACATTACGAACACTATTCCTTAGTACAGAACCCAAACTTTCCCAAACGCACACCCATGTTGTTATTTGAATAGCGCAGGAAACCCTGCACACCTAGTGCAAGTCAAGCTTACTGCAAGACTGAAGCTCTGCACCTTTCTCACATACATACATATCATTTTTTCATGCTAAAATCCTTGGTAAAAACCCTGCACAAAAAATAATTCACCTCTAGCATTTCTAAATGGAAAACAAACCAAAAACAAAAGTTATGTGATCCCTAAAATAATGTGAAACCAGCAGCAGATGCCTTGCTACTGTATCTTGTAAAATGCTCCATTGGAGCCCCTAACTCTACCACCAGCTCCTCCATATTGCTGAAGTGCAATAGATGGGTGAATAAGGAGCCTCACCAACTTCGCCCTGAAGGTCTTTCTAGATTATGTGTACATTAAGAAAATACTTTATTGGACTTTATTGACAAAGAAAGAAATGAAAGTGAAATTGGCACTTCCTATAGTTATCCCCCTGGATGTAAATATTAAAATAAAGCCTTTCATAGCTAACAACGCAGGTAACCTAAACTGCTTAGATAGACAGCGGCTCATATACTCAACACACAATGAACTGAATGACATGCAAATGGCACTGCTCACTGCATTGCATCAATGGCATTGATTGCCTTACTACTATTTCCTAACAATGCAGGCGACCTTAATTGCAGTATTAACAACAGACTTTTTAAGAGATCTGGCATTTTTTGGGGGGGGGGGGGGGGGGGCTCAGGGATAAACAAAACATTGCACAGAAACTGGTAGAAAATCTGGTGTGAGGTAACGTTTTTGAGTGGCTTACATAGACAGCGGGCTCACATACTCCCCAGACAAACTGAATGACATGCATTTTGAAGGAAATAGTACGGAATTTCTCCTTTCACATGTAGTCCAATCTCAAAGATATTGAAAGTTGGCAAACCGGAGTACAATTCAATGCAGTGAACACTTACCTTATTATGGATAGGAAGATCTAGATTGCAGCTGTAAGGCATTTGCTTTTCTGGGTTTCTTGCTGCTGAGCTGATGAGTTACCACTGGACGTTGCAAACGGTGCACAGAAAATGCTCTGTTACAATAGATAGACAGCTCCAGTAGCAATATAGCAGATCCGAGTAAATGAAAGGGAATTGGTACAGGAGGACCCTCTATTTATTGTCACAGAACAAGGAAAGTTTGGTCTGGGGGTGGAGTTGTTAGGCAAGTGGCAGCTTGGATTGCAAGAATCCGATTGGCTGCCACCACTTGCTTCCTGGAAAATATATAGAATCGGCTTGCTGTGATCACAGTCCGATGCACAGTGCATGGTAAGCCGATTTTCTGGAAAATGTTAAATATGAGCATGATGTTACCACACAGTGAAAACAAAGTTGACAAGGTACCTGACAAAGTTCAGGTACTTTTTCAACTTAATTTTTTTAGAGTGGAGCTAAAAACAGACTCAGAATTTACCTGCGTGTTTGGAAGGTGCTCGTGTAAAATAACATACATTTTCAAGCGCCTCAGAGAGCGCTCGGGTGTAAGCAATAATGCGCCCTGAGGAGGTACTCGGGTTTAATGAGTTAATATATGAAACTGACAGTTTAAGGCCCTAATGGCCAAGGATGCAGAAGTGTATACCTTCTTACCCCATCTATCCAGCGCCCTGGAGTCTCTATCAGAAGGGGTAGGATTTTTGGCAGTAGTAGCCTTAATGCCCTTGGGTCCCTGTGAAATGGTCTCAGGATCTGCAGTAGGATTTTTAAAAAGGAACTTGTGAGAGTCAGGAACCCTGTAATACCTATCAGGTTTGCTGGGAGCAGGAGATAAAGAATCAGGGGCCAAGCTGGATTCCGAAAAGGCATCGTCAACAATGTCTAGTACAGGAGGGATAGCGAAAGGCCTGTGTTGAGGCAGGAGTAAGAAATCCCTAAGCCTCTTTTTAGAATCAGAGTAATCCTGGCTTTCCCAGAGAAAATGCTCCCTAAGAGTATGCAAGGTTTCACCTAAAGAGAAATCCTCTGGAGGGGAAGCAGAGGGAATAGAGTCCTCGGCATCAGAATCCTCATATGTTGATAAGGGTAAATCCCGGTCATCAGAGGAAACAGAAATTTCAGCATCCTGGTCAGAAGAATCATAAGCAAATTCAGTCCTAGGTCTCTTAGAAGGGGAAGGTTGGCTTCCCCTGATTAAAGTAATAAGGCCTTCAGCCATTCTTATAGTTTGTTTTTTAGGCATAGAGGCCTGACCATGCGGTCTGGGTGTCGGTTTTCTAGGCATGGATCGAGTTTTAGGCCTTGAAGAAGAAGATGGCGTCAGTTTAATATGCAAGTCAGTAGGCCTGAATACACCCTCAAAAGCCGGTGCAGAGCGGCTCCGGACCCATCCAAGGTAGAGACATCCACAGGTTCCACAGTTGAAGCATCTCGCGGCATACTGGACTCCGAATGGGTCTCAGTAGAGGCCTGCGAATCTGAAGTAGTGGGTATCAGGGGCTGCGAAAGTGCCTCACTGAGTAACGCCAAACTGGCGACTGGCTTGGAAGCGTAATCGGCAGCTTTGGACCTAGTTGGCCTGTCTCAGTCTTTATCTTTGCGTTTTTTTGGAATGTCGGTAGTCAGATGACTTACCGAAGACATATCTGGATAATTAAACCGAGTACCAAAATATTTAGAAGCGTAAATATACAGACGACGGATAGTTCATTGCTTAAATAAGGCACAAAACCGACAGTGAGGTACGTCGTGGTCAGGGCCTAGGTAAGGAATACAGTACGAATGAAAATCTTTGTGAAGTATTTGCTTTCCACAAGAAATACAATTATTGACTTTTACTGACATTGGTTTAGAGCAAGAAAAAGTTTCTCCAACGGGTTACTTAGCTTTAGTTGAAGACATCGGTTCTGAAACTCGAAAACAAAAATTTCAGGAGTCGGCCTACTGGCACTTGTGAACTGCTTCTGCTTCGGGCAACGCACGGCAAGATAGACCGATGTAATGGCGTCGGTTGCATGCTTTACACCCCTGACTACCTGACATCATGGAAGATGAGACAGCAACCGACACAGGACCCAAGACTTTGATAATCAGGCCGACTGAGGGCTACTGCAATCAGATAACCCAAATGTGATGACTGCAACAGTGAAACACGAAGAACATCTGTGCAGTTACTGAGACATGGTCAAAACTGGCAAAGAATAACTTGGCAGTGCAAGGTTTCAGTGTCTTCCCACACATTTAGACCAACAGCTACACAGATAAGGGCTAAAGGCAGAGGTGTCTTAATATACATCAATAGCAAGCATACCTTTTGGGTAGTCAAACAGGATGACGTCCTGGAGTTCTTCCATGTGCATATCGCCACAGTCAAAATCCTGTACCATATCCTAGCCAGCTATAGGTCACCTTCCACATTCCAAGAAGCCAACAATGCATATTTGGACCCACTGGAGACACTCACATCCAACCTAACACCCTACTCATGGGAGACTAAGTACCCCTCTATAAATTGGTAATCCTACACAGCATCAAATCTACAGGCACAGAGATTCCTGGACTTTGTAAATACAAACACCCTTGACCAAATAGTGAGTATGTCCACTAGAGGCTCCAACATATTTGTGCTGACAAATATGGAAGCACACTGCAACTCCCTCCCCCCTGTTTCTTGTCCTCCCTGGTAAGGTATGACCATAAATCATTCAAAATTAATATCAGCTGTAATCCCATTAAAACCAGCAACAGTTAGGAACTATTTTCAAGGCAAATTATTTGTTATTAAGTGATGGTTTATCAAAATTCAATGCCCTTCCAAACCCCGAAAACACAGCATCCTATACTGAATTGCACTCAGAAACTCTGTACAACCATGTCAATGGCTTCAAATAGTAAGGCCTAGGACAAACCCCAGAAACAAACCACCTAAGTGGCAACCCAAATTAAACATGTTCTACAACAAAAGGAAAAAAATATGGCAAAAATCAGGAAGGGTAATTCCCATAAAGTTAAAACTCCCTTATCAAAGTAAATAGGCAACTAAGATGGCTAATTGGGTCAAGTAAAGCCAATTCTGAAGTTAAGACAGACTCCCAGGTGATATAAAACCATAACGCCTTCTATAGCTATGTCAGAAACCTCAAGGGCAACATAGAGCAATGTGCTGAATTGGTGGTTAATGGTGCTATATTCACAGAGCCTGGTGATATAGCATACCCGTTAGTGGACAAATTCAGTTCCAACTTTACCTCTCCCCTCTCAACTCCAACCATCCCCCAAAAATACCCTCAAACATAACCTCTCCAACTATAACTAGGGAGCATGTACTGGCTGCACTCACTAAAGCCAAGAACACAGCCTCAGTGGGTCCTGACAACATCCCAGGATGCCTCCTAACTAGTCTAAAATATGACTTTTCAGGACCCCTGGAGTCATTATTTAACTACAGTCTTAAAACAGGCTTTGTGACACATGAATGGAGGACTGTGACTGCCATCTCCCTTCATAAGGGAAGACCTTCAACAGAACTAGGAAATTACAGACCCATTATTCTGACTAGTTTTATTTGCAAAACCATGGAAAGAATTATCATGGAAATTATCAACAAGGACATTGTGACCTCCAGACACTGGATCCATCCCAGTTTGGCTTTGTCAAAGGAATGTCATGTTTAATGAATCTGGTGAACTTCTATGAAAAGGTCATGAAAATGGTGCATACTGCCTACCTTGATCTGGCTACGGCATTTGATACAATACCCCACTCGGGCATTGTCACCAAACTTACAGACCTAGGTATAAACCCTTTTAAAATACGCTGGACAGCTAAGTGGCTCACTGATAGGACCCAGGAGGTTAGAATTGGTGAGACCACCTCCACAAAGAGGCTGGTCATCAGTGGAGTCCACCAGGGATCTGTATTAGGCCCACTCCTCTTTTGCATCTACCTCTTGGATGTCAAAGGCCTCTAGCTAACCAAAATTTCAGATAATTGTAAACTGCCAGCAATCACTTAATCCTCCCATGATGAGAGCACCCTTTAAGAAGGTCTATACATGCCAATGCTTGGTGCCAAAGCAATAGCTTAAAACTCAATACCAAGAATTGCATTAAGTACCTTTTTGGAAAGTCTGCCACCACAGTTAAGTATGTCATCAATAAAATACCCTTAAAAGATGATTAACTAGTCAGGGATCTGACAACTCATGTAGATTGTAACCGAGCCTTCCACCAACATGTGTCCAAGGTAGTAAGGAAATCCTTTTGTGTTTCTCAACTTATAAGTAAGGACAAGGCATCTAGGTCCAGAGAGGTCATCCTACCACTGTACTTGCCCCTCATCTGACCCATCATAGAGTATAATGCCCCCTCCAGTATGTACCTGCCCAGACACATTCAGCAAATGCAACATCCATAAAGGTTCCTTACAAAAAGCATGCAGGGAGTAAACACAATGCCCTACACTGATTACCTCAAAGCCCTGCATCTTCACTCAATATCATACAGACTTCTGAGAGGTGATCTTTGCCTGGCATACAAGACCTTCCTGGATCCTGTTTTGATGAACCTTTTGCAAATCTGGAAAACAAACAGCAGCAGAACTATCAGATTAAAAGATCTACATTTTGCTTGTGACATAAATATGACATGTTGGAGAAACAGATATCTTTCTCAGAGAATTCCCATTCTCTGAAACAGATTCCCCATCCATGTGAAGCAGAGTTCCTCCCTATCCCTATTTAAGCAAAACGTGGACCAATGGATGGGTAACTGGAAATTCGCCCTGGTCTCATTTCTATGTCTCTGATGGACAAAGGCAATTAGTTAATCACCCCTATATAAATCAGATTTGTGGGTCACATTTGGGTTGCATGGGCTAGGCTTACATGGGCCCTAGTGGTCGTTAGCCTATTTAGCCTATTATATACCTAAGAACCTATTCCTTTCCTCTAGAAAGTAAATAACAGCCATTGACTACTGCAGACTGGATTTCTACTCTAAGCTGAATGTATAAAGGACCACTGAAACTGACCCTCTCCAAAGACAGAGGTTCTGGTTATTGAAGATGAACCCCACCACCACCGCGACAGAGGTTCTGGTCACTTCTTTAACTCTAAAATCCTGTATATTTTTTATCTTCATCCCATAACAGTTTATGGGATAACAGACTAGACAGCGTCAAGGGTGAGTAATCTTGGACAAACTGTCAATGACCAACTGTAATAAACCAACTGATACTTGTAGCTAAATCATCATGTTTCACCCTGATTAAGCACTTTTTTCATAAACAAACTCTACTGATAACATATAAAACCAAAACTGCCACAGCAACATATCAAGTACATATAAGAGTTAACTATTTTCAAACAAAATTTTACAAATCTTCCTTTACCCTTTTTAATGTTTATTTAAACATAAAGAGAACATACAATATTCACTAAATTCTTTAGTATCACTCTTCGTTTCCTTACATACTTCATTCTGAATTGATGACAAAATAAATATTTGATCCAGTCTAATTCAGAACATTTCCATTTATCAAATATAACAGCTAAAAAGGTGAGTATTACAATCCATGTCCACAAGTAACATATGGTAGACATATTTAAATTTATGCAGCCAATACTTGGCATCACTGGATGTGAGTAACACACTCTAGTGGCATAATATGCATCTTCCATTAGGGTTTACCACGCCTTCTGAACAGCAATCACATCCCTGATTCATATGGCAATATTTTGATTCCATCCACCCCCGTGCCATATCTCCAACAAGGTTTGTTTGCACCCCATACCCTAGTCTACTAGGAGACCATTGACAGAACTGTATTAAAATAAGTGACGGCACGTTTATCTGGTAACTGATCTAAGCATGCTATTTTTTTATCTGTTGCATCCCCTTTGTTCTTCTCCTCTGATATTTATGCCAAAATCAGGCCATGTATCATAGGATTAGTCTTTTCATCTAGCAGCGTCCACACATATAAAAACATAGCCCACATTTTTATAACCCCTATGAGTTACTTAGCCTCCCCATGCAAACACTGGATGTAACCATTTCAAACCAACAAACTCATTGGCAGAAGAGAGTCCAAAGACCAGTTCCACAACTCATGCAAATAATTTCAAATTATATGGAAAAGGGAATGCCCAGCATTTAAATTTCTCTCTAGTTATAACTATTTCTATCCATTTCTCTGTCCCTCCCAGTTCACATACTTTCTTCTCTAATGGAATATTGTACTGGTGTTTCGAATTCTAGAAAATTTGTAATTTAGGAAACACATGAGGTCTCATTTTTGTGTAGTGTGGATGTACAGATAAAACAGTGATGCTTTAATCTGTCAGTCTTGATTTTGTAATCTCACACTACCCTCATGTTTAGGACTCGTAAGCTTTCTTCTAGGCATTTTCAATTTACTGGACTTCCAAAATAAGTCTGAGCAAAGTTTTTTTTTTATTATTTTATTGAGACAGTGTAGCTAATACATGCATGGTATATGCCATATAACATTTTTAGTATAAAGTACAATTTCCCTAGTTGACTCTTAAGTTGTATTTTTCTAGGCAGTAATTTTATTTAATAACTCTATATATACTGGATAGGCATTTGGCTCAATTATCTTAGATGCACCATACCCAGATATTTATATTGTGATACAGATCAGGTAAATTGGTCTATTCTGTAGTAGGTCTTTACTGGCTTTGTTCAAAGGAATTAATTTTGTTTTACTTATATTTATATAAAGACCCAAAATTTAGGGACAACTTCCATCATCCAAGGTGTTTTGGGTGCATGCTTATCCAGATGACAATCATCTGTAAACCATGCTGTGTTTAACCTTTATATACATTTTAATCTGAATCCTACAGTAATGATTTTTCAGAAGTTAGCACAAAAGTAGTAAAAAATGTATGCTGTATGACTGCATCTATACTACCGGAATAGATAGCTAATATTAAAACCTGTACATATAACGCAAGTACACCCATCCAAGTGCTCTCTTACTTGTTATAATCTCCTCCTCCTGTGCAGTTGCCTATTTTCTTTAACAGCTTCAGGGGTTCTGGAGAGAAAAAACAGCAGTACGCAAGATCTGTGGATGGCACGCACTGGCAGGCTGTAAGTGTAACTAACATAAATGTTACTTACAATACATAGGTGGTGTCTGTTGTCTAACTTCATCCTCCCATTAGTCTAGGAGGTCTGGATTGTGTCGACTGATGTCACTATAACGGTAATGTCACTGCTCCCCTGTGACTGGAATACCAGTGGCACAGGTGATAGCTGGGCTAAACTATTCCAGACTTCAGTTTTATACTGAGGCTCTTGAGACCCCATCTGCAGGAGTCTCTGGCAGTGATCCATATGCAGGAAGTGAAGAAAGATTTTTGACTCCTCCACACACAAACTCTGTGTTGTAAAAGGAGAATTACTGTCATTATCCAGCCATATCTCACCATGAAGAATCACAGAAAAAAATGGAAGAACATTTGCACCCAAAATGACTCTCATGTGTACCATCTGACATTCAGTGATAGACGGCTTATCTATATGGCAGATGGTGGGCTAGGCTAATATAGGTACTGCACTACAATGATACACAGTCACTTGAAGGTGTCAAACATGACAGTCCTGCATCCCTAGATCTGCTTTTAAGAAAGCAGATACTACAGCAAGAAGCAGTCCATGAAGCCATTCCATCGCTATCTCCACCTATGATAGCAATAGTGGCCATAAAGTACCTTGATTTTGCTACTGCAGAGCTACCACTTCCATGGCTACCTCTGCTGTGGAGCTGTCTACATCCATGACAGAACATCACAGTTGTTGTGGCAGTCATGGCAGTGGAATGTCCCAAAGCAGGCATCGCTTACAGTGGCACAGAGCACAAACACCTAGCCAGGGATATGATAAAACCACTACAACTACTGGTAGAGCCATCTCTCATGAGCAGCTGCATGCATGAGATGGTCTACCATACATGCCCTGGTCCTGTCCAGTACAGAGCCGCAGTACTAAAACTATTACTGAGGCTGAATTTCAGCAGACAAGTACACACACCACCAACACAGCCCCCACAGTACATACATACACACACACACACACACACACACACACACACAGTGAAAGCCAATACACACAACAGCATATTTTACTTTAATCAGCAACAGTACTTACACATTCCAGGTAAAGACAAACACCTGCTTCCTTACCCACCTGTACAAATGATAACTGCCCTGCCTTTGTACCTGCTAATTGGGTTGCCTATGCCTGATGCACAGCATGGCTAACATATGCATGGGTAAGCACAGCCTGGTGCTGGTTTTGTATACCTCACTTTTACTCTAATGTGTCTGCTTTACTCTTGTCACTTATATTCTGAAGCTATAAGCAAGCTGGTGCCTCTTTGCTAGTGCCACAGTATACTGTGCCTGCCTCCATATGGCATGATCACGCCCTGCTGTTGGCACTCACCTGACTCAGCCTCCAGTGTCAGGTGTACTGGGGACTGCTGCTCCTGCAGGTGCTCACCCTGCTACAACTGTCTCCTAAGTATGATATTGTATAACTATTTTTGCACGCATGCTAAGGTTGAACTGCATGGCACAACTGGATGAATCCAGATAGTGACAGCATGCCTTCAGCAGCCTAAACACATGCTCAGTAATGTTCCTTGTTTGCGACTGAGCATGGTTGTATCCCTGGTCCACTTGATTTTATGGATTTCTTAAGGGTGTCATCATCAAGGGTTCTAGGCATATCTGGCATAACCAACAAGATGCCCTTGGGGAAAGCCATCCCCTCCCAAAACAATAATACAGGTCACAGATGTGTCATATGTGGGAGTTGTGATAACTACATGAGTGGCCTGCAGGCACATTGTAGATTATATCATGTGCATAACAGACCACCTAGCAGTTGGAGTAATACCCTTTATGGATCAGATACCTCCTTCAATGTTCACCAAGTGCGGCCTTTATTTAAAAATGGACATGGTCTCAGGTACCTCAGGAAAATGGGCTAAGTCACAGATATCCAGCATAGTGCTGAATTTCTCCTATGTGATATGAGGGAATCACATATTCTCCACAAGTTAAAGCATGGCATTAAGAAACTGATGAAGTATTCTCAAAGCAGATGCCCAAGCTGTGTCCCTAAAAAGTTACTGAAAGGTCCCTGTAGCTAATATACATAAAGCCAGAAGTACTTTGTATCCACTGAAACAGGAACTCCACTCCCATGAGGATGCAGACGAGGACAGCAAACGTCCACTATTTCTTGCACTGTATCTTATGTATATGGTACCAGTCCACAATGTCAGTGCTGTGGAGCTGATGAAATCTGAAATGCAGTCGGATAAACCAGCACTAGGGGCAACAACATGCACTGCAGCATACAAAAGATGCAATAAGAGCCTTCTGCAGATACACATTCATTAATCCTGTGGCAACCCTTAACATTCTTCAAAAGTTCCTTTACATTAACATAAACATTCAAACAAGTTCAAATACGTTGTGGGCGAAGCTCCTTTGCACAGCGTTTATATGTTTACATCTACTAATTACTCCTCATTTATATAACCCAAACGACTCATTTAATAACGCTATTCATTACAGTGTAATTATATGGTCATTACCATATACCAGACCAACCCTGCTGTTTAACATTTACAGCTAGCAGTGCGTGTTTCTAAATCACACTCAACCTGCGCATATCTGTTTGTTGCACAAATTTGTCTAGTGTGATGCAGGAAAGTTTTCTGATACATACATAACATTAGCTGATAATGCCTTTTTTGTTTTTGAGAAATAATCAATAAGAGAATACATCTCAGAGATATGACAGATAGTATAACATAGGAATCATAATAGTGATTATATATCTTGTTTGTAGTTGAGCTGAACATATGACTGCAATGTATTTTTTAAGAATGAATAAGTAATAAATTAATAAAGATGTACATTTTTTGACACAAAAAATAAGTAGTTTTGATAAGTTAATGGCTTCACATTATAACATTACTAATGTATGCAACTATATTATATAACAAATGCTATTAGATGGTAATAGCTCCTAATGTCACTCAAATGGTATGTGACTTTAAATCACAGAACTCAAAAAGGCTTGACAGGACCAATAATATGAAACTTGTCAAGAATGTGAAGAAACAAATAAATATTCAAATGGAATGATGACATATGCAAGAATTCTCTATTTTTTCTTTTATTTTTTGATGCTTGAACATAAAAAAATAATGATCATCATTAGGGGCAACTATCTGATAAGCTGGGATGAAAACAAAATGTATTTTTTAAACCTTTGCTCCAACTTAAAAAATAAACGGTTTGCTACAATAAAATATCTAAGTTTGCATCCAACTTACCAAACCATTCATACCACTGCCTAGCACTGAAGCACCTACACTGGCTCAAACTACCTAGTTACCTTACCTACTCCCAACTGCTTACTGTCCACAAAATAATACACAAACCCGACACCTGCCTATCACTACAAAACATCGTCAAACATTACTTCCCTCATAGGAATCTCTGCTCACAAAACAAATATCTCCTGACCAGGACCAAGTCTCATAATAATGGAGACGACTCATTTTACTCAACCTATGTTGCTAAGCATTGGCACGCTATTCCACTTACCCTAAAATAAGACATTATCACACATTTCAAACACAACTTAAAACAACCCCTAACTTTCCCATGGCTATGCTTGTGCTCCCATCCTGACTAAATCCACCTTTCTTTCTTTCTGTTTCGCTTCCATTGTTATTCTCGCTGTCAATCACCCTGACTCTTTCACCTTTCTTATACTAGTCTCTTTCGCTTTCATTCCCACTACTCCTTCCCCAACTAACCTATATCCATAACCCTCTCCTACTAATATGTCCTCCTTACCAACTTCATCATCTTACCTATCTACTGTTATTTCAATCTGTTCTCTATCAGAATATGTTTTTTCTTGATTATATCTGTCTATACCCTTCCTCCTCCTCTATTTTCTGTTCCTGATCTAGTGACATCCTACCTCATTAATGTCAACATACACATACTGAACCTATGTGCATTATGATTGCTCTTGTATATCCAGCTATTACATGTTAACGTCTTTGACTTATGTAAAATAATATAACTTCTAAAGTATATGATAAATGTCTTTACTATTTATCTCAATAGTACCTGCAAAGTAATGCTTTAAATGTTTAATTTTTATTGTTGTTCACTGTAAATATGGGTATATGTGGAGTTTTCTCCTTGGGGCTTCACACTGAAAATAGGACTCGTGCCCAGTTGGACTTTTCCAGTATGTAGCGGTTAGTGTTGTCACCTCACAGCAAGAGGTTCTCTGATTCGATTCTCTGCTGGAGCTCCTACTGTACAGAATCTGCATGTCCTCCCTCCAGTCGAGTGAGTTTTAAAGACATGCAGGTAGGTTTGTGTGTGTGTGAGTGTGTACGTGTGCACCTTCTGTGAAGGTAGGGTGCCGGACCGGCAACTAGACACGGTAAAAACACCACTGCCAATCAATCTGTGGACCGGATATCCGCTGTGGCGACCCCTAACCGGGAAAAGCCGAAAGACATTGCTATTAAATCACAATGTACACAATATTAGTACACACGTATTAATAGTAAAAAAAAAAACAACAGTGACATTTTCATTATTTTTAAGCAGTATACATAAACATTTTTGTAACAATTATAATTCACTCTAGCTACATTACATAAATTGCTCAGTTTCTACCTTCCCTCAAACCTCACTCTTCTTCTTGAATGTTATATTGCATTTATTGTTCCCACAAATTATATTTCTATGCAATTTTCTGATTCTGTTTTCTAAAGATCCCGCCTCCAGAGCAGTTGTCACAGGTGGTTTAGATTTTGACTTCCATTTTCTATTAATTGCTTTTTTGGGCAGCCAACAGCATTAAAATTAGTAAGGTCTTATTATGTCTAGCCAATTTAGATACTATGTCCCAGCTCAGAGGAATCAATCCCTTAGTTACAAGCATTTGCTCCCCCTACAGTTCTGACAAAGTACTCTGTACGGAATATTTAAGACAAAGTACTCTGTATAAAATATTTAAAATCTGCCAACTTGTTCCACTCCCAGACATGCTCTCAGTTGCCTGTTTCCTATCACACCTACAGCATTTGCTATTTACATGAGGAAAAACCTCTGAACAAATGATCAGAAGTTCTGAAAGATTTTGTTGTCAAGACAGCATCAGAGTTGTCTGTGGACAGGACATCCAAGGTATGGAGTAGCCTTATTCCTCATTTATTGGTTCTGGAAAGAAGGCAGAAAGACGGAGAGCTTGGAGTAAGGTAAACTCAGTTACCAGTTTAGGCATAAATGAAGAATTTGTCCTTAAGAAAACCTCATCTTTGTGGAAAATGATATCCAAGAGCTTGCAACTCAGATGCAGAGGTCACAGCAATAAGTAAGACTATTTTCCATGTCAAGAACCTCAAGTTAGCATGACAATTTCTTTTATATCCAGTAGCGTACACACAAGGTAATATAATAACATTTAATATGGAAGTAGTCAACATGCTTAAAGAAAAGGGATTAATATATTGGCATCAATTGCTAAACTCTGGAAAACCTCTGACAATAGACCAGATTAAACAGAAATTAAATATGGAAGATAGTTCGTGGTTACATGTACAAGAATTAAGACAGTATATATTAAGCAAACAAGAAACAATGCAACCATCAATAAGACAAAATGTTCCTAACCTTATAGAACATATAATATTACTAACGAATCAACCCATTACTGGAAAGGGATACTTATCATCTATTTATAAAACAAACAAAAAATAAAAATGCATAATAATGACAAAATATGGAATTATTATAGATCAGTTAATGGACATGTGCCAAATGACAGAGATAAAAAAACTAATTCTTCTCTCTCCAAAGCAGACATCACTTTCATTACATTGGAGACTTTCTACATGGCAATTCATACACAGATCTTATGTAACCCCTCATAAAATGGAACTTATGTTTAAGAAAAATATTGGCTGCTGGAGATGTGATTTATCAATAAAAGCAGACTGGCAACATATGTTCTCTAATGCCATTTGATTAAACCATATTGGGATAAAATAAATTATTTTCTGCAAATGGTATTCAATGATAAATTCCAGATTTCCAAATCTATTATTTTGTTTAATGTACCTGTACCCGACTGTGTGCCAAGAACAAAATATATAATCTTATGGACTCTCCTAGCTATTGCAAGGAAGAACATTACATCAAACTGGAAATCCAAAGCTTCTCCAACTTTTAAGCAATTCATGAATATGGTGTCAGCAGTATCGCAATTGGAAATGAACACTATTAAAGGAAGAACTGAAAGAGCTACATCATTATACGTAGCATGGCAAAAAGTAACTGAAATACTGGAGAATAATGACTGCAGCAGATTATAATCAGGAAACAATTGTATAGAAAGTCAATTATATGTCAACAATAGACACCCTTGTAAATACTTTATTTTGGTTTTAATGTTTGATATCTGTTTAGAGGTTTTAGCCTACCTTTTTAAATAATTTGTAAATACTTCATTGTCATAAATAACCTGCATTCATGTTTTCTTGTTTTTGGAAATGAATAAAAATATTTAAAAAAAAAAAAGTTAGCATGACAAGCTGGTTCAAATGGAGCAAGAGTTAAATTTTCTAACACAAAATGAGTCAAAGGATGTGCCACCTTTTTCAAGGAGGTTTCATATGCAGCACTCCTTTTAAAAACACTTTGACATGAAACTGCATAGAAACAGGGGGGATCCATGGGCTGACATGCTGAAATGGATGACAAATGAACCTTATTTGAGGAGTAAGACATGCTATAGGATAGTAACTCACAAAAATAATGCAGAGCCAGACAGACATGTCCTAATCAATGCTTTGTTCTTCGCACCAGCAAGAAAACTTTTAACATTTACTAACATGATTTTTCTAGTTACAGGTTTTCTTGCGTCCATTACTTGCTGCAAGCCCTCTGAAAAACGTGCCTAAAAGTATTAAAATTCTGTCACCCAAGCAGTCAGTTGTAGTTATTTGGGATTGTGATGTCTCAAACACCTCAGTCTCATGTGAGTAAATCCAGTTTGTGAGAAAGCTTGTGGTAACTGTCCCTGGTCATTTCCAAAAGGAGAAGCACTGTTGCTAGGGCTAGAATGGAGTTACTATAATGAGCTCAGGGGAGTCCTTATAAATCTTCAGAAATAAGTGGATATTAGTGGAAAGGGTAGAAAGCACACATGAACATTCCTGTCCATGGAAAAAAATGCATCTGTCTTCCAGGTCTTCTTGCATGGAGTCCTGGGGCAGAACTGCGCTAAATGACTATTGTGAGTGGATGAAGATACTGAGGTTTTCCCCACAGATGGATCAAATCTTGGATGATCCTCAGATTCAGTTTCCATTTGTGAGGGTGTGTCCTGGTCCACTTCAGCTTGTCTGTCACATAGTTTTGTTCTGATGGTATGCCAGATGCCTGTAGTGGGAGACTGTGCTGAAAAGCTATATCCCAAGCTACAATGGCTAATCTGCACAGAGGGCAAGTCCTGTTTCCCCCTTGCTTATGTACCACATCCCTGTGGTCATTTCTTTAAACACATGTAGAGGTGCTGGGACTACAGACAACTGAGAGAGTTGACAGCATTTATAAAAGAGCTAACATCTCTTATGTTTATGCATTTTTGTCCGTCTTTTTTGTCCCAATAATGCTACTCTTCAAGCAAGGTCTGGAGCGTCTGTTGTGACTGACTGTGCTGGAACAAGAAGGGAGAATGGGAGACCTGGATTCCAAGATATTTGGTGTCTCCAACACAAAATCTTCCTTTTCACAAACCCAAAACTGGAATCTGAAATGTTAGGGGATGTTGATGCTGGGACCAGAAAGTCTTACGGTAACACTGGATTCTTCTCACATGGAGTCTTCCAAGGGGTATCACAGATGACATGAGACCCAGAAACCGGAGGAATTCCTTTGCTGAGACAGTTGTCTGAGTGCAAAAAGTCAAAAATAGATATAAACACAGATCTTTTTTTTTCCTGTGGAAGAAAACCTCTGAACCAAGATGTCCAGTAGACATTCTAGAAAAAGAAAACAATCGCTTAAAAAGGAGTAAGACAAGATTTATGCATGTTCTCTCGAGTCCCAGTCTGTGTAGGACATCCTAGAGATTCCTGATACTTTGAAGAAAGAGTGCAAAGATTAGCAAACCATCTAAATAAGGAAAAATGTGAATACCTTGCAGTCTGCAGTAGGCTATCACAGTAACTGGACACTTTGTGAATCCCTTAGAGCAGTAGATAGACCAAAGGGTAATGCAGAGAACTGATAATGTGATCCAGACACAGAAAACCTTAAGAAATATATGAAATCTGGATCTATTTGAATGTGATAATATGCATCTTTTAAATCTTAGATCACTAAAACGTCAGATGGGGAATAAGGGGTAACATGTTGTGGAGTGGTAACATTTCATTTCCAACTTGGGGATTATCACAAACAGGTTCAGACAAGAAAGGAAAGATCCAAAACTGGTATCTAAGAATCTTCTTTCTTTTGTACCAAATGCATACTTGAATAAAACCCTTCCCCTAACTGAGGGGGGATGGACAACTTCTATTACCCCTGAGCGAGCATATGGTGAATGACAAGAAGGAAGAGAAGAGATTGGTCTGGTGGGTGAGGAGGAATCGCCTAAAAAGGTAAGAGAGACTCTCTCTGCTGTCTGCAACCTTGCTGGATTACTCTCAGAACCCATCTGTATGAAACACTCCATCACCAAAGACAGAAATGAAGGTTCAGACTTTCTAGAAAGACTGTGGGACTACCAGAGCAGAGGGACTACCAGAGCAGAAGCGGAGGAAAGTATTTCATATAGTCATTCCAGTTCTTATTGTAAAGCTATAGACAGGCACATTAAAGAGGCATGGAAAGATAGACATGGAAGGTGTAAACCATACTTTACCAACAATGCAACAGTATGTGACCCACATGTAGGTAATGTTGCTGAGAGTAGTGAGATGCTACGACAGATCACGAATGAAAGTAGTAATGA
Source organism: Protopterus annectens (assembly GCF_019279795.1). Classification (NCBI taxonomy): domain Eukaryota; kingdom Metazoa; phylum Chordata; order Ceratodontiformes; family Protopteridae; genus Protopterus; species Protopterus annectens. Next base: position 1,886,047,835 of record NC_056726.1, read on the forward strand.
TCTGAAAATAACTTTGACATATGCTAGTAATATAAATATGATCTGCGATGTCATCAATAAGAACTGGAATATACTCTCTACTTTGGCTGGGTTGAAGGAGATAGTAGGAGACAATCCTAAGTTTAGCTTTCGAAATAATAAGACCCTAAGGAACCATCTTTGTTATAAATCTAGTTTAAATAGGACTACTCTTAGATCAGATAGAGTAGGTACATATACACGCAGGAGTTGTACTGCCTGTGCATATATACACACAGGTACTAACTTTGTACACCCTAAGCTAGGCTTTAGAATAGAGCCTTCTCACTATGCTGACTGTAAAACAGTCAATGTAATATATTTGAGTTATTGCGTCACATGTTTTTCATATTATATTGGCATGACTAATCAACAGTTCAAAGACAGGATGCTTGAACATATGAGGGATATAAGAAATAAAAAGGAAAGTAGTGCCTTGGCTATGCACATCAAGAATGAAGGTAGTGAGCATATGTTTAAGTTTCTAGTCTTGGAAATACTTGCAGTCAGAAAAAGGAGAGGAGATATGAGGAATATTACTAAGGCAGCTGAACAAAAATGGATTATGTGACTGTACGCTGATAAGGCGCCTGGTTTGAATAATATGGTCTCCAGTAAACCTTTCCTGAAAGTGAGACAGTTGAGACACTAGATGTAGTTTATGTATGCTGTGATGTTTTTAAAAATGTTAAGTATGGCTTTAAATAATTTAATTGTTATGAACTGAAGTAATTAATGTTAATTGGAATACTATTTAATGTGGCTGTTTTAAGTCATTTTTATCCAAGTCTGATGAAGAGGCGAACCACTGAAAGCGCTTACTTACAATAAATTGGATATTCTGCTGTGTTACATCCAGTGCTACGGTATTTTTTCTCATGACCTCCAATCCTTGTCAGAAGGAGAGAGATTGGTAGTAACCAAATGTTTAGCAACAGCTGGATTCAAAACAGCAACCTATAAAAAGATTTAGGAACTACAGTCCATCTTCTTTCTTGGGGGTAGCAGGCTGGCTGTCTGGGAAGTTGAAGGCTATGACAAAAAAAATTCTTCAAAGCAGAAAGAAGAGAAAAAAACAGGAGTAGGTTCTGGAAATTCCAGATGTAACAAATCAGACTTTCCTGAGGGCTGAGAAACACTAAAACAACTGATTCAGTCTGCAAATAGTTTCAGAAAATGAAAATCCTTCTGAAGTACTTGCTGAAACCACACTCCCTTCAGAATCTTAGTCAGAAACTTGTGGAAACAACACAATCTGTCCCTTCACAATCATTTTGAGGTTCAAAGTCCTGAATCTCTGTAGAAATTACGAAATCCATTTTTCGTTTACGAGAAGCAGCAATACAAAAACAGTCAAGAGCCTGCACTAAACCCTGATCTAAGCATAACCAATTACCATGGCCGGCCTTAGGCATAGGCGAACTAGGTGACCGCCTAGGGAGCTGTAAAGACCAACCTCTTAAAGGGTGCAGTTTTTATTTATTTTAATTAACAAAGTTTGCGCTCTTCTCAGCGCCCTGCTGAAGTGTAACCGGAAGCCGACTATGGGTTATGGGGGTGAGCGCCCTCCCACTTACAGCTACAGGTTGGCCAGGACAGTTTAAAAAAAAAAAAAAGTTACTTTGTGGTTCGGAAGTCTGCTGTAAGGAGTAACGTGCGTACGTCAAGACACATTTGGGCATTTTGTTTAGAAAGGTTCTGTTCTCCTCCTTCCCTCCGCTTGGTTTGAGAAAAGTAAGCAACGGTAAGTTCAGCAACAGCATCAGTCAGCATGTCCGAGGTATAACCTGTAAGCTGTAAACAATGCCATGCCTCTGTTTGAAGTGAAAACGGTGAGCAATAAATACGCAGGTTACAGAAACAAGAGTGAAAAACTCAAGTTTCTGTATTATTCAACATACAAGGATTTTTTTTTCGTGCTCGCTAAGCATATAAACATTTGTTATTCCAAAATGTTATGAGTTTTGATTTTAAACATCATAATCTAAATGTGCTCATTTCTCTTTGTATATTATGCCAATTTTGCCTGCAAAGAGACCAGGCAGCTGGAGTTCGAGTTTGGAATGCTCCATTGCTGTTATCAGCATATGGCTCTTTGCTGAGGAAAATCCTACAGCGATGGTTTCTGCTGATCAAGAAATAAATCAGTGAAGAGTTTTGAAAATTCCTAAAGTTTTGTCATTGTCTGTCATTCACTTATGTTGTGTGTCTTGCAGTATTTTGTATTTAGATAGTTTTAACACAAATCCCAATGTACTGTCTGTATGATTCTGTATAATAAATGCAAGAAGTGATTTTTTTTCCAAGTCTCACTCAGAATGTGACTTTATAAAGTCAGAACAAAATGTTCTTTTGGTACTTACAAATTAATTTTGATACAACTGTAAATAATGGCATTTATCATGTTCATGCAGTGCACTGAAGAAATGTTAATATTGTATTTTTTTGGTGAAAATTACCTTAACCTGCAGAAATCATAATGTTGTTTGCCAAATAAAAATGCAATGCCATAATTTTGTCAAAAATTAATAAAACGTTCACCTTATAACTCTTCTATGTAAACTAAACACATACAGAATCTCAAAAATCTTTGTGAAAGGTTACTTCATGCGCCGACTTCATCATCGCATGATAAAACTGGACTGCTCATTTACAGCACTATGCTTTATGAAGTGGGCATTACAGGTGATGTATATTGAAAGTGCATCATTAAAACAGAAAAATATTCAAATGATGGTTAGGAGTTAATATATCTGTCATACCTCATGAAGTTAGGAAAAGCTATTGAAAACCTTCTCAGTACTTCCCTCAGTTTGTATTTTAGCTATGAGGGCAGTATGTGTCTGTTCCAGGCAGGAAATGACAATGATGCCCCAGATGGTATGAGAAGGTATGTGTGTTTGTGTGTGTGTGTGTGTGTGGGGGGGGGGGGGGGTCATACTGGGAGGACTGACAAAGAAAAGATTATGATGAAAGGCTTTATAATTCTGGAACATGAGGACGCCTTCCTTGAGATCAATAAATGGGCAGTTGTGGATTAGTATTGATCACTAAATTGCAGTTATATTGTTAGCATGAGAGGAGGTTATATCCAGCATTAGGTATGGATCACATAAGTGTAAGATGCAGCACTGCAGCATATACACTGTGTGAAAAAGATGGGCACCCAAAGTACAACACCGTACCACTCATTTGACACTGCACATAAGACATTATATATGACTGGTCATGCTGAGACCTCTACCCTGTTAACCAAAGCGTACATAAAATAAAAAAAAATAAAAATTATAAAGTGAAATATGACTGCCTATGTTGCCTAATATCCACCTGATAACAGGTGTGACTAACGGGAATCTAATTAGACACACAATGACTATAAATCAGTTGTTTAATTTTGTTTATTTTTAAAAGTGTGTGCAGGGGGGATAAAAAGAATCCAAGAGACCATGGTGGGTGGGGGAATGGTATGAAAATTTAGGTGCTGTAAATAGAAAGTTGCAGAGCTAGGGATTTATAGCCCAGTTCTCGTCCGTTGCTGTTATCATGACTAACTATGAAAGCAGCAGAATATTTTGCAAAAAACGCTGACAAAGAGAAATATAAATGGGCATATAAACAAAAATGCACATATAGATAGAGAGAGAGAGAGAAAGGAAGAGAGCTGTTGTATGGTGCCCGTGTTGTGATAGTGTTTATCTCTGATCTGCATATAAAGACCAACATATTAAACTATAACAACTTCTGAGTCACCAGGCTGACATAACTAAATGAATGCATGATGTGAAACTAAATGAATATCATTCCAATATGACACGTTGAAACCCAGTACCTCTAAAGAAACTTCTTAGCCCCAGCTGCACAAAACTACTTAACTCAAGTACATATATCATTGAAATACATGTACCAAAATTAGGTGAGTTTCTTGCAATGACAACAATGACAAAGTAAAGACAGCAATATCTACATTTTAAGGGTGGATAAGGGTTCTACACTCCTAAGTATGTCTTGCTTTGTATGAGATGCCTAGCAACTATGAACTTCTTGTCAATTTTAGTCATTTCCTATTGCAGTATTGCCAGTTTACCATTTTTTTAATGTAATATAGGCAATTAATTCTTCAAGGGCAACAGGCACTGAATTTGTAGATGAGACATTAGATGTAAAGTTGTTTGCCAGTGACAATCTCTTCATTAGTCACAGATTTCTTTAATGTGGAATTGTTCAGATGATTTCTCTTCTGCAGAGATTGTTTGTATTGAGTGATATTGGTGGATTGTAATGACAGAAGTCTGAGTAGCCTTTTATGGTTGAAATTTTCTGAAATGGATAGTTTTGTCATTATTGGTTTATACATTTTGTTTCTTTGCTTATTAAAAGAATGCTTAAAACTACAAATTTAAAACACATTCTAAATAGTGGTGCTGTATTACATAAGGAATATAATTTAATGCAATCAGGAAGATGAATTGAAGAACAAATACATAGGATCATAGGTTGGTACTGGGCTATCTGCCCGAAGGCATATATTAGCCCAGCCACGTTGTGCGGTATTCACCACCCCTTTAGTAGTTCCCTAGACCCTTGTACTAGCAGCTAGTACCCTTGGCCCCTATCTAGTAGTGCTGTTGGTGTGATCCCCGGCGTGAACTTTCTGTTACCTATCCACTCATCATGGTTCCTCTTGAAGAGTGACAGTGAGGGGCTCTGTCTTATGTAGATCAGGACCCTGTTCCATAGTAATGGAAGTCTCTGCGAAGGGAATCTATCCCTCCAGCATGTTCTATTCATTGTTGTGTTGAGGTTTATATCCCTAGAGAGTGTAGCTCGAGTAGATTTGGTTTTGCTAAGACGGAGTATGTTCAACAATTCTGGGTTGGACATGGCTCTGTACAGAGATCGCCTCTGAGAAAGCGGTATGCAACAGAGAACAGTCTTAGCTTTTTCAATCGTGCTGCATAGGGGCAACTGTTTGAAGCCAGTAATCCTCTTGGTTAGGTACCTCTGTGGTCTCTCCAGCTGCTGGAGATATCTAGCCAGGTACATTCCAATTGGTACATTGTACTCAATAATGGGTCTGATAAGGGAAGAGTAGAGGGGCACCATTACATCCTTAGATCTTGATACGAACATGTATGCATGGCTGTAAAAATGTGTGCAAGGAGTCTGTTTTGAAAGCAGACCAAATGTAAACTTAATCCTCCACTGACCAGATGCATTTTCTATAAATATGGGTTTTCATGTAGTTTCAGTGGCAGAGAATTGTACTGTTCATGCTAAGCCTGTTTTCATTGCAATATTGTATTGTTTATCAAATGGTATTCTGCGTTTGTGCTATTCTAGCTTAAGCTTCTATACACAGGGAGGACAGAAGTTGCTATTCTACTTTCCTGAGCTGTAAGGTTTGCTCGCCTACCCAGAGAAATTAAACTGTTTAGATTAACCTAAGCAACCCTTTGAACCAAGGCACATAGGCCTCTATTTTCTGAAGACACGACTTTTATAGTAAAGTATGTGTGAAGGAGCAACAGATAAAGCAGGCTTATTAAAGGAAATTTCCATCTTCACTTGCAGTTTAAACTACATTGCAAGGTATCCTTTTCTTCTATGCATTTAAATAATTAAAGGAAATGACTGGACTGGCTATCTTGGGGAGTGAATGACTGGAGTGGCTTTTTTTGGGAGTGACCTACTTGTGGGCGTGGCTCATAGGGGTGTTTCATGAGTATGTCGTGGGTAGGGCTTAAGGGCACCGGAGCACTACTTTGCCTAGGGCGCCATATCAGCCAAGGCCGGCCCTGCCAATTACTCCTGAACAGAGTAACCAAGACAGGAGAAGACATATGTTAAAGTTTTTGTTTCTTTTTAAAAGGAATTTCTGAAGAAATAGACTCACTTTTGTGAAAAAAAAAAACAAACACTCCCAAGGTATGGAAACAGCTTTCTGGGTAGGCAGAGCAGCTTGCTCTGCTCCTTCTCCTAGGACTGACGAGAGTGTCTCTCCCTCGTCTGCCAAGGGCACCCTATCAGCTGTACAGTACATGTCTAATCCCTGGCTTATGGTAGCTGTGGGGACTACACCAGCGAAACACAAGAAAAACAGACAAATGGTCCAAGGAATCATTTTTGGCCACAGAAGAGTCATTCACCTGTGGCTGAGGTACATTAGTAGCCTGCTGGGGAGGAAAAGGCTGTTTAAACAATTTTCTTCTTTTTGTGGCTAGAAGGACCAAGGAACCAGAAGATTGTTACATAGTTAAGCCAAAAAAGATGCCTTGATTCATGAGAAAGCCTGGTAGCAAGTCAGAGTAAAACAGGTAAGTTGAAAAAAGTAACATTCCTCCATTAAAAGACAGTACAAAGTACTTTAAACACTTACCCCAGTTCCCAAAAGTAAAATAAAAATGAACTTTTACCAGAGAAGAAATAAAATTAGTTTTAACAATTTTTACCATAAAAGTAAAAAAGTAATGATTCTATTTAAAACTGATAAAAACTCTAATGGTATGCATTACAAATACTTTTACCTCGCACATTTATTTATTTGACATTTCTTAACCAGGTTAGTTCAATTGAGCAAGGTGTCCTTTTTTGGTGGAAACCAGAGGAGAAAAGCTCTAGTGTAATACAATAAATTGTGAACATAATACAATCAGAGCAATTGACAAAAAGCCAAAATTACTGAAAATTATATACAATACTGTTACATATCCTGGAAATATTGAGAGATTCATATTTACATAGATTGAAGTAGCAAATAAACGTAAGGTGTATTAAGGTTTGAGTTGACATGAAGTACACAAAGCAGAAATTACTAAATTTTTATCAAACATTTTTTTACAGAAAATTTTTTTTCAATAATTTTTCTTTTTCTTTTTACATTAATAAATGTCACAGATAAAAACATCTTACAACATGACCGTATTTTTTTTTTTTTTTTTTTTTTTTTTTACAGAAAATGTATAGGTTTTCTGTTATAAAAGGTAAAATGGAGAGAAAGAAAAGCATTAAGCTGACATGGATCCTCGACATCCCGCAGAGGAGTCTGATGGCAGAAAAACTCTGAAGGGCTTGACACCCAGATCTGACTTTTAGTCAGCTTAACTTGAGCTGAATAATGGTTTGGGTGCATCGAAGGTGCCTTGAGGCTTTGGAAGCTTTCTGGCTTGTTAAATCTTTAGCAAGATATAACCTGTGTAGCTTAGATTACTGCTGCAGTGATCTACATGAACATAGGATCAAAGTTACTAGGCTATTGGCCCTGAGGCCCTTACAAGTCTAGCCAAAAATTTAGCCCATGATCCGACGAGTTAGTCCCGATGCCCCTGCCCAGCAGGGACACAGGTGGAATCTCAGGGGTGTATTTTCTGTTCCCCGTCCAGTTATCCAGGTTGCACTTAAAAGGGGATAATGACAGACTCTGCTCGACATGGAGAGGGAGTCTATTCCAGAGAAGGGGAAGTCTCCGGGACACAAATCTGTCCCACCAACTACTATTGATATCACAGACCAGGCTGAAGTCACGTGTGGGTTACTCAAGTGGAGCTTGGCTTGCGGACATGCAAAAGTCCCATCAAGGTGAGGTCTGAGATTGCTTTGTATGCCAAGACAATGTCACCTCTGAGGAGTCTGTAAGAGACTGAGTAGAGGGACAGGACTTTTAGCCTCTGTGTACGGTAGAGGTTTGAGGCCCTGGATTCTCCTGGTGAGGAACCTCTGTGGTCTCTCTAGCTGCTGCATGTGCTTTGTGTGGTACATGCCGAAAGGGGCACTGTACTCAATAACTGGACTTATAAGGGAAGAATACAGGGATGCAATGATCTTCTTGTCCCTGGAAGAGATACCCTTCCTAATGAGATAGGCCATATAGAAAGCCTTCTGTGCAATGGAGGAAATGTGGTGGTCAAAAGTCAGGTTGCTGTCAACTTGGGTGCCCACGTCCCTCATGACTGATTGTGCACTTAGGACCTTGTTATCAATGTGATCATTTGTGGGAATGCACTCTCCCCAAAGGGGGATGATGATGCATTTTTTCACATTCAGTTTGAGGCCATGATGTTCTTCGTGTTTCACTGTTGCAGTCATCACACTTGGGTTATCTGCCTGCAGGTAGCCCTCAGTCGGCCCGAATACCAGAATCTTGGGATTTCTGCATCGGATGCTGTCGCCTCTTCCATGACGTCAGGTCGTCAGGGGTATAAAACATGCAGCCGATGCCATTAGATCAGCTTTTCTTGCCATGTGGGAGCCCGAAGCAGAAGCAGTTTGCAAGTGCCGGTCGGCCGCTACCTGAAGTTTTCAGTTTTCAAGTTTCAAACCTGATGTCTTCTAAAGCTAAGTACCCCATTGGGGATTCTTTTTTCTTGCTCTAACCGATGTCAGAAAAAGTTAAAAATTGTCTTGCCTGTGGAAAGCAAATACCTCACAGAGATTTTCATTCTTACTGCATCACCTGTTTAGGTGCAGACCACGACGTTCCTCGCTGTCAGTTTTGTGCCTTGTTTAACGCCCAAGCTATTCGTCGGGCTATCTTTGTTGCTAAATTCTTTGGCTCTCATTCGCCGTATTCTGAAATGGCTTTGATAAGCCATCCGACTACCGATGTTACGAAAAAATGTAAGGATAAAGACAGACACAGACCGCATAGGTCCGAAACTGCCGACGATGCTTCCGTTAAGCTAGTCGCCAGTCCGCCGGTACTCAGTGAGGTGCCTTCGCAGCCTCTGATACCCACTTCTACAGATTTGCAGGCCTCTGCTGAGACCCATTTGGAGTCTAGTATGCCACGAGATGCTTTTTCGATTATGGAACCTGCGGATGTTTCTACCTTGGATGGGACCGGAGCCACTGTGCAGGCACTGGCTTCTGAGGGTGTTTTCCGGCCTTCCTATGCTCGTATTAAACAGACTACTGCATTTCAAACTAAAACGACAAGAGTTTCTCAGGCCCAGAGTTCGCATTACACCTAGAAAACAGACTACCAAAGCGCATGCTCAAGCTCCCAAGCCACAGAAACAAATGCGTAGAATGGCTGAAAAACTCATAACTCTAATTAGGGGAAGCCAGCCTTCCCCCTCTAAAAGACACAGAATTGATTTCCTTTCTGATTCAACAGACTATGCGTCCGATGACTCTCCGATTACCAGGACATACGCTGATCTACCTATGAGGATTCAGATGCAGAGGATTCCATTCTCTGCCTCCCCTCCAGAGGGCTTTTCTTTTGGTGAAACCTTGCATACCTTAAGAGAGCATTTCCGGTGGGAATGCCAGGACTACCCACAGTCCAAAAAGAGACTCAGAGAATTTTTTACACTTGCCTCAGCACAGTTCTCTATCTATACCCCCTGTCCTGGATATTGTAGATGATGTTTTCATGGAATCCAGTCTTACTCCTGATACTTTACCACCAGTTCTTAGAAAGCTTGACAGGTACTACAGGGTACCTGACTCTCACAAATTTCTCTAAGAATCCCACTGCGGATCCAGAGACCATTTCCCAGGGACCTAAAGGTATTAAGGCTACTACAGCCAAAAATCCTACCCCTTCGGACAGAGATTCGGGGGCTTTAGACAGATGGGGCAAGAAGGTATATACCTCTGCAACTCTTGCCATCAGGGCTTTAAATTGCCAGTTTCACATGTTGAAGTACCAGCAGCATATTATGGAACTAATTAAACAAAAAATGTGTTGCTTCCAGACTTTGCAGAAAATAAAGATTTACAAGAGTTAATGCATTCTGCAAACCAAGTCAGTAAACATACTTTGCAGTGTGGATTTGATGCCTTAGAAACATCTTGCAAGGCTGCTGTCACTGGGTCTGTACTGAGAAGGCATGCTTGGCTGAAGGAACATATCTTGCCAGACCATGTCAAAGCAAAATTACTAGATATTCCATTAAACCAGGAATGTTTGGCACAAAAGCAGAAGAGGTTCTTATAAAGATGGAGGAAAAAGCTAAATCTATGCAAATTGTTAAAGATTTCTTACAAGTACAGCCACCTAGATTCAGTAGGCACTGGCCTTCTAAAAACTGGTCCTTTCCAGTCCCTACCAGGTTTTCTCAGCCCAAACCCAGGGGCAACAGACCACCAAGGCTACAGTCTCAGGGTACACAGAGATCTAAACAATGGAGTACTCCCCCCTCAAAAACAGGGAGTGGTAAGACACCCCCTAATGGAAAAAAATCACAATGACTTGTCTATAATCCTTCCCAGCCATGCCAAAGTACTTGCACCCCTAGGAGGACAACGCTCCCTGCTTGCAAAAAACTGGATGTCCATTACCCAGGATCTATGGGGCCTAAACATTGTATCCCAGGGATACAGATTCTACTTTCACTCACTGCCAACCCCAAGCGGCTTGCCAAACCTTCCCCCAAACCAGTGGGCACAGGCTCAAAAGCAAGTACTTTCTCTTCTCAGTATCAGGGCTATTCGACCTGTTGCAATAGAGCAGAGAGGATAGGGTTTCTACTCCAGACTGTTCCTGGTGCCCAGAAAAGAGGGCACTTGGTGCCCTATCCTGGACTGTCCCATTTTCAACACCTTCCTGGTGGTCCCAAAATTCAAAATGCTTACACTACAACAGCTGCTTCCTATGCTAGCCATGGACTCCTGGCTAGTCATCCTAGACCTAAAAGAAGCTTATCTGCAAATCCCTATAAGGGAATCTTGCAGGAAATATCTACGTTCTCTGCACTTCCCTTTGGCTTATCTACTATGCCCAGAATATTCTCAAAGTGCCTTGCTCCAGCCATTGCATACTGCAGGCAAAGAAATATTCCAATTTATCCATACATGGATGATTGCCTGATTCAGGCGGACAGTCAGGAATTGCTACTTCAGCACCTGGCATTTGTAAAGAGACTTCTAACTTCTCTGGGGTACACCATCAACGAAAAGAAATCACATCTGGTGCCGAGCCAAAAGATTGTATTCCTGGGAGCAAGCTTGAACACCACTTCCCAGATGGCATTCCTTACTCCAGAAAAGCAGGTTTGACAAACTACTTCAAACTAATGGCCAACAGAACCCAGCTATCTGGAAGAAAAATACTGCAAGCCCTAGGGTTCATGGCCTCATGCATTCTACTAATTCCATATGCAAGACTGCATATGAGGAAATTTCAATGGTACTTAAAAAGTCTCTGGTGCCAACATTTTCAGGACCTGGAAACAATTATTCCTATCATTCCTTGTTTAAGGACAGAGTTCCTTTGGTGGGCAGAGGCTTGCAACCACAATAAGGGACTCCCTTTCACTCAACTCCTCGCTGCCCAAATCCTGACAACAGACACATCAGACTATGCATGGGGGGCTCACATGGCTGGCAAATGCATTCAAGGCAAATGGAGCCCAGGACAAATTCACCTACATATCAATCAAAAAGAAATGTTAGCTATACAAAATGTTCTGACAGCCTTCAAATACCTTATCCTTTCAGGACAACACTTGATAAAGACAGACAACACCACAGTTATGTGGTACATAAACAAGCAGGGGGGAACTCATTTCTACCCACTCTGCAGGTCAGCCATGGCCCTGTAGAACACAGCCTTGAGCAACCAAGTGCACCTGCAAGCTCAATTCCTGCCAGGCAAACAAAATTCACTGGCAGATGACTTAAGCAGAAATCTACTGGACCCACATGAATGGAAACTCGAACCCAACTCATTCAACCTTCTAACCCACAGGTGGGGGACACCAGAGGTAGACCTCTTTGCCTCCCCCAAAAACCATCAATTGAGCGAATTGTGCACCAGAAATCCCCACAGCCAAGCATGGAAGGTGGATGCCCAATCCTTTACATGGGAAAACATCTCAATTTATGCCTTTCCCCCTCTGCCCCTCCTCTCAAAAGTGCTACTCAAGATCAAACAGGACAAACCAAGGACAATCCTTATTGCACTGGACTGGCCCCACCAGCACTGGTACCCACTCCTAAGCAGTATGGCAGCAGTGCCACCCTGGCACCTACATCAGACCACATCAGCTGTCCCAGCAGGAGGAACAGATTTTGCATCCTCAGCTGCAAACCCTGATCCTTGCAGCCTGGCTTATTCCCTGAATACACCACCAACAACCCTCAACAAACAGGTGCTGGACATCATCCTTGAGGCCAGAAGGCCTAGTACTAGGAAATCCTATTCAGAAAAATGGAAAAGATAGTTCTTGGAGCCAGTCTCAAGGAAAGGACAGAGCCGTGCCCACCTTACCTCAAATCCTAGATTACCTAGCAGAGCTGCTCCACAAAGGCCTAGCCTTCTCTTCTATTAAGATTCATGCCTCGGTCATCTCAGCTCATTACAATACTGAGCCACCTCCGTTTTCTCACCCTCTGGTCAAACAGTTCATGAGAGGAGCTAACAATTTAAGGCCCCCCAAGGAGAGCTCCCACCCCTGCCTGGGACCTTAACTTTGTACTAGAGAAGCTCACCCCCCCCCCCCCTTTTCAGCCTGCTGCTACAGCACAGTTAAAATTCCTCTCTTGGAAAATGGCCTTACTTCTAGCCATCACTTCAGCAAGAAGAGTGTCTGAGTTACAGGCACTAATGGCTGTGGAACCCTTCATTATTTTCCATGCGGACAGGGTTTCCCTCAGGACTAACCCATCTTTTATGCCCAAGGTGATATCCAGTGTGGCTCTAAACCAATCCATCCATTTACCAACCTTTTTCCCTAATCCTCAGAATAAAGGGGAAAGGATCCTGCACTCCTTGGACGTGCACAGACAACTCAGGTTCTACTCTGACAGGACTAAGCCTTTCAGAAAATCTGACCAGTTGCTAGTCAGCTTTGCTACAGTGGCAGGGGTCAAGGCCATTTCAAAGCAAACCATTTCCAAATGGACAGCACACTGCATCCATTTCTACTACAAACACCATGGAAAACCTACCCCACAGGAGATCAGAACTCATTCCACTTGGGCTACCTCAACCTCTACAGCATTTCTCAGGGGAGTCCCTACCAGGGACATCCTGGAAGCTGCAACCTGGAGTTCTGTACACACCTTCACCAAGCATTACCACTTACCTGTCTTTTCTAAATCCAGAGCTAGATTTGCTACAGCAGTCTTACAAGGCATGCTAGCCAGCCCTACTACTACTTGACTGCCTCCATCCTTCCTCAGCTTTGGGAATCAACCCAAGCGTGATGACTGCAACAGTGAAACACGAAAAACATAGTACAGTTGTGTACACTTACCATAAATGTAGATGTTCAAGTGTATTCATTGTTGTAGTCCTGGTTACCCTCCCTCCAGCCCCCTGACTCTTCTATGCTTTCTACCTATCCTCTTTTTGGCCATTTCGTATGGCTATGGTATTTAATTTTTACTGGAGGTGTTCCACACCATGTAATTGCTTCCTATTTTGGGGGCTCCTGACATCTGGGGCTAGAAAAACTGATGTAATGGCATTGGCTGCATGTTTTATACCCCTGATGACCTGACATCATGAAAAAGGCGACAGCATCCGACGCAGAAATCCCAAGACTCTGGTATTCGGGCAGACTGAGGGCTACCTGCAGGCAGATAACCCAAGTGTGATGACTGCAACAGTGAATACACTCAAACATCTACATTTATGGTAAGTCTACACAACTGTACTTTTCTAGCACCAGTCGTCATTTGTTTGGTGAGACCCTCTTGGCGGATGTCCACATCACTAGGGGAAATTGATGACAGCACCCAGCTTGCAGTCATCTGTAAACTTGGTCAGCCATAGCCTAAAGGTTTTGGCCTGCACCTCATAAAATTATATCCCAAACAACAGACGCCCCAAGACTGATCCCTGGGGTATGCTGCTCATTACGGGTCTACTGCTTGAGGTGGCTTCCTCTATTTTGACTATGCGGGTTCTATCAGTGAGCCAGATTGCTACCCATTTGGTAATGCACAGATTGATACCTAGTTGGGAGAGTTTATCTATTATACCTGAGTGAGGAATAGTACTGAAGGCTTTGGCAGGTCAAGGTAGGCAGTGTGCACCATCTTCCCCTCGTTTATGGCTCTGGTGACCGTCTCAAATAAGTCAACCAGGTTTAACAGGGATGACCTCCCCTTGACGAAACCAAACTCTGTGGGATCAGTGTTTGGAGGCTGCCAATGTCCTTGTTAATGAGACCCAAGATATTCCATTCCATGGCCTTGCAGATCAGGCTAGTTAGGCTGATAGGTCTATAATTTCCTGGATCAGTGGACCTTTGTGCAAAGGGATGACAGTGGCGATCCTCCACTCTGCTTGGACGAAGCTGGTATGCAGGCTTTGGTTGAATAGGCTGCCTAACGGTGCTGCAAGTTCCTGTCTTGAGTTCATGTAGGATGCAACCTGGGATGTTATTGCGTCCCACAGATGCTGTATTTTTTGCCTTTGAGAGGGCAGTGATGAGTAGTTCTCTAAAGATAAGGGGAAAGGGCAGGTGCTGGGGTTGTCCTGACTTACTGATGAGGGGACAGACGGGTGAAGTTTTCACTGAACCTGTCTGCCAGCAGATTGGCTACATCTATGGCATTTGTGTATGTGGTATCCTTGACCACCAGTTCTGAGCAGATCTACTTCTTTTGAGATTGCGGACATATGTGAATAAGGCCTTATGATTGTCTTTAGTAGATGTGGCCAGTTTGGACTTGAAGTTTTCTTTGGAGGATTTCACTAGTGCTCTTATTTGCTTGTTCGTGCTAAGGAAAGACTGCTCCCAATTAGGCACCTGCTCCTTCTTGGTCCTGGACAGCAATTTTTTCCTTTTATTATAGATTTATTTATTGCAGATGTCCATGAGATAGCCCTTGAGGAGGAGGATTTTGCCCTGTCTGTTACTCCTGATTCCATGCAGGTATATAAATGCTCATACAGTACTCTGGTGTAGGTTTGGACATTTGTGCCAGTGCCTATGGAGGAAGGGGCTGCGAAGCTGTTTATACCTTCCCACAGGGGGTTGTAATCAGCTTTGGATACATTTTTTTTGTTTGGTCCTAGCTGGGGGGGGGGGGGGGGGGGTGGGGGGAGATGGTGACTTTGAAAGTGACAGCTTTGTGATCGGATCTTACCAGGGAGGATGACACTGCAGGGATCCTGCAGTGGTTACTCATGTTGGTTAATACCAAGTCTTGTGGGGGTGTTTACCAGCTGGTTCAAGGCATTTGCATTTTTGAAATCAAGGAATCTTTGGGCATTTGTGCTCTGGCAGGAGTAGTTCTTCCAATCTCTAGTTGGATAGTTAACATCACCCAGGATCAGGGTAAAGGGTTGAATCTTGATAGATTTGAAGAGGTCCAGATAGGTGGAGTGGGCATCTTGTGTGAAATCTGAGGGCCTGTAGCTAGCTATGATTTGAATAGGGGTCTTATCAATGGTTAACTGCACCTAAAGTGTCTCCAGTGCATCATACTGTTTGACCAGCCTGGAGGTGTGTGTATCTAATATATATTGAAACTCTACCTCCTTTTGTTTTGCTGCCCATGGTTTGGGGTCTAACTGTATGATAGGATGAGTAACATTGTATGGCTGGGGTGCTCTCTGCAGCTTTGAACCAGGTTTCTGTGATTGCACAAATGTCAGCATCTTCCAGGGTTAAGGATGCTTGCAATGAGTGCAGTTTCATGTTTACCCATAGCATTTAGCAGCATGAGCTTTAATTTACATTTTGATGAAATTTTCATGTTGGTAGTTTTGACCTCATACCATTGCCTAAAAAAGGCACTATGGGGAGGCAAGAGTCTTTGCCAGAAGCCTGAAATCCAAGGGAGAAAGATGCAGGCCATCTCTGGCAAACCATTGTGGTCTGTCGATCATGTCTTCCCAGGCTGTCAGGTACTGGATCCCCTTGGAATGACACCAGAAACTAACCCAATTGTTAAAGTCAATCATTTTCTGTTTGTATTGAGTCATCATTCTGGGTGATGGTAGAATGCTGCTTAAGGCTAGGAACATACCTGTGTGGGACACATATTCAGTGAACTCTATTCATGTCTGTCTTCATATAGTCCAGGGAGGTACGTCTGAAGTCATTCACGCCAACATGGACTATGACAGAGTCATATCAGTACCTGTTGTTGACAGACTAGAGTGCATATGTGATATGGCAGACTCTGGGACCTGACAAACAACTAACATTGACTTTCTCCTTATCAAGTCTGGACAAGGGCACATCTGTGTGTCTCACAATGGAGTCTCATATGACTAATATGTGGGTTTATGGTTAGGCCTCAGTGGTTGTGATACACAGGTGTGTGGACTTTGTGAGGTGTGTGGTATGGTGGGCTGTGGAGTTTGTGTGTTTTTGCCTCGGAGGTCTCTTTTGTTTGGGTATGTTTTTGTTGAGGACCTCCACATATGTGGGTGTGTGTTGTGTAGGTGTGGGTGGTGTTTCAGGTGTGGTGTTTGTGTTGATAACCTTCTCAGTGCAAGATATACTGGCTTGTGAGGGAGAGAGCATTGACTCTAGGTTCTTAATGTAATTGCATCCCTCACAAATTGGGTTCCTAGGTGGTAGCAGTAGAGGGTTTTCTACATGAGGAAGTTGCTACACTGTCTCATTATGCCCATATCAGCCAGACTGGTAGGAGAAACAGTAGGAAATTGTCCATCCATATTTGTCAGAATCTGAGGGAGAGAGGCCAGAGAGAGAGCTAAAGGGGTAAAGGGTGGAATGTCTAAGATGAGTACTGTTAGGTGATCAAACAAGTGCTACTAGGGGAAAATTTGTAGCTGGAATACCTCACAATGGGTTAAAAACAGTGCAGCTGCAGTGTACGACACAAAAATTCCAAAGGCACAGATAATAATGATAAGTACAAATGCAAGAAAATAAGTGAAAATAAATGAAAAAGCACTTACATTGGTCTTAGAGCCTCGGGAATTTTGTAAAACATCCCAGAGATGATGCACCTCAGCAGAACCTGGTTCAGACAAGCCCAAACGAGCTCAAACACTGGATTTAAATATCACACAAAACAGAAGATTTTATTAACACAAAAATTTAGCCAATCCTGCTAGTCTCTGATTTCTTTACCAATCAGCTTGTGCCCGACAAGGTCCAGGCAGCCCTTCTACTCTCACTAGCAGGGAAGACAGCCCCCTACCAACACAAGATGGCTGCTGGAAACACAGAAGGCAAACGCATTATGGCTGCCGGAAACACAGAAGGCAAACACACGATGGCTGCCAGAAACACAGAAAGCAAAAACAAATAGCTCTAGATGCAGCAAACCTGTATCACACTATGCTACTCAATTTAAGGGTTAAGAACACAGCAAAACTCAGAAGAGCATGGATTAACCCCTTACAGACAAAAACAGAACTCGCAGTATGAAAAAACACAGTTAAACAGTAATGACGTGCAGTAAAATGCAGTTAAACAGTAATGAATTCCAGTAAATAGCAATGAAATACAGTTAAACAGTAATGAAATGCAGTTAATCAGTAAATTGCTTTAAAATAGTGCAAATGTGATAAATTACCTATAAGGCACAGATAAGATAGGCAAGTGCAAATGCAATAAGGTAAGTGAAAATAAATGAAAAAGCACTTGAATTGATCTTGAAGCCTCAGGAATTTTGTAAAACATCCCGGAGATGATGCACCTCAGCAGAGCCTGGTTCAAGCAATCCCAAACCAGCTCAAATGCGGGGTTTAAATACCACAAAACAAGAGAGTTTCTAGTAACACAGAAATGTAGCCAGTCCTGCTAGCCCCTGCTTTCTTTATGAATCAGCTTGTGCCCGACAAGGTCCAGGCCACCCTGCTACTTTCACTAGCAGAGAAGACAGGCCCCTAGCAACACAAGATGGCTGCCAGAAACACAGAAGGCAAACGCATGATGGCTGCCGGAAACACAGAAGGCAAACATACGATGGCTGTCAGAAACACAGAAGGCGAAAACAAACAGCTCTAGATGCAGCAAATCTGTGTCCAGACTATGCTACTCAATTTAAGGGTTAAGAACACAGCAAAACTCACAGAAGTGCATGGATTAACCATTTAAAGACAAAAACAGAACTTGCAATATAAAAAAAATACAGTTAAACAGTAATGAAATGCAGTAAAATGCAGTTAAACAGTAATGAATTCATATAAATAGCAATGAAATACAGTTAAACAGTAATGAATTCATATAAATAGCAATGAAATACAGTTAAACAGTAATGAAATGCAGTTAAACAGTAAATTGCTTTAAAACAGTGCAAACGTGATAAATTAGCTGTAAGGCACAGATAAAAATGATAGGCAAGTGCAAATGCAATAAAATAAGTGAAAATAAATGAAAAAACACTTAGATTGATCTTGGAGCCTCAGGAATTTTGTAAAACATCCTTGAGACAATACACCTCAGCAGAGCCTGGTTAAAACAATCCCAAATCAGCTAAAACGTGGGTTTAAATACCACAAAAAAATAGAAGTTTCTAGTAACACAGAAATCTAGCCAATCCTGCTAGCCCCTCCTTTCTTTACGAATCAGCCTGTGCCCGACAAGTTCCAGGCAGCCCTGCTACTCTCACTAGCAGAGAAGACAGACCCCTACCAACACAAAATGGCTGCCAGAAACACAGAAGGCAAAAACAAACAGCTCTGGATGCAGCAACATCTTTTTATAATTTGTAGATATTTTTTCTGCATCTCTTGATAATATCAACCACTCATCTGCAAACAACATAATTTTAGCTTTTATATCACCATACTCCCAATCCTTTCCCTCAAGCATGACTCTTCAGTGCTCCTATTAATGGTTTGATTGTGAAAAGAATCCCTGTCAAGTGCCTTTCTATAGTATACAAGTCTCAGAAATCCTGCCATTTATTAACAGTCTGGCTGATGGTTTATTGTAGGGTGTACATATTTATTTCTTGAAGCCACTCGGCATTCTTCCTAGCATGTTTAATACATTCCATATGTAGTTCCAGCATATGGAGTCAAAAACTTTATTCAAAATATGCAAACAAAGCCACAGTGAGATTTGAGTCTATTGGCTGGACTTTTATCAAAGTTATTAATGATGATAACCAGCACTAATCATCCCTTTCATACATCCCTTCTCTTCCATGGAAATAAGTAACAGCATTGCTCCTTTTAACCTGTTGGTTATCACTAACATGTAATTGTATTTCTATATTCAAGAATGAAATAGTATGGTAGTTCCATACTTCACTGTAATCTTTGTCACATCTGGGAAAAACTAAAAGGCTGAAGCAGTAAAGAAAGACAATTTATCTCCCTTTTCCTGTCTATTTCCATATTCTCTAGCCAGAAATGGTATCAAGACATTTCTTAAGAGATGAAAATTTTTTGGAACTTGGCCATTAAAACCCAATGTATTCATCTTGGGGGTATCTTTAACACTGCTCTTTTCAGCTTCTGTTTTTTTTGTTTTCCTTTAACCTCTCTCAGTTCTCTGCTGTCTGACTAGATTTGTGTCATTTGAGAAGTCTTTATCCTTACATCTCTAATGCAATGTCTTCATTTCTTCTGAGCACGTCTTTACAGAAGGTTATAAATGCTCTGCTAAGGTTGCTCTGGTCTTTAGCCACTTTGCCATTGCCTAGATAATTTGCATCCATCTTTTCCTTTGCTTAAATTTCTGTGTTAAAATTTTGCCCAGTTTATTCCCTTGAGCCCACTTTCTTGTAGCTGATCATTTTAAGTACTGATTCGATAGATTTATCCGGAGGATAACAGGAGAGGTTATCAACTGTTTTATAAGCCTTATCACTGTCAGACATTTAAATCTAGCCTTCTGACACCGGGTCCATAAGCTTTGCATTTCTACTTCCTTCTCTTTGAGTCCTCCTTCCTTTTATGACACCAGCTAGCTGCTTTACTCAACTCTTTCAGGTATTCTTCACATATCTCCTAACACACTAAAGGTAGCATTGCTCCAAATAGGTTGCTTCCTAGTATGTGACTATCAGAGGGTCCCATCCTCCATGCCTTACTCATCTTGGGGTTATGGTAGGTTTAATTTGCAACAGTACAGCTGTGTCATCTTACACTCCTCATGGTCTAGTAAATATGTTTTGTGTGTTGGCTAATACCCTTATTGTTCTTAGTAACATATCAAAGCAGCTGGCCATATCTGTTGATGGAATTATAAAAGTGTACCCCTTCCTCCTCAGGCTTAGTAACTCTCCATATATCCCAGAGTCACAGTTCTTTTACAAACTGCCTTA